>NC_137461.1:152710438-153058165 GCF_964235325.1 Thermobia domestica | reverse complement strand
AAAGAAAGCTTTGTAGTAGAGCGCTTACCTCTGACGCGTTAGGTCCCTGGTTCGATTCCTGCTCCCGACAAATAGCCTTTTGGTGAACACTGTAGGTGTGGTTATTCTTAAGACTTTCCAGTTTCCTTACATTTTCTTGATTCCACCATTATCATGTATCTCATTGTCACCTTCTCTCTTACATTGATGTACAATCATGGGGCGTTAAACTAAAAGCAAAAAAAAAAAAAAAAAAAAAAAAAATTGCAAATATCCTAGTAAAAATGAGTTTTCTAGACTACACAAGTGGCCCCGCGTAGGGTAGTCGCTAGCGCTCTCGCCTTCGGTGCGAACGGTTCTGGGTTCGATCCCGGGGGAGAACTCGGTCGAAAAAGTATCAAAAGATTTTAAGTCCAGCCATCCTGAATGAGGTTTCCTTGGGTTTTCCTCATTCACAGCAGGCAAATGCCGGAGTGGTACCTAACATATAGGTCCCAGGCCGTTTTCTTCCTTCCCCAATCCTTTCTTCCCTTCCTTTCCCCGGATAGTGTACTCGCCGAGGAAAGTCATCCCTCATATGGGGTAACAAGGCCATTGATGCCGAAAGCCCAGAAATCTAAATCCTAAATCTTCACTACACAAGGAAATTTCCGCGCTGAAAACGGTTTATTAGCAATTATGTTAAGCAGTCCTGTAGTAAATCTGCACCAAGTAATAAATCGTCACATATAAAATGGAATGAATAAACACATAACATTCATTTTGCTACCTTGAAACATAATATGTTTCAAAACATTAATATTCAAAGTTTTTTCAAAATTCAGATTCACCCATTCCATTCTCCTCAATCATTTACGAGTTACAATAGTAAGAATTGTAGTCATAAACTACATTACTTACTTAGTACTATATTAAAGCAAGTTACACTAAAAGAATATATAATTAATGGAATATTTAACTAAAGTAATAGTTAACTATTGTACTTACCCAGGCTTTTGTTTCCTTCCTCTCTTCTGTTCCGTTTGTACACAACCTCGTTTCGCAAGCAAAAGACGGTAGTTCAATGACGTCAGCCATGGCGAAAGAAAGAGTGTCTATAGGCGGTCTGGATCTTACACACAGATGGACGTATATAACGTATAGCTGAAGTATTTAACATACGTATACGTATGTAAAATACGGAAAATTGTTAGATGTCAGACATCCTGCAGCGACATGATGTAACATCTAAGCGGGTAAAAGGCAGTACCTCTGTAGTATATGGATAAAGTACGCTCCGTACAGATTTCCTTAGTAAACATAACGAATCCTTGTATTTGTACAATATACCGCTGTCCGGATAATGGATTTTTCTCAGTGCATATGGGTCCAGGTGTGTTGGGCTTTTTCAAAAAAGTCAGGGTTTTTCAAACCCTGATTGTATTGTATTTATTTTCACACGTTTTCATACAAATTTTTCACAACGTGAACGTATGAGTTGGACACGTCACAAGAACATTGAATGTGTACATATTTATACATTTAAATCTACATCCAATAGTAAAATAGCGTCAATTTAAGTAAAAGAGGTACAATTTTTCATTATTCTAATTTACATACAACGATATAAAACAATATAACAGTTAATAAAGCATTACATTATACATATGCAAAAATATATATACACCTTAATCCTTATTTACTACAGACATTTTAATATAAGTGATTATAGATTTGCGAGATATTCTCCTACAGAATAGAAGCAGTGCTCGAATAGTTAGTACTTGATTGCTTTATTGAAGCCGGATGTTTTGTTTTTTAAAGTGGAAGGAAACTTGTTATAAATATTCACTGCCATAGGAAATGTACTATTCTTGTGCACTTTTAAACGTGAAGACCTCATTAAGATCCGACGCTTGTCTTGTATTATGCATATGAATATCTGAGTTCAACCAGAAATTGCTTGTTATACCTATCTATATATCTTTTTTACAAATTTTAGAAGTTCATATATATATATAAACATGGAAGAGATAAGATTTCAAGAAATTTAAATAGAGGTTTAAAAAAAGTTCGAGAAGAACTACAGTGCCAAGAATAAAAAACAACCAAAAGTCATACTAGTAGTGCTTCTCTTGTAAATGTAAAATACAGCTTCTGTACAATGTGTAGGAATATGGCGCCGGTGGAAAATAGTATCTTATACAGTTGTCTTTCATATGCACTTACGTATTTTATCCATCGTAAAGCATTTATAATTATTTTACACTTGTAACGCTTCACTTATAAACCTAAAATACATGTATATTACTTTGAATTTAATTCTATCGCCTGCAGAAATTTATTTTTTATAAATGTGTCTTTTCATGCATAGTTTTGAATTTTACCTGCACATCTTCCAAAATGTGGTGCGCCGAAAGTAATCCAGCACCTAAAATTTAAAGGTCTGAGTGACGACTGACTGATCCTCGCACAAGACAAGCCGATTAATTAAAAAACTTGAAATTTCGACAGTACTTAGGATTTGTGATGTATGGTACCACTAAGGAAGATTTTTTGGAAATTCTACGTGAAAGGGGCGGGAAGTACTTTAATAAAGTGGCTATATCTCTGAATGTCTTAGGCTTAGATGCTTGAAGTTTTATTTGGACTTCTCATTTAAAATAATTTGATACGTTTTTAAGGGTTTTTTGATATTTTAGTAAAAATGGGAAGATAAGAGGGGAAAATGAAAAACAGGGGATGGGTTTGCAATTATTATAATCAAATGTCGATATCCCGGAAGATTTGAAGGTTAGGAACATGGAGTTTGGAATTCGGACTCATCATTTAACATAATTAGACACGTATTTCAGTTTTTAATTATTATTATTATTATTTTGACACAACTTAGAATGGAAGAAATAGGGCGGATACGCGGAAAGAGGTGAAAAGCATTTTAATAAGATGGCCACATCACCGAATCCCTTAAGCTTAGAAACTTGATGCTTTGTATTTAGGCTCCTCATTCAAAATAATTTGCACGTGTTTCATTGATTTTTGATATTTTAGTAAAAATTTGAAGAAAAGAGGGGCAAAGGAAAAAGAGTTTTGGTTTGAAGGTTAGAAACATGAACTTCTAATTTAAAATAATTAGATAAATAATTAAGCTTACTTATTTAAATATATGTCCTAGAAGGGAAGAAGAAGGGTGCTGACGGCGATGGAGGGAGAATGGAGGTGGTAAAATTTATGAAATGAAATGAAAATGAAATCTTTCAGTTTAACGTCCCACGATTATGTCTATAAGGCTAAGGGAGATTGGTGGTGAAAGTTTTTGAGACACGTGTCCGAGAGTTTTTGAAAATTCCGTATATTAGAGTCAAAGAGGCTCAATTGTTGGTCTGACAGTGAAGCGAGTACGTTTAGAACTAGTTGAAACGTTTAGAAAGTACGTAGTTCATCTCTGCTGCATGGGGTCCTTGGTTCGATCCCAGCTAGCGCCAAGCGGGCTTTGTGGTAGACAAACCGTGTGCATGTGTTTTCTCGGGGCTGTCCCGTTTCCTCCCACTTACTTTATTCCACTATTTCATTCATTTCTCATCATCAGCGTCTTCTCACCCTGGATGCATAAACGTGGGACGTTAAACTAAATGTTTCATTTCATCTTAATTTCCATGTACAAGTACCTGCTTCTTGAGTTATACATAATATTTTCAATCTGTGAACAATGCTAAACTAGTGTATTAATATAGGTTGCTGACGTTATAGTGCCTACAATTCTCCGCAGAATTTGATATTTATGAATTTTGATAGAACAACTTCGTGTAGGCTTTGCTTTGGAAGTAATTTGGAAATACGTGACTTGTTAAACAATGCATGCTGGAAAGTATCTCTCATCCATGTTCGCGAATAGTTTGTTTTCTGCATTACTACTCCCAGAATACAGCGTGGGTGTAAAGTCAGTTCTTATTTTTAACAATGAATATTTCTAAAACTAAACAAACTATCACAGTCTTATTTTCATCGAATACATTATTAGAGTGCACCATTTGGTTATTAAGTTACATTTCAACCTATGCACCCGCATTTTCCACAACTTCTAAAATGTTAACAGTATCACACGCCAGCTAAGCTGATGCTAGTTTCTAGGATAATCCAGATTAAAAATAGGTATTGACTTTACAACCACCGTGTATATTCTGAAACTGTTAAATTATTCCTCGTCTTCCTGCTATTTTTTATAGATACGTTGCTTTCATCAATTTCTAATTTACAACGGCAGGGTTGGCTGGTTTAAACAGCTGTTTTTTTCTTTTCTTCAAAAAACCAACAGGTTTAAACCAAAAAAGAAAAAAGAACGAAAAATGCTTTAAATCGTGTGAACTTCATGGTGACGTCTCCACATATCACACCATCTGCATTACATTTATCTACTTCTCACCTTTTAATCAAGGGGTCCCGTGTTCAATTCTCGGTCGAACCACAACCCATCTTTCAAGTGTAAACCAAGTAGCGATTCGAGGTGTCCCTTTAAGCGAAAATCTTCTCCGTGATAACTTTGATATTTCATAAGGATAAGCCTAAACATACGAAACGAAACCAAATTGTATATTTCTACTTGCCTGAATGCCTGTTGTTTTATAAAGAAGCCAAGGTTGCTTAAATACATTGATAGAAATCGGCAAAATGTATCAACTGCCTACGTAGCTTCCAACATCAGCTTGGATTCGACTTTGTTTTAATTTTGTTGAATGTTATCTACATAACAGATTTGTCATTTAATATGATACGTTGACCTTAAAATTTTACATACAAATACATTTAAACTAATAATAGGATTTTCCCAATGGCTAAGGCGGAAGTTTCACGATTTATATGTAATTCTGTAATGTTTTTACTACTGTAACTACTTATCTTTTTGTCCTTCTGAAATGACTCTTGACAATTATATGAACAACTAGGCCTATGTAAAGATCAGTATAACGTATTTTTATCAGGAGTCCTTCGTGAGTGAGTCGACAATCTCACTTCTGACCAATTAGTCCCGGTTTCGTGTCGAAATGGACAATTTCTCTTGGATGTAAGCCGAGAAGCGGTTTGGATTCCCTTTCAGCATAATAACACCAAGACGAAACAAATTAATTTCTGTCCATATTTAATACAAATACATAGAGTAAATTATTTAAACAAAAAACTGTTTTTTTTTTCAATAAAAACCATGGTTTTTGCCAACCCTGTACAACTGCTTGAAAATTAGTATGCAACTTTTCTTTTATTGGAAAAATAAAACTTCAGTGCAAATATTAATTTTTGAGGATGCGCCAATTGCAACTGACTCGGTGAGACTGTCGTCTAAAATCAATGTAAATTGTTTAAGGGCATCAGTTGTATGCTCTAAATTTCCATTACTATTACTTGAGTGCTTAATGTGTATTTCATTACAGGTCTAAGAAATGAAAAACTGGGAGGTCACAGCTTAGAAGCCATCACAAGAAACATCATGAAAAAGACAAGTGCAATAGCTGAGCAATTTAGTTGGCACGGTGCAAAAGGAAAGAGCTTTCCTCGTTAATCACCAACGCAATAATAGGTAAGAAACTCTCCCTACTGTTCTTTAATCTCATTTTCAGAGTGGAAAAAAAATATAGAAGTTGTCATTTGAAGAGGGATACACTATGTTTAAAATATTGTTAAAAAAAAAAGGAAAGGAAAACATTCTGGTGCCCTTTTTATTTTCTTCGCTTTAAATACTTACTATTGTGCTATGAATACTTCTCAGAATCATCTTCCTGTAAACTTTATTTCCCAAAAGCATATACTGCAATCGCGGTTATAACATTTAAAAGGCTTTGGAAATCCTTATTTTAGCAAAATGTGCAATTTTCCTGTTCTCAAGTGACACGTTACATTTAAGTGTCCGTAGAAGAGAGAGCTGAATATGTATAAAATATAGTTCATCCTTTTACTGAATTGTTCTGTCATGTTGGTAGTTTTCTTGAGCATTTCACGATTAATTCGTACATTATCAAAATTATTCATTTGTATAAGGCAAAGTAATATGCATGGCCTGCTCCGTGGCAAAGAAATCGAGCAAGGTAGCGGTCATCAAAGCCTTAGTGACCATCTCGGCATTCATCTGGTGCAACTGAGGGAGAAAGAATGATCGGGCCCAGATTTGAGATCGGAGCCTTCGGAATGAGACGCTAGTTCTTCATCAACTCAAATGCTGCCACATGTTTTCAAATTATTATTATTTTTAATATTAGGTTTAATATTTATAAGATGCTATACTTTTTAAAAATAAAAGTGCGACTGCTTCAACATGTTACAACGTCCGTAATTAAGCTACAGTCTGAGGTATGTCACTTTCAGCTTTAGCTGTTGTCTTCCTTGCCCTTTACATTTTCTTCAGGATGTTACTTTTGTAACACATTATTGTCTTCACAAGCTGCTGTAGGTCCTACACAAACATTTTAAATATTTTTGTAAGTTTAAGATGTAATAATTGATCTCTAATCATTCCCTGCTGTTATTATGTTATTAAACACTGCCTATTATTTTTATTTTCAGAAACTGCAACACGAGAGAAACGTAACTAACGATGAGATCGCGTAGATTATTGGGATTTAGCTTCAACATACCATGCAGAGACGAACAAGAAGATCAGTTAAGAATTCAGCTGCAGTTTTACAGAACTTGAACTGACAATTCGCAGCGTCGAAATTAGAGTTAGTTGTGGTAATTAAAAGTGAGCTTATACAGAAGCAAATAAGTATTAGCGTGTCAGTGACATAATTTTCTAGAACAAGTTTATCAAGTTAAAATATGAATTTCTGATATTTAAGAAGATTGTTCTTAATGTATAAAAACAAATAATACGAGCAGCATGAAGATTCTGATGAAGAGAATTTAAATAAATAAAGCCAGAATAGTGTACATTTATATTTTTATTTAACTACTAACCGATATATATGTATATTTATTATAGTGGACAGTGTAAATTATAACTACATAATGTTAGCTTGCTCTCATAATTTTAATTTTTTTCCCTCAAAATGTTATTTATGCACAGAATGTTTCTGGGTGTTCCACTGCTACTACTGGTATGTGGCCACGCCGTGTATGTATGTTGGGGTGTCTTATATCATATTGCGAGGTTCAGACTGCAAATTAGTCTTCACAATCATCGCGTGCCAGTTTTCAAAGCGGCTATATTGGATTTATTATTTTTAAGATAGGAAAAGGATTGCCAACAATTGTTTCTTGAATTGGATGTCTAAACCTCAATCCCTTTCGTTTTTTTTTTCTCTTTCTTTTAATGGATCCAATACAACCGCTTTCAAAACTGGCAGGCGACGATTGTGAACACACTGATATCCAGTTTGAATCTCGTAAGTCACATAAGACACCCCAACGTATATGCACGGCGTGGCCACATACCAGTAGCACCAGTGGAACACCCAGAAACCATTTGTGTAAATAAGATTTTGAGTAAAAATAATGCTTAAAATTATGAGAACAAGCTAACATTATGTAGTTACAATTTACACTGATTATTATTTATTTATTTATTTTTATTTATTTATTTATTTATTTTTTGTCTGAGTCTGTGGGCCGCAATGGTTTCTCGTCATGAAGACAGAGTGAGGCAAAGGCGTCTAAGCAGGTAAAATTGGACAGAAGAATATTATGTTTTCTTCCAGCTGCTATGTCACAATTTGGCCGCCTTGTTTTCGACCCGTTATTTGTTCCCAGCAAGAAGCCATTATATATATAGAGTGACGCAAAAGGCCGAAGCCCATAGGCCAACTCGGTTACTATTGCAGATGTGAAAACAAGGTAAGATATGTAAGGACATTTTTAAATTCCAGCAACACTTTTGTTTTTGTACTAGTGTACCGCTCAATAAAGAAAATGCGTTACCATACATCATGTTGGGCTACACGAATAAAAGAATGTGTGGTTTAAAATTAGCTACACCGAGAAGAATTGAAAGGAGACACAGTGAAGGATAAGCATGCAAATGCAATATCTACGCCAGTGGCGTAGCAACCACGGTGTTGGGGGGGGGAGAGCAGATACAAAGGAAGCGAAATTGGGTCTTGCACTATATTTTTCATTGTGTCTTTCCGTTCCCTTTGGTCCAAATAATTTCAAACCACACTTTCTTTCATTCAGTGTTATCCAACAGTGGCAGCGTTGTACTTCTGGTTACTATTGGGCGGTATACTAATATGAATACAAAACTTGCTGCATTTTAAAAATTTCCTTCTTTATCTTACCTTGTTTCCGTATCTGCAATAGTAACCGAGTTGGCCTATGGGCTTCGGGTTGTATCATGTACAGAAAATATTCCCTAAATATTTTGTCATGCACAGAAACTATTCTCTAAATATTTTCTGAGATGTACAAAAAATATTCACTAAATATATTTTGGCATATGTAGGAAAATATTGTCTGTGTTACTGGTAAATAATTTAAAAATATTCCATGAGAAACATTTTAAAAACCATTCCGTTAACATTGTATAAAAGGTTTCAAATACATTTTCAGTAATGTTTGGAAATCGTACGGGAAATATTTTTTGGAAAACTTCTCTAACGGCGTATAAAATATTTCTATAACGTTTCTGAGTATATTCAGAGAATGTTTACAGTATTATGTGGAAAATGTTTTCAACAACATATGGAATATATTTCCTTAAGGGAAGTAGGATACATTTTCTGAAGGAAAATGATGGCACGTTTTAGAAACGTTTTGAAAATATTTCATTGCTGTGTGGGTAGCGACTTTTTGCTGCAAACAAAATTTTCATCTGTAGAGAAGCATTATTAGTTCAAAACAGTTTTTGAACTAATAATGCTTCTGTTTGTTCTTTTTTCTGTTTGTTTGTTTCAATCAGCGCAAGTGATGAAGAGTTTGGAAATACAGCGTACCCACTGCCCCACAATCCTGCATTGTTATGTTGCCCTTGTCCTCTAACGAAGAAGAACTACAAACTTGATGTCCTTTAGTTCGCAGTTTCCGTTGAGACACACACGTAATACATCTTTACCGATAGCAAAAAGATTATCTATAGATGCGTGAATAAAGGCGAAGTGAGTGTTTGTTATATTTGTTCTTTGGGTCTTTTAATTATTCTGCACGTTTTCTTTTACAAAAAATTGCTTAACGTAAGTACTGTAGTGTTAATTATTTCGGAACTATTTTGACTCCACAATATGAACAAAAGTACCCGAAACAATCTGAAATGATTCCTGAATTAAAGGATTGGTTGCGCCCTGTTTACAAAGATGTGAGTAGAACCAGCGGCGCAAATCTGTCTTCAACATTGGGGGGGGGGGGAAGGGTAAGACCGTTACCATACTTTTTATTTTGCGATGTCCAAAATAGTTATGAAGTTGAAAAACAATGTTGTGGAGGATCAGAGTTGTCTTGAGCGTTGGGAAGCTGAAGATTTGAGGCTTATTCTGGGAGACGTCTATTTTATCTCACGTTCGTTTGTAGCAATCGGACAAAAATCATCAAATTTCTCCCAAAAAACACATTTCAAATCGGATTATTGGGGAGAACTCCCCCTCAGTTCCAAGATTGGAGGGGACATGTATCGGTCATCCCCCCCGGGATTTGCGCCAGTGAGTAGAACACATTGTTTAGTTTACATCTACAACTTTAAAACAATCCTTATAGACAATGAATTTCTCGATTAATTTTTATAGCGACTTTTCACCCAAAATTGGGGTCGCCACCTCTCGTTTCGCAAACTTATTGTCAACATTTTGGCAACACTGGTTGCGGGGAGAGCTACAATGGAAATGAAAATGAAATGAAATCTTTGAGTTTTATGTCTCACTTTTATGCCGGTTAGGCTAAAGGAGACGGGATGATGAGCAATGAATGAAATGGTGGAATGAAGAAAGTGGGAGGAAACGGGAGAACCCCGGGAAAACCCACGCACAGGGTGTTTGTCCACCACTAAGTTCAGTTGGCAGGGGCTGGGATTGAACCCAGGACCCCAAGCACCAGAGTTGAACGCTCTACCACTGAGCCACCGCGGCCCCGAGAGCTACAATGGATGAGTCAAGTTATTTCGTCACTTCCGCTGTGAACCTAAGTACAAGATTCCAAAAGTCACATTTTTTTTTGTTCCAAATAATATGTCTGCTGGGTGAAAGCATACACTGGAATGTGTTTCACTTCATTTGCATGAAAATGTGTTGCCTTTCCTACCTTATATTTAATCCCATAGTAGCTTCTTTCCGAAAGTTAAAAAAAATGCAATTCTTCCTTTCTTAATAGTATTTATAAGTCAAAGTATTACGTAAGCATTGTATGTTGCTTATGTAGCTCACAGAGCCGCAGCTATGGACGAGCAAGCAAAGCATGTGCCCCGGGCGCGTGGTTGGAGGAACGCCTAAAAGAGAGGTTATATATTAGTGCTTTTCCTGGCGGTATTTAATACTTTTCATCAGAGTGCGAAATCATGAAATCAAAGTGAGAGAAGACTGGAGGAGTGAAGAAAGAAAGAAAGAAAGAAAGAGAGAGAGAGAGAGAGAAGAAAATGCTCGCACTTTTACACTTCAAAGTAAATTAAGTCTTATTTATTTTTCTGGCCCCTCCTCCCCCACCCCTAAGTTCTACTGTCAAAGGAAATAGTTAAAAACACTCCCAGGCCAGAACCGAATCTACGTTGGAAATTTGATCGAGATCGGTCGGGCCGTTCAAGAGATTAAGAAAAAATGAAATGAAACCTTAGAGTTTTACGTCCCACGGTTATACCGGTTACCTAAAGGAGACGGTGATGATGAGCAATGAATGAAATGGTGAAATGAAGAAAGTGGGAGGAAACGGGAGAATCCCGAGGAAACCCACGCACGCGGTGTTTGTTCACCACAAAGTTCATTTGGTGGAGGCTGGGGTCGAACCCGGGACTCCAAGCACCAGAGGTGAACGCTCTACCATTGAGCCACCGCGGCCCTAAGAGTTTGAGAGTCATAAACTTAGTCACTTTCAATTTTGTAATCTATATATACTGTATATATATTACTGTATATATATTACATCACTGACTGCTTGGATTGTATATATAAAAGTCGCCCCCTGCCCGTAAAAAGCTTCATTCGAACTCGGAATCGAACAATTGCATCTGTAAAGCAGTGCTGAGTTGATTTTAACGTTCCTTTCAGCAGCAAGGCTGTATGAGACGTGGATCTACAGATTAACGTGGAATCCGAATCACATAAGCTCCGGCCGGGAATCGAACCCGGGTGGCCTACGCCAAAGGCGTGTACACTAACCACTTAGCCACGAGGGAACTCATCTGTAAGGCAGTGTAAACAACAACAAAAAAACTCACACTGGATGTTTGCGCAACTGAGGATCAAAACATTCTCAATGGAGTATGAGAAATCGTAAACGTCAATCAAAGTGTGTTTTTGCTTATTCATTACTTCGTTAATACTTAATTCCTTCTAGAAATAGTGAAACAATACTATGAAGAAACACTAATTAAACTAATTACTATTACGTTGTATTTCTTACCACACCACGAAAGTAATATACCGTTTTTACCAGCCATAGAATTTGAATTTAGTACTATACTGCATTAGTCACGCCGGAACGAAAGGTGAAATTCAAACGCCTGGCACTCGTAGCTGTTGAAGCTGTGTTGTAGTTATATCACGCGGCCTGCGTTGGTACTCCTCAACATAAATACGTCACTGCCCAAAACCAGGAAACATCACAGACAGAAGACAGGGGGCACAAGCAGTGCCTGACACTTCACGAACTCAAACCCGCCAAGACTCAACTCAACATGACGTTCAATTACGTTCTAGAAACCAAACCAATGCTAAGGCACAAACTTACCAACTTTCTATATGAAAACACAAGAAAAAAAAAATTCTAACTTTTTGGTTCCAAAGTGATGACATAACAATAATACTAAAAAGGTTTTAATTCTCAGTAACCCAAACATTAATTAACTAGGGAACATAACAAGCAAAAATAAATAAATAAAAATCAAATCAAATTAAATTTAAAAAATAAAAACCTGACAAGTAAGCTCTCCCTGACTACTTTTTTAAAAAAATTTCAGTGAGGCTGTAAAATATATCAATATCTTCGTCAAATATATATATTTCAATGTAAACAAGTTATTTAAACAAAAGAAAGCTCTGTAGTAGAGCGCTTACCTCTGACCCGTTAGGTCTCTGGTTCGATTCCTGCTCCCGATAAATAGGCTTTTGGTGAACACTGTAGGTGTGGTTATTCTTAAGACTTTCCAGTTTCCTTACATTTTCTTGATTCCACCATTATCATGTATCTCATCGTCACCTTCTCACATTTATGTACAATCATGGGGCGTTAAACTAAAAGCAAAAAAAAAAAAAAAACTTGCAAATATCCTAATAAAAATGAGTTTTCTAGACTACACAAGTGGCCCCGCGTAGCGTAGTTGCTAACGCTCTCGCCTTCGGTGCGAACGGTCCCGGGTTCGATCCCGTTGGGGATCGATTCCCTCAGTCGAAAAAGTATCAAAAGATTTTAAGTCCAGCCATCCTGAATGAGGTTTCCTTGGGTTTTCCTCATTCACAGCAGGAAAATGCCGGAGTGGTACCTAACATATAGGTCCCAGGCTGTTTTCTTCCTTCCCCAATCCTTTCTTCCCTTTCTTTCCCCGGATAGTGTGCTCACCGAGGGACGTCATCCCTCATAAGTGACGGGCTAACAAGGCCATTGATGCCGAAAGCCCAGAAATCTAAATCCTAAATCTTCACTACACAAGGGAATTTTCGCGCTGAAAACGGTTTCTTAGCAATTATGTTAAGCAGTCCTGTAGTAACTCTGCACCAGGTAATAAATCGTCACATATAAAACGGAATGAATAAACACATAACATCATTTTGCTACCTTGTAACGTAAAATGTTTCAAAACATTAATATTCAAAGATTTCTCAAAATTCAGATTCACCCATTCCATTTTCCTCAATCATTAACGAGTTACAATAGTAAGAATTGTAATCATAAACTACATTACTCACTTAGTACTATATTAAAGCAAGTTACTCTAAAAGAATATATAGTTAATGGAATATTTAACTAAAGTAATAGTTAACTATTGTACTTACCCAGGCTTTTGTTTCCTTCCTCTCTTCTTTTCCGTTTGTAAACAACCTCGTTTCGCAAGCAAAAGACGGTAGTTCAATGACGTCAGCCATGGAGAAAGAAAGAGTGTCTATAGGCGGTCTGGATCTCACACACAGATGGACGTATATAGCATATAGCTGAAGTATTTAACATACGTATACGTATGTAAAATACAGAAGATTGTTAGATGTCAGACATCCTGCAGCGACATGATGTAATATCTAAGCGGGTAAAAGGCAGTACCTATGTAGTATATGGATAAAGTACGCTCCGTACAGATTTCCTTAGTAAACATAACGAATCCTTGTATTTGTACAATATACCGCTGTCCGGATAATGGATTTTTCTCAGTGTAATAGTGCTGTTTTTTATGTTTCTTTAATTTTATTGGAAGAATAACTACACAAATCAGCTTCCTTATTAGTTATATTTCATTTTCTCTTCTGAATGAATATATGAATAAATAAATGTTTATTTCCAGAAAATGGTCAGTATTTGCTTCCATGAGTTACTTAAACTCGAATTTCGGGTAATCAAAAATTTATAGTAGGCACTTTATATTATATCTATTTATTTATAAATGTTACAATATGTAAATCTATAACAGTAGTAAAGCTATGAGCTTATGCGTATTATACTGACGAAATGTAATATTGTAAGATCATAGGTGGATTCTGAGGGAAGAACGCATTGAAGTTTTTGAAACATTTTTGAATTGAAGAATCGTTAGATTTTCAGTTCATGGAACTTTTTAAGACAATATTTATTACCAATAAATTTTACGGCTAAACAACGATGTAGGAATAAGTGGAGTATGTTTTTATGAATCGTAAATATTCATGACTTTTGATAAATTGAAATTTTAAATACTAGAATGGGATATTTGTACTCTACGAACTCAATGTATGTTCTCTGCAATTTGCATACACACAGAGAGACAGAGCGAGCGAGCGAGAGAGAGAGAGAGAGAGAGAGGAGTTGAATTGAGTTGATTTTAACTTCCCTTTCAGCAGCGAGACTATGTAAGACGGGACCAACTGATTAAAGTGGAATCCGAATTACATGAGCTCCCGCTGGTAATCGAAGTGAGGTTTTCCATGCCAAAGGCGCGTATGCTAACCGCTTAGCAACGAAGGAGCTCGCAGATGAAGAGAGAGAGAGAGAGAAACACTGTGTAAAATTTTACTTCTGAACTTGAAAGATTAGAAAATTTTCCGGTTCCCGGAAGCTAATTCGAAAATCATAATTTTAACGTTTCTCTACAGAAATTCAATTTTGTAGCTGAATGTGCAGTTAAATATAGTGGAAAATTTTCCACCCAACATCACTTTACGTAATATCTAAAATTGTCCGGCTTGTGAAAAGTTTTTTCCACTTGTTTCTACATCGTCGTTAAAATTTTCCGATCTATGAAAATTCCTTTCACTTGTTTCTACAGAGCAATAAAACTTTCCGATTCACAAAAAGTTGTTTTACTTTTTGCTTCAAAATGAGGAAAATTTTCCAACTCATGAAAAGTTCTTCAATTTTTCCATATAAGACGGAGAATATATCGATTCATGAAAAATTGTTTAACTTGTTTCTACATAGTACTGAAAATTTTCTGAGCCATGAAAATTTTCAGATTCTTTAAACGACCTTTCACTTTTTAGCATTTCTGTACATGAATTCAACCAATTTTATGATTGCTAAGGAATTGTTACTTGATTACTGATATTTTTTAGAACGGAAAATTTTCCGGAAAAATATAGCGGAAAATTTTCCACCTCACATCACTACATATACTACATAAAAAGTAATTAGTATTTTTCATGCAAAATTACATCAGAAAATCATATTTCTATTTAAATAACAGATTTCGTATGTAGTGTTATTGATCTATCTCAACTCCATCAGAAAAGACGATTGTGATTCTCTTGTCAGAAAAATTTACGCCATATTCTACCAGATGGAATGATTTTATTTTACGAAAGCTGTGGTAGATATATTTCTTATCGAGTCAAGTTACATTATATACAAACAGAACAGAACAGGAGCAGACTGCTAATTTTTACTGACTTCAACTCTGAGCACTGGGAATCGTGTGAGAGACTCAGTAAAGATACACAAAATATTGCATCGAAATGGAATAGGAAATCGCGGAACATATTTTTTTCATGTCGATTTATTTAAAATCAAAGTAGTAAAGATGATTCCGAAGCCTAAAAAAAAGGGCAACTTATTGCATGTAAATCTATTATTTTAAAGATGGTTCTATATTTTATATAGCATATATATTTTCTAAATTGAAGAAGGGATGTTCAGTTTCCATAAGGGAGATAAATTCATTGTTCATTCTTTATAGATCTTAATTGCAAGCCTCAAGAAAATGTTTACATTTTCTTTTAAAAAATCGAATATCTTTTATGAAAGTTATTCTTTTAAATTGAGACAGGGAGCTAATCACCTTTTTCTCCACCGCGATCTTAGGTCCATCCAGAGGGAATGTTTCGGAAACCTTAAAAATATACTTTTTTGCATTTTATTTTTTTAAAAATAAATTAAATTATTGCGGAAGATATTTCTTAAGCTTGGAGTTGGGAGGGGAGATTTACCATTTTATTATTAGCAAAATTTAACACCAAGTTGTGAGAATAATTAGAATTTCCTAAAAAGAACTGTACTATACGTTTCGTGGAAATTAAATAATTTCTGCATTCATTATTCTGCAATGTTGTTCTTTATGCAAAGGTTCGAACTTGCAACACGGAATTGCTTTTAGTCCTCTTCGAGCCCCTTATTCTTTATGGATTGTAACCGCGAACAATAGAATTATTTCTACATATTGAAACAAGTCACAAACCAAGTATTGTTAAAATTGGGCATGTTATAGGAGTATTATCGTGCAACAGATGGATGGACAGATGGACAGACACACAAATCCAATCAAGTCGAATGGTAGAAGCTTCCCTAATGGTTGTTTTTGAGTATGACTTGTGGACAGACTGCATCGTCTTTTGCGTGAGGCGGTGCATAGAGTTCAGTATTATAAAGATTGTCAGTGATGGTGTCGCCTGGACGAAGAAAGATATTATAGATGATCCCTACCATTGACTACGATATCAGGAACTACACCTTCTTCGAGTGGAGAGGCAGTTTTAGAAACTATCCTGGTTGCTAATCATTATCCAATATTTGTTCTGACTGTTTGCAATTGGAGTAGCAGATCCATTTTTCATCAGAAGTGATAAACTGATACAGAAAATCTTTCCGGTTATTCCCAACACTGAGAGTGCAGCACACCTCCAAACAGTTTCCTCTCGGTAGATGTCAACTCATATAACACCCATGAATCCCACATTACTACCTTACGATTGAGCGGAGCGGCTGAATGATACTTGTATGGCGTATGCCTAACTCGTCTGTAATGGCAGGAACACTTATCTAATGGTCCGCTTTCACGGTTTTCCTGAGAAGCTCATCCGAATATACCCACGGGGAGAATTTTGGAATGCTGTGTCACCGGAACGAAGTTGAACAAACCAACAGCGAAGACTACGTTAAATCGCCATTAGTGATCTAAATGCGCTATTAATGTTTTCTAGCGGCTTGTTATGCAGAATGCTATTAATTTTCAAAACAAACCATTAACTTACACCATGAACACCGAATGAAAAATGTTGCGCCACGGTGATCATTAATGTTCGCACCACCAACATCGAAGGTAAACTCCTTGGGAGTTACAAATCGTTTAGGACGTTCAGCTAGGTACCCACTCTTAAAGAATGCATATAGAATCATATTGGTGTAACGGGGCGATAAGAACTGATAAAATCTTATGGCATGCAACCGAATGCGATACAGTCTGTCGTGGAGCGCTGTTTTTAAGGCGTAGCTGCAGATAGTGCGATAATATGTTTTATAGTCACGCAGAAAAACAAACATCCAAAGGCTGAATTTGTCCAGTGGTTCTAGGTGGTATGAATTGCAATGTCACACACTTGTCAAGAGGGATAGTTTGCTCTAAAGGGGTATGATTTTTATACGCAGACCAGGAATCAAGCAAAACCTGTGCTAACCATCGGACACCTCCAATCCCGCCCCCTGTTGCCAGTAGCAGCATAGATGGCGTCAGGATTTTGGTAATGTGGATGCAGGCTGGGAAGGGATAAGACATAGTAAAAAAAAAATATTAACATGGTACGCAATAAAAACTTTTATGTATGTACATATTAAAAGAAACTTCGTACATGGATACACGTGCACGTGAGTTATGAATTTATCAAAGACATATTAGAATTTTTAAGTGTATAAGGGTACTTATTTTATTTATTTATTTTTTGTAATGGTATCTATTACAAGATATTTTATAAAGACATTTTTCTGTTGAATAGAACCATGGCTTTAAATTCTTCAGTGACATCTTCAATATCTATGCCCACTGAAATCAACCTTTCAATAGAAAGTAACATTATGGACAATGTTGCCAATTTAGCGACTTTGTCGCTAGAACTAACGACTTTTGGAAGTGTCTAACGACAATTTTTTTAATTTAGCGCCTAGCGACAAATCTAGCGACATTTAGGAATTCAAATATTTTGTTCTATATTTATATTAAAGTTTTCAAATTTTGCAGTTTCTGATACTAATAATTACTTTTACACACTCGGTTGCACTACTGCTATGAGCAACTTACTTCGTTGGATTCATCGCTGCTATGAGGATTATGCCCTTCTTCACTGCGGTTCGGAAATCCGGGAATTTCCCGTATCTAACTAGTTGCGTAAAAGCTGGTAACCTCTTCCATTGCACAGTGCATACAGTGACAGTGACGTTGGAGAACGTTGTGCTTTTCTGGTTCAGTGTAGTGCGTGTAATTTATATATTAATTTAACTGCGGTTGTTCTTAATATAAATTATACAGAAATTTCGTGGGGTAAATTCGGTGAATTGTTCCAATACGAAAGCAACATGAATTTCCCAACCCCTCCAACAAATATAATTGTGCTCTATAAGAAGAAATGGGAAAAAGTGATCCAAAATTTCAAGTACTGTATTTGCAAACTTTTAATGCTTTATTTATTAATTTTGTATTCTTGAAAGCGCATAGTGCAGTGGTTTTGTCAAGATGGTCATTTTTTAAAGAAAAAAATACTCCAGTCTTCATGAAAAATACATGAAAAATATTTAAATTATTTTAATTCCTTTGTAATATTGTATAGCGACTTCTTTAGCAACTTGACAGGAGGCGTTTAGCGATTTCTAGCGACTTTAGAGCACTAAACTAGCGACATTTCACACTGGCGAGTTGGCAACAGTGATTATGGAGGTGAGTCTCTGTTGAAGCATAGTCGATCTTAGTTTGGACTTGACCAAAATTCATTTTGGAGAAACTCCGTTCGCATGAGGAACTAGTAACCGAAGATGTTCTGCCAATACATCCTAACATTGTTGCCAGAGCGCCCTGCACTATTGACCCGTAAGATCTCAAAAATAATCCCTAAGTTTTACTTAAACAAAACTAGAAAAACACTGTATGATAGCAAGTAAATTATGAGAGACTTAAGAAGTCACTCAAATATATCCAAACATAAGAAACAAGAAATATACAAAACAGAAAGGATTATTGTAGGAAATCTGAAAATCGAACTTAATGTGGGTGCAGCTGCACTCACTACACCCATTGTGGTGCCGCCTATGAGTAGCAAGCAGCCAATATTGTGATTGCAGAGTAGACAATATGTGGGGCGTCGAATGCCGTAAACATCATTGACTGTTTGAGACCTCGCACTCAGCGGGTTCTTTGTTAGTAAAGCTTGTTCAAAACATTAATATTTCATTCATTTGTTTAAAGGTTTGATAAAGTTTTCTTCATAATATGTAGCACTCGTTACTATTTCAGCAAAAATAACAAGATCGGCAGTTTGTTGCATTTATGCATGATTTATCACTATAAAAAATATTTAAACTTCCAAATGCAATTTATATGAAATCATTAACAAATGACAACAACAATGGGGAAGGGAATACAGTATATTTAAGAGAACCTTCTCGTTACTTGCCTGACGAAACTGAGGAAAAGCATCGAAAATCCATTTAACCTGGCCGATCTTTGACTTGGACCCCGAAACATCCTGATTATACGAAGAAAGAGTTCTGATGAGAGGGCAGCGTATGCTAAATTCATATCATTATCCATAAAATATAAATTTAAGTTGCATTATATACAGGGTGTATCTTTAATGATGGGTCAAGCTTCAAGGGATGACGGGGAATGACAATAGAAATGATTTAAGATAAGAAGTTGTCATCCAAAAATGCGTGAGTTCTGAGCTATAGCCCGTCTAAAATATAGCAAAATAAGATAAAAATGAATAGAACTAGAGAACGAATTGTCAGAGAAAGGTCGGGTGAAAGCAAAAAGGTGCATTACTTGATCTGGAGATCCGATTCATGTACAAATCGATAAGGAACAGTGGCGGTGCAAGGGAGGCTCATATGACAGCACTGGTTCGGATCGGAAACATTGGGTAAAACTTACCAGAAGAATGGAAAAGGACACAGAAAGCAATTTGAAAGACGGATCCCTATTTCGGAAATGCAGCAATCCCGAGCTATAGCCCGCCGAAATTGCAACTGACTAACACACGAGCGAAAACGAGAGAACAAATTATCGGAGAAGGATCGGGTCAAAGAAAACAGTGCATTATTGGAAATGGATATTCGATTCATGTACAAATCGATGAGGAACAGTGGCGGCGCAAGAGAAGAATCACATAAATGTATTGTATTTGGTCTAGGAATTAATTCGTGCGGGTGGACAAGAGATGGCGCAACGAACGGAGCGTCCCACAGTTCCGTGTATCCACACATGTGTTGCAAACCCCTGTCATCGCGTATCGTTCGTAGTATAGGGCAGTGGATTAAAGCGTCAACAACACCAGTTTGTAGTTAAGTGAACATGGCGCAATTTGTGTCTGATAAAGTGTTTTTGCGGGGTGTCCTGCTGCATTACTTTAACATGCAGAAAAATGCGACTGAAATTCATCGTATTTTGGTGGAAGTGTATGGTGACCATGCTCTAGCTGAACGAACGTGTCAGAAGTGGTTTGCACGGTTTAGAAGTGGTGATTTCGGCTTGGCAGACCAAGAGCGAGCTGGACAGCCAAAAAAATTTCAAGACGAAGAATTGACAGCATTGCTCGAGCAGGATTCGTGTCAAACGGGAACAACTTGCAGCAGCATTAGGCGTTGATCAAACAACAGTCTCCAAACGCTTGAAAGCCATGGGAATGATTCAAAAGATGTCACATTGGGTTCCACATGAATTGAAAGACAGAGACGTTGAAAGACGAAAAACCATTTGCGAATTGCTGCTTCAACGACAGAGCAGAAAGGGGTTTCTGCATCGAATTATTATGGGTGATGAGAAGTGGATCCATTACGAGAACCCTAAACGAAAAAAGGCCTGGGTGAAACCAGGTGAACCAGGTCCATCACAATCAAAACGAGATATTCACTGTGCAAAGGTTATGCTGTGCATATGGTGGGATATGAAAGGTGTGGTGTACTATGAGCTGCTGCAACCGGGTGAAACTATGAATGGAGAACGTTATCGACGACAATTAATGCGTTTGAAGCAAGCTCTGGCCAGAATACGACCAGAATGGGAGAACAGACATGATAAACTTATTGTTCAACATGATAACGCTCGCCCACATGTCGCAAAACCGGTCAAAACCTATTTAGAAAATGTCGGATGGGAAGTTTTACCCCACCCGCCGTATTCACCAGACGTTGGTCCTTCGGACTACTACTTGTTCGATTGCATGAACAACGATTTGATTGGACAGCGGTTTACTTCTTCAGAAGATATCGAAACATGGGTCTCTGACTGGATCGCTTCCAAGGATGAGGACTTCTTTCGCCACGGAATCCGTACATTGCCTGACAGATGGGCGAAAGTGGTGGCTAGCGATGGACAATATTTTTCTTAAGGTATTTATGTATTTTGTGTTTTTACTACAGCTTCAATGTGTGCGTACCAACCACACGAATTAATTCCTAGACCAAATATTACTATCGGAGCGTTGAGAAAAGGGCCAGGGAAAATTGAAATTGATTCAAGAGGCCATAACAAAACAGTAGGCTATTTTCCGGGGTCACGAAAGCGGTATAAATTGTGGCAAAATGTGGGATCTCAAAGCTCGATATCACCGAAGGTTGAGAGCGATTCTAGGAAGCAGGATTCTTGGAGCGAGAAATACGTAAGGCATAAACGACAACGTAGTGATGTAGGAGCTCGGATGCAACAATCGTAGAGTTAGTGTATAGTAATGGAGGACGACACATACTAAGGCTAGACAAGACTGAAAATTATACTGGTAGGAAGAGCAAATGTACTTACATTTACAGCAGATGCTCAAAATGAAGTGTCCTGTTTTCGATGTAGGCATGGCATCGCCGTAATAAGTTTTGTTTCATCCTCCCGAAGATGCTTGGTTTCGTGCTATTGATAAAACAGGTAGTAAGGATTCGTGCAAGAAGTGTTTCTTCGTTCTGTAGAGTTGTGTCCCAGACAAGAGCTTTTACATAACCCCATAAGAAGAAAGCAATTGAGGTTAGATCGGGTTATCGTGCCGGCCAAGAAATAGGATCCCTTCTTCCAATCCACCTATGCGGGAAGGAATAGTCAAAGCACTGACGAGCAGCTGTTTCAAAGTGTGCTGGGCCCCTTATGCTGAACACATATACGTTGACGAACATCAAGAATTACATCTAATAATTCAGGGAGTGTTTCTTGCACGAACAATGCGTACACTGGTGCAGTTAAGCGAGATGTTAAGAGATATGGTCCTATAAGCTTGTCACGGACGATGCCTGCTCAGATATTCACCCCAAATCTCTGTTGATGTTCATGCACAATGGTACCGTGGGGATTTTTGTCGGCCCATACATGACTATTCTGGCTATTGCATACATCCTTTCTCGTAAAACAGGCTTCATCTGTGGAAAATATCGCGGCATATAACAAACAATGCTGTAATAGCCGTTCACTAAACACCACACGGGGTGTGAAGTCTGTAGGATGCAGTATTGAACTTTCTGTGGATGATACCGGTGTAGTTGTTGTTCACGGAATACACTCAAAGCAGTACTGTGATCAACCTCTACTTCATGTGCTAATGTTCTACTCTTTACCGAAGGTTGTTCTGTCACACGATCAAGAATCTCTTCCTCAAGGTCTGGAGTGATGGTTGTTCGTCTCCTTCCAAGGTCGTGACGTAATGGGCGCAAGTGTCCCATTTCCTGTAAACGCAGAAATAGCCACGGGAACATGGAGTACTTTGGATGTCACCTGTCTGGATGCCTCTTGTGATACAACTTTGCAGCTGCACCACTGTTTCCATTAGCTAGCCCATACACAAACACCATATCTACAAGTTCTTGAAACGTGAACCAAGAGCACAGACAACGCACAGGTACAGATACTGAGAGACTATCCACGTCTCTTCAACACACCTTCTTCAGTTTAGTGAACGAAACTCATACTCTGCCAAACGATGATGTCCATGACCTCCGAGTATTGTAATACAGCGGACCTACAGCTACAGAGACTCTTGTTATTTCCTCTGTTGGTTTGCAGGTGTCGAATGACGTTTTCAACAATACGAAACGTGTTTTGTTGTGGCTTACTAAATAGGGATTTCAATAAAAAATTTATTCAAGATTGCTTGTGGAACATTGTACATGCCACAGCGTCGAGAAAGGGGAAGAAAACTTAACTTGAGGCTATTCAAAGACGAGTCTGCTATTATATACAATAATTGGTGGAATACGGAACTAAGAGAAACCCAGAGACAGAAGTACAGCAATATTGTCGAACACGAAACCTTACATGATTTGGGTTCGACTCCAGGACTCCTGGGTTCAGATCTGAGTGTTTTACTACGCAATCACGATGCATCAAGGATCAAATTAAAAGGCAATGTTTACATACCAACAATTTTCGAACTGTGGGGTGTAGACATTCTCTTGTGACTAGTAGGCTCCAACTCTAGTAAACCACTTATGATGATGTTAATTCATCTCCATTTGTACTATCGATAGCTAGTGCAACCTACTTCGATAATAGTGCAGTCATATCTTTTCCAAAAAATACCACTGTGTACATCCTGTATTTATGTTGTTCGTTCCCGATATTTCAAACGGTTCTACGTACGAGAATTACAAAGCTTCCAAGTCGGATATTTGCCTTCGGCACGAATAGTATGTCCATTTTCTGTGAACATACCCTTACGCCGCCACGGTTCCTCATCGGTTTGTACCTGAATCGAATATCCAGGTCCAATAATGCATTATTTCCTTTCACCCGACCCTTCTCCGACAATTTATTCTCTCGTTCTCGCTCGTTTGTATTAGTCAATCCCAGTTTTGGCGGGCCGTAGCTCGAGACTGCTGCATTTCCGAAACAGGGATCCGTCTCTCAAATTGCTTTCTGTGTCCTTTTCCATTTTCCTGGTAAATTTTACCCAATGTTTCCGATTCGAAACAGTGCTGTCATATGAGCCTCCCTTGCACCACCACTGTTCCTTATCGATTTGTACATGAATCGGATCTCCAGGTCTCGTAATGCACCATTTGCTTTGACCCGACCTTTCTGCGACAATTCGTTCTCTAGTTCTATTCATTTTTATTATATTTTAGTGCATTTTCAGCAGGCTATAGCTCACAAGGGAACATCTTATATTGATAGTAGCATTGCCCAATCAAACCATACGCAATAGATAGAGGAATGGACAGAAGTGAGAAATCCAAAGTTTTACGGGCCGACACCCAGAAACACAGGAGATACAGAGGAAAGAAGGGTCTAAAATCATGTGAAGATAGCAATTCAAAAGATACTCTGACACAGAAAGAACTTCAAAATGATTAAAGTAATCAAAATGATATTTACACAACAGTACAGTAAGCAAACATTGTACCCACAGACATGCTCAATAACATCACATGTAATGCGGTGTTGCCAACTAAGCGCAAAGTGAATTTTTGTTAAATGGTATGGAACACAAAATATAACACCTAGAAAATCTAATTATGAGTAGAACCACAACTGTGAAGTCGTGATGTACAGTGTTGCCGACGTTTGCAGATATGCCTATATTAATTCCTATATGAATCTCGGATGTAGAACGATTCGAACTAGTTAAAACCAAAACACTGTGCTTCGGCCGTTATTTTTGTACTTCAGTGACTATAGTAGTCTCATATTTTGATTTCAACTAGTTCGAATCGTGTTCTGTATGTACTCTTTTACATCCGAGATTCATATAGGTCTATCCTCAAACGTTGGCAACACTGCACAGCACGACTTCACATGTATGGTTCTACTCATAATTAGATTTTCTAGATGTTACACTTTGTGTTCCATGCCATTTAACAAAACTTCATTTTATGCTCAGTTGGCCACACTGCATTATATATGATGTTATTGAGCATATCTGTGGGTACAAAGTTTGCTTATTATACTGTTGTGTAAATGTCATTTTGATCACTTTAATTATTTTGAAGTTCTTTCTGTGTCGGGGTACCTTTTGAATTGCTATTTTCACATGATTCTAGATCCTTCTTTTCTCTCTATCTCCTGTGTTTCTCAGTGTCGGCCGGTAAAACTTCGGGTTTCTCACCTCTCTTCACTCCTCTATCGATTGCATATGGCTGAATTGGGTAATGCTACTATCAATATAACATGTTCCCTTGTCAGAAGTGACACATTTTCGGATAACAACTTCTTATCTTAAATCACTTCTTTTGTCATTGTCCATCATCCCTTGAAGTTTGACCCACCAATAAAGATACACTTTGTATATAAAAGTAGCGATTTTTTTTAGAGTTAAGTCCATTTGTTCATGTTATTGAATCTTCTACGCAAGTATTGTTAAGAAGCAATTGAAGGACTCTTCCTATACATAATAACTATATTTCATTAAGTATTATCAATGTTATAGAAATCTCGTGACATTCGCACATCTTCATGTAAACCATGTTAATAAACTTTAAATGTTTGCGGAAGAGAGTTGGTGGCAATGGCCTAAATTTTAAAGAAACAGATAAATGAGGAATAATTGATATCATATCAATTGCAGAAACGGAACTAACATTCACCTTCTTCAAGGCCATATCCTTGCTTATAATTTTGCATTTCTTCATTCCACTATACTCATGTAAAGAAAGGAAACAAACAAGTTATTTATTAATTTGCACATGGAAGGCGATTGTCTGTTTTCATCTTTATTTTTTGGAGCAAAATATGTTAAGTTAAAGAATGAAAGGCTAGATGAAGAAAGTATAGCATTGAGTAAATAATGTTCATTTACTGAGCACTAAATAATGCTCCCTTTCACAAATTTGGTGCAGATCCTTCTATATCCTATCCATGGGCGGCGATTAGGGGGGGCAAGAGGGGGCAGTTGCCCCCCCACTTTTTTGAAGTGACACCCTAATTTATATAATTTCATTTGGAAATGTAAACAGGGTGTAAACACAATTTGAAGAAAAGATCTCAGACTTTTCCCTGTCTTTCCATTTTCCTGACCCCTGAATAACTAAAATATAGAAAAAAAAGAAAGAAACTGCAGCCTCCACACTTAGTGATGGGTAAATTCCCGGGAAGATATTTTTCGGGAATATTCCCTGGGAATATTCCCGGGAAGATTCCCAAAATGGGAATTTATCCGGGAATTTATGTACAATTACAAAGAAAATTACTTTCTATTACTATATTATGATTCCTAATATAAATTCGTTTTTAAATCGCAGTATGTTATTACTGTTGTCCCCAGAGGAGTCTTCAAAATGTATATTTTGAACGATGTTACGTTATTTTATTAATATTCTATTATATTTAGAGAGTACTCATATATAGATATTTATTTACAATAGGCTCCTATGAAAGTAAATATATTTTAAAAATGGTATAGTAAGTCCACATACTTTTAAACCGCTAAACGGCTTTCCTAAACTTGACTCTACTACTGATATTATAAGCATATTAAATTTTTAAATGTTATAAACAATTTTGTCAACATTTGCACACAAATATGTATGTTCACAATATTCGCAAGATACTTTCTTATCTTTATAATTTTGAATGTTACATTGCCACACACGACCTTTCCTCCTGCCCATTTCTCGAAATTTCGTGCGTTAATTCACATGTAAGAGAAGTCCGAGTACCTCTTCAGAAATTCGAGTCAGAGAGAGGAGACAGACCGGCGTCTATTACTAACGGTGGTACAGGGTTTATTAATAGTACTTCATCTCTGTTTCTACATAAGTTTACTTAATTCTAAATTACTTTACAAAATGGTTCCTTTTCATCATTTGTAAATTAGTACTTTGCTAATTTTGGCTGTTGTTTAGCATTGGGGGCCAGCTTTTGCACCTACTTTTTTGCGATATTCTATGCCGATGCGGTTGTTTTATGGTTTCATACGTTAAATTACGTTACCAACATTAAATTCAGACAGCATTGCAGAGCGATCGTTAGTGAGTGAATGCGGGTTAGAGCCCCGCATGGAACGTTGTTTTATATCTTCGTTACCAACAATTCACTTTCTTTTCTCACATAAATCACTTCCTCTTGTCTTTACGGTTTGTACAAATCCCTTACTGCACTAAAAGATTGTGTTCGATACTTTCATGACTACTTGAACATCACTATCAACTCATTTCTTCAGTAAATCATCCTACTTTTTGCTAGTTTTGGCCCCCAATTCTAAACAACTAGCTTAGTTTTTAGTGCAAACGAAAATGGAACTTAAAAAATCATATTATTAGTTATATAAAGTACAATCAAAGAATTTAAAATTTTTAACCTCAAATTTTTTTAAAACCTAGAAGTAAATAATAATATATTAAAATGAAGTAATTAGTCACATGGTTCTTATAATTTGGAAGATGAAGTAAAAAGTTGGAAATAAATTCCTTCCCGGGAATTTATAGATCAGGGAAAAAACCCGGGAATATTCCCATTTTTAAATTTCTTCCCACCGGGAATATTGCCCATCACTATCCACACTCCCCATAGTATAGTTAGCCTTGTTCTCTTCCGCTTCTGTTTCTTTCTTTTTTCAATTTTCTTTCCAAAGGAATATAAATTTACAAACATATGCATTAGGCCGATATTGATTAGGCCTACATATTACACAAAATGTAAAGTTACAAAGGAAAGTGTGCAGTATACAGAGTACTTAAGATATGAAAAAAAAAATTACACAATATATGCTTACACATTATAACACCAATTACCCAGCATCATAATATTGCCTATAGTAATACATGATTTTACTGATTATTTTAAAAAAATACACACACATTATGTAACACATGCTTTTGCTGGAGCAGTTGTTAAATGCAACCTATTTAGAAATTTGTTTTCATCCTTTCTCGTGTAGTTTTCTTCTCATTGATCTGAATATCCTTTTTGCTGTCTCCGTAGTTTAATTTTCTTTTCTTCTTCCTCCAGCTCCTTTAGTTGTTGCTGAATCTTCCGTTTCTCTCTCCTCTTCTCGTCTCCAGCATTTATTTCTCTTTTCTTTTCCTAATACACCTGATATTGTCTCATTGAACTTTTCACTTAATTTATCATACCTCTTGTAATTATTAATTCTGATGATCCACCTATTCTCATCACAGAATCATATATGATCCGTTGAGCCATCAGAGATTCTTCTTGTAAGTTGTCAACAATGAGAATTTTATTTATTGTGAAACCACTTTCAGAAAATGCGTTTCCGTGAAAAAAATAAAACACAATTTCATAACTGACCATAAGTCAACGAAGTTCTTCCCATTTCCTAAGACTAAGTGAAAAAACTCATCAAGTCCAATACCATCTCTATCATTGGCTATGAATTCATTCGAGTGTTCCTTAAATTCTTCAGTCTGAGCTTTCACTGTGAGCTGGAGATACTATTTCTTCGCGTTCTCAGCCACTTGTCCAGATATCCTCTTGGCACCATGCGTCTACCGTTTTGAGCAAATATGCCAGGATGCAGTTAGATATGTGTTTTTCGCAGAAAATTAGTTTCAACAACTATATCAGAGAACACTGCCTCCCTGAATATCATTTATTGAGAACGCCATATTTTGCATCCAGTAACAGTAAAGAAATCAACCCCATTTCATAAATTCAGTAATTGAACAATGGACCTAATTGATTTTTTCCTGACTTTCCGTGACAAATCTGCCACTTCCCTGACTTCATCTGATACATTTTTACTTCCCTGACCTTTCCCTTATGTTCACTTATTTTCCAGAATGTGGGCACCCTGGTAAAGGTTTTGTATGTATTACTGTTTCATAGAAAAAATAGTGCCACATGATATTTGCCGTTTCGTGAGTACGTATTGGTTATTTGTCTTCTCGTGGAGTTAAGAATGCTACAGGAATTGCGTTTTAATTGCAATTCAAAGCAATTAATATTGCAATTGCATATTTCTTTAAATGTCATAGCATATGTTTGCAGTACTTACTGTATTTTATTTTCTAAGAGTAAAAACATTCATTTAATGGCATGTGTGGAATTAAAAGTATAAGTTGTTCATTAATTTCCAGTTTCAATATAACTTCTGCAAAACAAGCATCATTATTCATTACTATGATTAATATTATCCCCGTCTATTTATTTGTTTTGCAAATTTATTAAATAATCTGATCTCACACTTTTCCAGACATAATTTTTATATGTTCATAACCAAGAACTCAAATCTCTTCTTACACTTTCGTTGTTTAAGAGTATAAAGGGCTAGTACCTACCTGTATTGCTCTTATGAATTTACTTAATAAAATAGAAATACGATATATGGCATTTTAAGTGAAAAAAGATAGTATCCTATTAGTTATACAACCTTTCATCAAACAGTGTTAGAAACAACCAGAAAATCTAACATTAATATACAATTGTTCAGATCACTTTTAACGTCCTACCGCCACTACTGGTCCTATCCAATAAATTGGTCAATTAAGTGTTCCAAAGTACTGCAGAGATGGATGTCTAACACCAACAAGTTTCAAATTTTTAATCCTAATAGTTTGAGACTATGTAACGAAATTGTGCATGAACCGGTAATCTAGAAAGAAGAAGGAAAAATATAAAAATGTTGTACATTATTCAAACATGGCGTCACCTGTATACAGTGTAAGAATTTTGAAATAACAAATTGTCTTCTGCAACTACATATGAAATTCGGGTTAGTTTCTAAATGGGCTACAGAGTATTAATACATCATAATTGAATGTTTCTTTATGTACGAGGGTTGTAATGGAAGTTTTGGGAAAATGATAGAGCACAAGAATATCAAAGTACAGTAATTTTTTATGCGATAGAATAACATCTTGAAACAGTTATACCACTCCGAAGTTGATACCTGTGAAACACGTAATTTGCTTGCCTCGATGGCTTCTTCTGGAGTGCAAAAGTGCCTCTTACGCAACATGTACTTGATTGTTGGGAACAAATATAAATTACTGGGGGCTAAATCAGTGAAACATGCCGGATGTGTCGTGATTTCCTGGTATTGAAGATCACTTGCGGCAGCTACTGTGCGCGAGTTGGCATTGTCATGATGCAGAATAATTCGACGGTTGAGGTTGGACTGTCTGCTCATATTCAGTACTTCTGGATGACATATGGTTGTGTAGTATTCTGCATTGTCTGTTCTACGATTCTCCAGAGGGACCGTTCCAACCAAAAAATGACGTAATAATTTGTTTGGAGAAATTGCAAGCGCGAATAACTTTGGTTGGTTTAGGTTCATCGCGGAACACCCACACAGCAGATTGTCACTTTGTGTCGAGTTGATATACATACGTTCACGTTTCATCACCTGCTACGATGTTAAATATCAAATTAGATAAACCAGACTTGAACCGTTTCGTCGTAGCGTTGCACCATTTCACACGGGCTCTTTTTCTGCTTGATTTAAATCGTGTGGGATCCAACGAGCTCGAAGTTTTTCGCACCTAAATGATCATAAAATATTTTTGTGTCTGGACACGTTTGTACACGTTTCATTTTGGACATAAAATACAATGGTGGCTTAATTTTGACTTAAATGGCATCGAAAGTGTCACTATTCATATCACGGACTCAGAGTGGATTCGACACTAATATCGGTCATTTTCGATTATTTTTATATATCTCCCGCTTTCCCAAGTTCCAAGGCAAAATTTGGATTTAAACGGTATCAGAAGTGTCACTGTTCACCTCAACAACCGTAAAATCTATGGATTCAATACTAATATCGGCCATTCTCGATCATTTTTAATATCTCTCCCTCCCCCTCCCCTAAGCTCTAACATAAAACTGATATGATAATACTTATCCCAAATCCAAACCTCATCTATATTAAACATTTGGTCGAGATCGGTCTTGTGGTTTAAGAGCTATTAAGTCACAAACACAGTCACTTTCATGTTCATTATATATATTGTCGTATACCAAATTTTTAAAACCCCAAATTATTGTAAATATTTATTTTATTTATTTATTTTTTTTTTTTTTTGTAAAATTCTATGTAAATAATTCAAAGCTCGCTAGAGTACAAAATATTAACTGTCTGAATTGAATGAATTCAGTCAGGGTTGTTTCCAGCATCTCCTCTTCTTTATTGAAATAAGCCAAAAACTTTATTTTATTCTATCAGACATACACGTGGAACTCCCAGACAAGGAAATATGAAAGGCATGCGGATTGCATTCCGCACTTTTATATAAAAGGACCACCAACGTTCACTTGACATCAGTTCAAGTCTATACTTCAGTTTTAGACTAGCCATTCCCCTTAGGAGTTACATAAGCCGCAGAGGAGGCGGAGTCTTCAAGATTTCCTACAGCTGCCTCAAGGATCATAATGTAAGTGTCTTTTCATATTACCTTATCTGATATTTTCAGATTCCCTGATTTGCATCTCAAGCACAGTCTTCTCTGAAGCTGTTCTCAGTGCTTTCAAAGCGCTCAGTCTTTCTGCTTGTCAGAGAGTTTTTTTCTTTTTACGGATAATAAAGCGATTTCGTATTTAAAGAATACACCAAATTTACCGTCAAAACTAGCACGTTGGCAGTTACAGATGGCGAAATTTTCGTATATACCAGTTGATGTTTAAAAGTGACAAAAACATGGCGGATTGTTTGTGAAGGGAAAACTAATAATCCTCCTACTTGAGGGGATTTCAAAATTGACGAACTAGATATATTCATTGCATTTACAGATGAGATAGATGTGGCAAAACTGCAAAGAGAAAACAATTTTTTCTCCTATATTTGCTACCTTGGAGGGACAGCCAGCAGAAGACCCAAAACTGGAACGTCAGTCATTTTACTAGGAAATTAGAAATGGTAAATTATTTCGAAAGCAAAAATACCCAAGAGGATAGCGAATACCTATTGTGCATACCATTCTCTTTGAGAAATTACGTCTTTGACCAGCTACATAATACTAAATTAGGAGGTGCACACTTTTCATTCTCAAAATGTTATTCAGCCGCAGTTAACAAGATTCATATGCCTAACTTTAAGCAATTTATTCAACAGAAGTATCAACAGTGTATTTCCTGTCAAGTAAACAAAAGACGTACAGGCAGAACTCCATTGCACGTGCAAAAACATTTCCATGATATAATTCAATGGAAACAATCATTTTGGATGAATTTGGCCCTATGCCTTTATCAAGTACATACTGACACAAACATGTGTTAACAGCCGTCGACGCCTGCACAAGATATGACATAGCACGCAGCATTACAGATGTATCAACTGAGACAATAGTGCAAGTGTTGTATGAAATCATACAGTTATTTGGAGTACCATGGCAAGATTGTGTTAGACAGATTACCCGCACACGAATTTAAAATTATGCAAGAGTTTGTGAATAAATTTGGCATTTACTTAAATTTTGCAAATACAGCCACTCATTACACTGTGGGAGCAGCAGAACGAACTAATGGAATCATACAGAATTTTTTACGACATTATGCTGATCGTAAAATGACGTCGTGGGATACAAAACTACAAAATGTAGTATTTTCAATAAATTCTCATATCCATGAGGGAACAAGATATTCACCAGACTACTTATTTTTTGGTTGGAATGCCAGAACACCGCTCGATCATGAATTAGACATACCATGTCAAAAGGTTGACAATGAAATTCGTGTCAGAAGTGTTCAGAATGCGCGACAATTAACATATCGCAATTTACAGAAGAGATTTAGTACAAAACAAGCCTATTTTGAACGGAAGTTTGCAAACCCTCAATACAAAGTTGGACAGAAAGTTTTAATACAAGAAGTGAATCCGAAACCAGAAATTCCAGCTAGCTTTGGACATAAATTCAGTATTCAAGGAGTAATTTTGTCGAAGCTTAATGAAAATTCGTATGAAATTGAATACAAAACCCTTCGCGATGGTTGGAAAGTTGATTCATTTGACATCAGTAGAATCAAGCCATTTTATGAAAATACAGACAGTGACGAAAAAAATAAGCACATTAGTGTAACCCATTTTAGAATTAGAACAGGAGACTACTAACAAGGTGATGGGACTATTCATTGTTTCTTGTGTTGATATTATTCAGCGAGTTTGTGCGCTGATACTCTACCAAACACGTTTACAGACAATCATGAAAATATGATTTGTCACTTCCTTTCAATAGCAACATAGGAACCAATGCCTTCTGTATTATTTATCTTTTTCTATCCTACGGGTATAATAGGAATCTTTTCTTCTTTTTCGTGAAAGTAGGGAAATCCCCAAAATTAGAGTAAAATTACACTTAAGGTGATTTTATTCATTTATATTAAATAAATTTATTCTTATCACTGTAGTACAGCATGTATTGAAGAGTTTCATTTTTTCCTTTCAGATGTTTTTGCTTCTAATCACTCTTCTATTCCAAGTCAAATACATCTCGTCGGATTGGATTATTGAAAACAAGAAACAATCTACTTTAGCAAAATTGGGAATTGCTATTTCAGAATCAGTATATGCAGTTCACAATACTGACACAGTCTATACCATCTTAAGAATCCATCTAGGCACTCATCACACGAATTTGATTAACAACAAATGTGTTACTGAAGACAATTTTATTGATGAAATAATTTCGAAAGAACGAGAATTTTATTCACAATTACAAACTATTATTCCTTGTGCATTTCAATAGTCCAACAATTCTCTTCATTGTTTACACCAACACCGCTCTACTCGATCAATTGTTTCTTGGCTTTTAGGAATTTCTTCCTTTGGCTTCTCGACCTATAACTTTTTTGAAATCCAAAAGATAAAGAATTATTTGAACATTCTTCAAGAATACGACGATTATCTGAACTCCGAACTAAATAATATAAGAAAGCTTTTAATCACCAAGTCAAAATTGTTCATGGAGTAGTTCTTGCTGTTAAACATGCTCTGTTACAGGTGCAAACTCAAACTTTTGAACTTCTTTGTGGAATAATAACAAATGAGAAATGATTTTTAACTATAATAATCATGAATCACGGAGAAAATTTGTAGATATGTTAACGGACATTTTACAAAATCAAGTAACTTATAGAATTTTAAATACAATTCAGGTACTCGCTCTAATTGAAAATCACCCAATCTTGAAAAAAACACACTCTTTCTTCATGATGTAGGATTGTTTTATACAGTTTCTTCTGTTTTCCTAATAAATTTTAATTTTGATTCCAAAAACCTTGACTTAATGCTGAAGACACCAGTAGTGACACCAGATAAAATTTATAAACGATTTGAAATTAGTAATTTAGGTATTTTAATGACAAATAAATTTGTTAAACATTCCTTACCAAAAGAAGCTTATTTAACAGATAACCACTTTGTGGAAATAAACGGTCAACAGTGTGAATGGAAAAAGTTTCTTTATTTTTGCGAAAGTTCAGGACTTCACACAAATAATAAGCCTAAATGTTTAACAAATATATACTTTAACCGAAATTTATCATTTTGCGATATTGAAATCATTCCCACCAATGCTAATTTTGCCCACCAATATACACCAGTAGGTTTACTTTTTACATCATTAGTTAGAGGACATATTACTTTGAAAACGTCACATGACATTTTAAATAATATGCGTATAAAGTTTGGCCGAAACATAATACAATTTCTAGCTTATGATAAATTTGAAACTGTACTTATTCAAAACACAGTTTTATCAACACGTAAAACTATTAATATTGAAAATGAAAATGTAGGGATAAATTTAAATTTTTCTCAATTCCATCTAAACTTATCAACTTCACTTAAGACCATAACTGATTTAAATATGGAATTGCAAAATCTAAAATTGACCCAAAATGATTTATACTTTAAACGTTTTGAAACTTGCATACGACATATCTAATTATAATTCCAATTATATTGGTAGTTTTATTTATTGCCATGATAATTCAATTTTTCCAGATTCGTAACTTAAACGACAGATTCGTTTAACTGAATCTAATGAAGCTTAGATTAAGAGAAAGAGCATACACCAAACTTTAAATATTTTGGTACGATGTTACTCATATGATAGAAAAGAAAGTTAAAAATCCAATTTTGATAGCAATGCATTGCATATTACGTTGCAAGCTATATTGCTTAATACTACTGAATATAGATTCTATTTTTTAAAAAAATGTATTAAGAACTATTCTGTTCATTTGCACTTTCAAGTTTTCTTTAGTACCCTAAGTACATGGAATGTACATAAAAGAGTACTTCAAGTAATGTATATTTACCTGGCATTCGATAGTATTTTATAGCCTAAAGCAATTATATCGGGTATTAGTAATAAATTAGAATAACATATCGCAGTCATAGCCATGCTATCACGCATTTAAGCTTTGTTATTCTAGAGTTTTTGAAGCTAAAACCATTAGATTCTTTCTCTTTCTCATTTCAGACAACAAGAAGGCATGGAGAGATTTTTAGCTTTAGTTATTCCCTTATCAATTCTGTGTATTATTTTATTTCTTTCCATCATTATCATTATTACTGTCTATCTCAAAGGAAACTGGAAAACTTATTCTAGTAAGTTAAGTTATACCAACGTACCAGAATCTGCCATCTCTTTTCCTAAAATTAATTTTGTCAACTCTCACGCTTCATGTAGTGAGATTAGTTAACAGGTTCAACGGAATTTTTCAGATTCATTTTCGAATCAAAATTTTACCTTTCCTGACTCTCAATTTTTAACAATTTCATCACGAGTTGACCTATTTATACCATCGAAATTTCAATAAACAAAAATTCTCTATACCATTCACTACCCCGGAAAGGCACGAATCGACATCATACCCTGTGAATTTTTCCTTCATTGAGAAAAGACATGGATAAATTGACTTTACTGGAATATGGAACACCCAGAACATTGAAACAACTGCGCAAGTGTTCAACTTTACAAGTGCAACTTTAGTTTTGACACTAATAAGCATAAATATCATCAGCTATATATATATATATATATATATATATATATATATATATATATATATATATTAAAAGTGGATTTCAACCAAATTTAAAAGTGTTATACTACAAGAATCTACCAATTAATATTATGAGCTACGAACTTCAAACACCTCAGCGAAACAGTGCTTTGAGTGACAGTGTTCAGTTACAATAATACAGTATAAATAGTAAAGTATATTCTTTTAAGTGAACGCTGCAAATATTTCAACAGGGCAAAATAATTATTTTTATATAGTAGAATTTTCATGTTTGATTTCATTTCTTATATGAAACTATTATGTGAACAGTGGCCTACTGAATATTGCAACTGATACATTTTTGTTTATTTTGTTTCAACACGGAAACAAATTAAAGCGGGGAAATGTCGTATACCAAATTTAAAAAACAAAAATTACTGTAAATATTTAAACTTTTGTAAAAATCTATGTAAATAATTCAAAGCTGGCTTGAGTATAAAATATTAACTGTCGGAATTGAATGAATTAAGTCAGGGTTGTTTCCAGGATCTCCTCTTCTTTATTGAAATAAGCCAAAAACTTATTTTATTCTATCAGACATACACGTGGAACTCCCAGACAAGAAAATATGAAAGGCATGCGGATTGCATTCCGCACTTTTACATAAAGGACCACCAACGTTCGCTTGACGTCAGTTCAAGTCTATACTTCAGTTCTAGACTTGCCATTCGCCTTAGGAGTTACAGTACATAACCTACAGAGGAGGCGGAGTCTTCGAAGTTCCTACAACTATCTCAAAGATCATAATGTAAGTGCCTTTTCATATTACCTTATCTGATATTTTCAGATTCCCTGATTCGTATCTCAAGCACAGCCGTTATTCTCATCATAAGAACGAGCAATGTAATTAAAACCTCTTTATCAATCAATTATCGTTTCCTATTTTCTTCAATCCATGTTTGTCTCTATCTCTCGCAATATTCTGAGAAAAATCAACTTGTTTTTAAAAATGTTTTTAGACACCTTAATGAAAACAAATTACGCATATAGGCGATTTAACGTATATTAAGGGAATAATTTTGTGGTTCGTTGGCGTTCCGTCGCTTCTCTGCCGCTGGCGGTATAATTTTCAAAACGGAAGTGGGACCACCGCCGATCGTCGCTGCGGGACCGCCAATTTTCGGAGACATGTCGCTAGTTGCCTAACGGTGGTCCACCGACGCCTACGGCATGGGGTTGTCCCCTCACAAGTGAGGCAGATTGTAATCGACCAAGAGTGTTTTGCAAAAATGGGGAACATCTTCCGACTTCGACTTCTGAATAATCCGTTTAGGATCAAGTCGTATCAAGGCTGCCATACGGGAAGGTAGAACAAGTGAGGCAATCGTTCGAAGCAATACGCTCGAGAGCCTCCGTCTCATTCAAGACATAGACTCTTCAGGAAAAGTAACCAGAGTGCATGTATCAACTGAATCCACCTGATGAGTACTGGAGCAGATTGTCCTCAATTTGTGGTGACTATGTCGAAGCCGATGATGGTTTTCTTAATTAAGATGACAGTTTGGAGCACGCAATAAAAATGTAATTCTTTCACACACAAAGTTGCTGAGAACACTGTTTGTACTATTTATAGTTTAGTTCTCTTTGCATCTGAAATACATGCGAAACCTTCATACATTTTTGTACATTTACGAATTGAAGTAGTTTTTTTTTATTAACTTTGTGTAGTAGCATTGTAACAGTAGTAGCGATTAGTGTCCACAATTTTCTCATATATATATATATATATATATATATCAGGGATGCAAATAAGCAACAATAGCCCCAAAAAAAGCTACCAGCCTACATCTCACAATAGAAATTATTTACTTACCTTCGGTAGGATATCAAATACTCGCCCGCACCGATGAACCACTCGCCCCGGGCAAGTGGGCGAGTGCTTATTTGCATCCCTGATATATATATTCTAAGGTTTCAGTTATCTGTATGAAATTCTTAATATATTCACGTTCGTAAAATTAGAAGAAATAGAGAAAGTGGAGCAAGGTGACTTAGTAGTTGGGCGCTCACCTGTAGCGCGTGCGGTTCCTGGTTTAATTCCAGCTCCACTCAAGTAAGCTTTGTGGTGAACAAACACCGGGTGCACGGTTTTTGGGGGGATTCTGTCATTTTCTTTCACTTTCCTCATTCCACCATTATCATCCATGTTTTAATCACCGTCTCACTTAGCGCCCGGTACACAATCGTTGAAGGTTAAACACGTGCACGCACACACACAAAAAAAGGAAAGGAAAGAAAAGAAAGGAAAATATACAAACATGTAAGCGAGTATAAGATTAAGAAGGAAAACACCGTTCTGAATCCTTAGCACAGCACTTGTGAAAATTAATTCTTTTTTGTGTGAAAACAATTAATGGCACTTTAGGTATACGTGAAATAATCAAATGAAATATTTCAGTTTTACGTCCTACGATTATGCCGAGTAGACTAAAGGAGAAGGTGATGATAAGAATGAACAAAATGGTGGAATGAAGAAAGTGAGAGGAAAGAAGAAACCGAGAGAAAACCCACACACCAGTGTTTGTCAACCACGAACTCTACCTACCTCGAGCTGGTATAGAACAAAGAACCGCGCACTAGAGCTGATATTCCGTCACTGAGCCACCCTGGTGAAGTAGTCAAGCAATATTTGTACAAGCGACAATTGGATATGTTATCATTTGTTGATTTTTTTTTTTTTTTTTTTTTACGAAATGAAGTGACTAATCTATAAAGTAATTACTCAATATATTTCATCGGCATATTTTTATTTGATCATAGTATCTTTGCCGAAATATAAGGGTAACTTATGTACTATAAGGATATCTAAATCAATTACAGAAGGATAACATCAATTACAATCAATTCATCAATTATGTCAAGTATATAAAAGTAACTTATGTACTGTAAGGATATCTAAATCAATTACAGAAGGGTAACATCAATTACAATCAATTAATCAATTACGTCAAGTATATAAGGGTAACTTATATACTGTAGTAAGGATATCTAAATCAATTACTCATTTCACTCAATTTCTATTCATTTATTGGCAGTTTTTAACCTTAAAGTAATAATAAAACAAAGCTGACCAGGGTGCGAATTACCGGGGGATGAGGGGGATTTTCCCCCTCAATCACATTTTGTCCCCCCCCAAAGAAGTCAGCTGAAGTATCCCCACCGGGGATGCTCGCTTTCCCCCTCAAACTATGCTTAGTATAACTCCAAATTTAACTGATTTTTGTTATTTCTTGTAAATTTAATCTTCTAGCTGTATTTCGAAATGATCGATGTAAACTGTTCAGTTTTGGTTATTTCTACTTACCACCTAATTACCCACTATTTTCAACGTTGTTTAGTAGAATTATATTATTATGACTACGGTTGTTACTTGCAACTGTACCTTCGTACCCTTCAGTTCGTCATCGTTTGTGAATTTGAATGTACTAATTGCGTATAACAAAGCCACATATAGATTTATAAATGTTCTTAGCGGTTGGCCAAGAAGACGTAAACAAATAGCTTCTTCTATCATACTTGGCGAAGTTCGGATATGTCATATTCATCCTCTATACTTGTATCGATTATCATCTTATTTTAATTTTTGTTATAACATGTTATTTCATTTTCCAGTCAGTGACGACGCTAGCTGTAAGTTCCTAGGGGGCAAAGCAGGGGCAGATACATTTTCGGGGGGGCGGCTATTTTCCACACCAAAAATGACATTTATTATGTTTGACTTACTTTACATTGTGTATTTTGTTGTTGTTTTTATATTAGGCCTATATGATAAACTTATTTCAAGTAAAATTTGTAATTAACAAATAAGTAACGTCTGCACATAAAATACTTTTCAATGCAACTTTTGAAACGTAAATTGAATTACTTTCGCGTTTGCTACAAGTAACAAATTCGTCTAGTACTATATGCTACGTATATATATATATATATATATATATATATATATATATATACATATATATATATATATATATATATATATATATATATATATATATATATATATATATGGGTTGGATTACGAGATTTTCAGCAGCGTAAATTTATATATTTATATATATATAAATTTACGAGGGGCTGCTGAAAATCTCGTAATCCAACCCAGAAGGAGTGTAGGTACTACGTAGAAAGATGAAACTGTAGTTTTGAAAAACATGTTTTCAACAAATTTTCATATTAATAATGAAATTTTTATTGCTTTCTCACGCCTTTGAAGTGATTATGTGTGCCCAAACAGCCACTTTCACGAACATCCAGATCACAACTATTGTAACATTTTTGTTCCACCAAGGATAGTCACCAAAGTAAATTAATGAGAAAATCAGCGAAACACTACGGGACTCTCCTCCATTATATACAGTGGTGAAGAAGTGATGGCTAGTTCAAACGTGGCGGTTTTTCAACAAATTATGCTTTACATCCAGTGACTGTTCCCGAAATCATGGATGCAATTTGTGACATTATTCTTGAAAATTGCAACATTTCAGCCAGTGGTAGATATAACCTGGGGCCGGGGTTCCTACGCCACCCCAGTTTTTGACTGACAAAAAGAATTTAAATTATTATTTATACACTTTTTAAAGTGTATAGTAAACTCACGATATACTTATTATAGTCTGAGGTCTGGCTGTAACCCCCTTCCCCAGTTTTTACCGTCTCAGTAAAACTTATCAGAGATTGTGGGCATTGCTTTGGAACGCGTCGGTAGTATAATTCAGAATGGCTTGGATATGCGCAAGTTCTTGACACAATGGATCCCCAAAGAAATCTGTCAGGAGAATAAAAGAGTGATGGCATTAAGAGAAGTCTTCTTCCAATTTGAATGTAATGCTGATCATTTCGCTCACGAATAGTAACCATGAACGAAATATGGTTGTACCACTATGATCCTGAAAAGAAACAACAGTCAATGGAGTAGTAGCACTCATTTCTCCCTCGCCCCAAGAAGTTCAGGACACAGAAGTAGGTTGAAAAACTGTTTGCAATATTCTTCTGGGATAAGTATGGAGTCGTACTTAGGGATGCGCACGAGACAAGATTTATGGCGGTCTCGTCTCGAAAATGTGCTGCAAAAGTGATGTCTCGACTCGAAAAATGTGTATTTCTTTATTGGAAGAGCCATGTCTCGACTCGAATTTTGTCAGGAAAATCCTGTTTCGACTCGTCTCGTGCGCATCTCTAGTCGTACTCATAGACTATCTCCGCAACGGTCAAATATTTAATTCAGAATCTCTACATTATTCACAAAACTGAAAGAAAAATTCAAAGTTCAACACCGCGGAAAATGAAAAGAAAGGAATTGTGTTCCTTTAACAGAATACACCTGTCCATCGAACCCCTGCGAACACAATTAGCATTGCATAATCTAGAATTTCAATGTCTAGATCATCATCCTTATTCCCCAGATTTAACTCCGTCTAACTATTGCCTGTATTTATTTCCCAAACTTAGATCTGATTGAACTTTAGATCTGATAAGGGTAGTGTTTCGAACAGTGGTGCAAGGAAGTCTCCAGATTTTTTTAACTTCTGCAAAACTGGAACACTGTACAAGGTAGTATATTGACTCTCGGGGGAATAGAAGAAGTAAAACTTCACCATTCTAAAGTGCATTCCTGGGTTGGGCTACGAATTTTTCAGCAGTTCCATGTACATTTCTAGTTAATATGGTGGACGTCATGTCAGTACTTTGAAACAAAATAATTAAGAGAGCACTAGTGCATACCAATTACTAACTAAAGATCAACACTCTGACAATAAGTTTTATTGGGAGCTAAATAAATAATCGATTTAATTCCATACATTTATTATTATTATCATTTGCAGGAAAGGAAAACAACTTTTCTTCCTTAAAAAAATTAATCCCTGGTGGTCGCAAATTAAGCTGTTATAAGCCCATCCTCCGAATATTGAAAGCCGAGAATAATGTTTCAGGAAATAGAAATATAAGACCTTTAAATAAAACAAAATGTGAAACTGAAAACTTCAAAACTGGATAAGTACAAACAAGTTATGTAATTGGTTTTGCCTTTCTTTTGTTTCTAATCGAAGTTGATCCAATGAGAACAAAACAAGTCGACCAAATTTACTATTGTTCGCTAGGCACAGTAATTAAAATTCATAAGAAAGAACTGTAACTAAAATTTACCGGAAAAGGCGCTAAATTAGAAAACAGAAATATGCGTGCATACCCAGACGCTCTAAGAAGAAAGCTTGAGGACTAATCTGTCACATAGTAAATGCATGGAGAGTGGACTACAATTTGACAATGAGATTGGTTATGATACTGATATAAAATACTATATGTAGAATGTTTTATGATTGTAGGAGTCTGGGGGGGCAGTCTGGGGGGGCAGTCTGGATGGCAGTCAGGGGGGCAGGAGTAGCCTCCACGGGGGCGCTCGCCCCCTTGCCCCCCCTTTGGCGTCGTCACTGTTTCCAGTGTACTCTTTGTTAGCACATGGTCTTCATTCCCTAGTAGGTTGTGTGTATGCAACTCAAAAGTTGCATTTAATTTGTGATAATTAGCATAGTAATCACTGCTTTTACAGTTTACGGAAATGAACTTTTGAAACTGTACTCAAAATCTGAGATATAGGTATTCTCTCGTAAGTATATGTTAACGTACACGCTGGGGGATACGCTCCTAGTGAGCAGACATGTTAATGAAGGTGCTTTTAGGTGAATAAGCGAATAATTCAAGATTTGTTTCAGCATTTGTTAATACGACTGGTTCTCCGTGTCATTGTCCGTGTCTGTATAAGCATTTCAACTGGAGCGGTTTTTTTTTTTTTTTTTAAATTTAACCATTCATTTTTCCATCTTTTCGCTGTACAATTTGCTGTCCACGCAATTAATGTTGTCTGAAAAACTTCAGTGTAATGTTTTACTTTATTTGAATAACGTAGCCCATAGTGAATCAACTCATCTTCAACCTAACAGTAAAGTAATTTTTAAGTGTTGACTTTCCGTGCCCGTCACGGAATCGATATTTGGAGAAAAAAAAGTCGTGATGAGCACAGCTTTAGCGGGAAGTAGAAGCACAAGCTCGAAATTTGAATTGAGAGATTTTAAATATTTGACCTTCGATTTGACCTTGATGTGAGAAATCGGGACCAGCAACAATCCATTTCTTATTTGATAGGCTAATATCTAGATTTTCTTAATGCGATGATGCCAGGAACGTCAGAACTGGACCGAGGAGGAGGAGAAGGTCGAGTTCCCTTCTCAGATAAGAGCAGAATCAGTGTGAGTACTGATTTTGGACGTACACTTTTGTGACAAGAGGTGGAAACACGCAATGAATCTAGGAACATTGTCGGACATGATCATTTTGGTGGTCCTGGTGTCCTTGTGTGGGGATGCATTTTGTACCGACACACAAGCTTCCAAATTTTCGAACGAAGTACATTTACCGGTCAACGTTATAGTGACATTGTACTTCTTCTACACGTGAGTCTATTCAGAGATGCGGTCGGCCCAAACTTGATCTTTATGTATGATAATACGCGGCCGCATTGAACAAAGTGCGTGGCGAATCTTCTGAAACTAGAGGATATTCGGAGAATGGACTACCCGTTTGCCGACTTGAATTATCTTGCGCACTTGTGGGATCTTATAAAGAGATGTCTTGCAGCACTAGGGGTGTTCCAAAAACCGGTTGACCGGTTTCGGTTCGGTTTGTAGCTTAAACCGAATCAGTCGGTTTGGACTTCAAACCGTTTCGGTTCGGTTTGGGAATGGTTCGGTTCGGTTCGGTTTGGGAACGGTTCGGTTCGGTTCGGTTTGGGAACGGTTCGGTTTGGTTCGGTTTGGGAACAGTTCGGTTCGGTTCGGTTTGTAGAATGGTTCGGTTCGGTTTGTAGAATGGTTCGGTTCGGTTTAAGAACTGTTGGAGCCTGTTTGTGGACTATTTTGTTCAGTTTCAGTTCAATATTCGAAATCGACGGAAATGCAGTTTGCGTTATTAGGAATCGTCCAACCTGAGATTACAATAAGTGTGTAATGTTATGTTTTCAGTATAACTTTATTCAGATGTAAAATTATTTCGATATTACTGAAACAATTGAGGGTTTATACTGTGGGGATACTTTTACTGATGCTTTGGAAATTGAAATAAAACTCTTAGTATCAGTTGGAAGACAACTTTACAGCTTATGCAGATTTAGAATAGATACCCTGGAAGGGGGGACAATTACTTGAAAGATGGATGTTATTCCAGGGGAAGCTTCGTTTAGAATGAAAATTAAATACATCCTGAAATGACTGAGTGGCCAATGGTTTACGACCTGTATGGTGAAATCAAATACAGAGCAGTGCACATGCCTGATTTTTCTCGTGCCTGTTTTGATACGTTGTTTCCGGCCAGACGTTGCTTTTGTATAAAATGGGCAAAATAAAATATCTTCGGCAACTTTTGCTGTTATTAAATTAATAGGGGGTCTATTATTAATTCTTGCAACGAAAAAGTAGAGGTGAACATATATTAGTTATATTAGCCTTTAACTTAAGAATAATTAAAACAATTGACATTGTCTTTTGTTCTTAAAAACAAAGAAAGAAGTTTTCACTTGGCCCTTCATCTTCAAGAAGGAGATACAACATAACAACAAACTGTATTTTTTATACTTGAACAAAGGCGCCAGAGCAATAAGCATTGTTGTAGGCTGGTAAATAATTGAAGTTTAAGCCAAGGTTACTTAAAAGAAAGGTTGGGCTATACGCGCAAACGCCTCGCTCTTCGTTTTGCGAGATGCAAGTATGTATTCAAACGTACGAAGCAGGCAAAATATGTCTTTTTTTATTTCTTTATGCATAACATTTTTCCTATCGCGAGTCTCTCCTTACAAACTACGAATAAATAAGTAAATAAATAAATAAGTCAGCAACAAAGAAAACATATTTTAATGTAATTTCCATCATGGAAAATTAACAATGTATATTGTATGATCAGTTATTTATTTTTCAATGAGCTAGGTAATTTTTGTATCTCAAGTATATTTTAAATTAATTTATATTTGAAGTGCTACTGTGAATGTATGTATGTAAAGTTACAGATAAATATCTGTGCTACCAGAGCAATTCCTGCAAAGTGCTGGGCCTGGAGATAAAGTAAATTTCTGAACCAATGATGAGGTGAGTTCCACGCCAAGCATGAAGAAATTACTTTGTGATCATTGATAGGGATATTTCATTAAATATTTAAAACAATTGGAAATTATTATTATTATTATTATTATTATTATTATTATTATTATTATTATTATTATTATTATTATTATTATTATTATTATTATTATTATTATTATTATTATTATTGGTGCATTTAGTTGTAGTAGCAATTTGACACCCAGAGTTTTATGTTATTGAATATAGGACATTCAGACGTGAAGTTTAAAATCTGGAAATTTATACCTATTCCACGTGAATTTTATAAAATGTAATCCTTCCATGTTAAACGTCACGTAGGCTATCTTCCACAGGTTTATGTTTAATGTACCTAATGATGTTATAATTGCACTTCGCGACATTCATAGTATTAATTTCTAAAAAATGTATTTGGTTCATATCTAAATACTTTGTATCTTAATATTACTCATTGTCGAGAAAACCTTATTTCTCGTCTCGTCTCGTAATTTTTGTAGATGTATCGTCTAGACTCGACTTTCTCTCTTTATATACAAGTGTGCAGGCGGGACATAGAGTTCCTCTATTTACACCTAGCATTCTTTTCCTTTGCTTCAAGAGAGCTTGGTTTCTCCTTTATACCAGCGTTTGTGTGCAAAGATTTATATATACATATATTTATGTGAGATGTATATAAAATCAGAGGAGGCTTTAGTTTTCTCCAGTATATCGTCCTTTTTTCTTGCCCTTTTTCCTTCTGTTTCTCGTTATTATTGGTATTATTATTATTATTATTATTATTATTATTATTATTATTATTATTATTATTATTATTATTATTATTATTATTATTATTCGTTAAATAGTTTGGTTTATGCCGATGTGGCCACACGTGTGGTTGTTTCACTATAAATGTGGTTATTGTTTCTGTTGTTTCGTTATTTTGTTGTTCTTCTTTCTGTTTTCTTTATTATGTTTCGTCTTCCGTGTCTCGGTATTTTCTTCTGTTATAATTGTTGTTTCACTTGCTTTTAATTCTTGTTTGTTTGATCTTTTGGTTCGATCTTTCGGTCTGTATTAAAGCCTTTTTCTGTGTGTGTGTGGGGGGGGGAGGGTTTGCTTCTTTCTCTCTTTTGTGGTTTCTGGTTGGGATGTTTGACTTTTTTTCGGGGTTGTGGCTTCAATTTTTTATTCATTCTGTGTTTCCAGTTTCCTTGGTTGGATAGGTTATGCCTTATACCGTTTATTGTACGTATTTTGTCCGTGATATAAACTACTTTATTATATGATGTAGATTTATACAGTTCTGATATTTGTTTTCTGAATAATTTGTGTATATTACAGTGAAACCTATGTTGGCCATCATCCGTTCAATTGAAAAGTGGCCAACTTAGACAGGTGGTCAACTTACAGAAAATAAGTGTGATCGGTGTATTTTTAGAATAAAATTTCTAGTATTATTTGATTGTAAAATTTTAATAAGCAATACCACGACATCTGCTTTTAAATAATGTATATTGAGTAATCATAACAATATACAGCACTAGAAAAAATACTACAGTATATTTAATATATACATTTTTTTTCTTCCTGAAAACTAGTCTGGTACACTGAATTATTCGGATGGAAAAGACAATCACACAAACAACCATAAAATTGAAACATATGCACGCAGTTTATTGAAATTGGTATTGTAGCACACTGAGTTATTCAGATTGAAAACAAGAAAAGGAAAATTATAAATTCAATAATTTATGTGCGGTTTATATGATTTTTTTTTTTCGGCGGTGACAAATATTTTCTACAGATACCTTTCGAAAAGTAGCAGATCAATTATTAATAACATTGTGATTCATCATTGTGATTAATTTATTCATTGTGATTCATTCTAGACGTATGTCTTTTTTTTTTTTTTTTGCATATATGAACATTCTAATTTTGTAGTAACTACCTCTTCATAATGAGCTACAAGTGTTTCCCTTGGAGCGAAAGACGTTTTGAGAAAGTCTTAACCCTTTAAAATTATAATGGCTCAACCACCTGTGCCATGGCGTCGACCTTCGGAATTTGCTTTATAAGTCTCTAGTAAAGCTTTTTAGACCGGTATTTTTTTTTTTTTTTTTTTTTTGCATTCATTCAAATATGAAAGCATCATAGAACATATTTTATGGGCATTTTGCAGCCTTGCGTGCTCTGTCTGGGGGCTGTGACGTCACAAACATGGACGATGGTTTAAAAAAGGATATATTTGAGAAGTTTTTTCAAAAAATCTCTGACACATTACTGTTTACCCTAGAATCATGGTTTGTACCTCGTTGGTTTCGTTATGAGACAGGCTTTCGAAATGTACCACTCCGTGTACCAGAAGCGGGAAAATCTCGTCCAAAATGGATAAAAGGAGAATTTTTAAAGAAAAATTTCCCTTTTCCCCATTTTTCTCTTCACAGGTACACGATACCGAAATTTGTTTAGTACCATTTGAAAGGCTGCCTTACGCTGAAGAAAACGAGGTATGATTCATGTTGCAAGAGTTAACAGACATGTGTCAAAAAATCTCGATTTCTTTTTTTTTTTTTCATTTTTTACACATTTTTAGTCAATTACTTTAGTAAAGTATCTACAGTATTATCACTATTTATTCTAAGGTCATGATACGTACCTCGTTTTCTTTGGCATGAACCAGTCTTTCAAACGGAACCACTCGCATGTCTCTAGCATGTACCATAGTGGAGAAAATTCTCAAAAAAGGGAAATTTTTGTTAAAAAATCCCTTTTCCCCCGAGTTTGGGCCCCTCTGGCCGGCCCTTGTGTCAACCCACAGAGCCCCAAAAAATCTCAAACATACTACATACAATGTGTAATAGCTGTACGAAGTTTCAATGTTATATCTTGAAAAATAAGGGAGGAAAATATATTGCCCCATATGCAAAAAATACCAGCTTTCCCCTATGTGAGCAATGGATAACCCATTTTGCACATGGGGCAATATTTTTTTCCTCTCTTATTTTTCAAGATATAACATTGAAACTTCGTACAGTTATTACACATAGTATGTAGTATGTTTGAGATTTTTTGGGGCTGTATGGGTTGACACAGGGACCGGCCAGAGGGACCCAAAATCGGGGGGAAAGGGATTTTTTGACAAAAATTTCCCTTTTTTGAGAATTTTCTCCACTATGGTACATGCTAGAGACATGCGAGTGGTTTCGTTTGAAAGAGTGGTTCATGGCAAAGAAAACGAGGTACAATTTATGTTCCCACAATGAACAGTCTTGATGATGATGATGATAGTATAGAAATTCAATAAAAAGGTATTATCAAGGGAAATGTGTAAATTGGCTGTAGCATCAAAACTATTCATCCCAAAGCCACTCCCTGTATCTCATTCTCTTCACCATAAAGCAAAGTTTTTTTTTTAAGTAGCATTCGCATGATCGTATCCTATACCAAAGGGGAGATATTCGCGATAAAAAAAGGGATTTTTTAAAAAAGAAAACCCCCTTTTCCCACTTTGAGCGGAAATTTACCGCATTTGGTACACTTTAGGGAAATTTTACGGACGCAGTTTGACACACTGGTTTACTAGAAAGAAAACGGGTTATGAACCATGATCCTACGATAAATAGTCTTGACGCAATAGATGATTGAGTGAAAGTCTACAAAATACCTCAAAAAAAGACATAATTTAAAAGGGTTAAGGGAATTCGAATTTCGAAACTTCCGCTACCTTTCGACAAGCAGTCACGTGCCAATAAATGACAATTGAGATGGTTAGCTTTAACCTTGAATTTTCGCAGTTACTAAAGCTCCCCAGTGATGAAAGAAGCCGATATAGCTAATGGTTTTACCAAAAAACAGACAGTGTAAACAAATACTTACAACCATTTCCTGAATTCCTGTACGTGCTTTTCCTTATTCGTATCTTCCTTCAACACCCCTTTGTCAGGGTAGTATTCTGGCCATTGACCTCCAAGAACAAATCGTAGGAATCTATGCTTCTCTGTCTCCAGTAACAAATACAGAACATTTGGCTCTCATACGGGAATACGAAAGAGTTTTAAAAAAATAATAATAATAATAATAACAAAACGTATTTGCATGGCCAAGATACGCAGGTAAATTTATCATTATCAAAATAGGATAAATATTGCTTTAATGCGGCCAACTTCCAAGATAGACAGATGGCCAACTTACAGAGTAATAAGTAACGAATGTCTTATGGGAAAATGCAGGTTCAAGACGAACCAGGCCAAGATAAGCAGGTGGCCAAGTTGACAGGTTTTACTGTACTGTATAATGAATATGGAATCTGTGTAAAAAATTGTCTGGGGCTAAAAGTTCTTATGTGGGAAAGTTAATTAAGAAAGGAAAGATAGAAATAAAAGTCGTATAGTGGAAAGAATTTTGATGTAAAAGATATATACTAGAATTAGAAAGGATGAAGTATCTCAGTCTTGGTAAATATCGTATACAATTGTATTCCATAGTTCAGTGAATCGACTTTGCCCTTACCTGAAATCCGAGAGAACTCAAGGTATCCTTAAGTATTCAAAATTATAAATGTTAAATGATAATATGTAACTTGTAAATATTCATGATGGCGAATGTTACTGTACTATGAAAAAATATATCGTGGTGCTATATTATAATACAAGGAAAAGAAAGATAAATATTTTCGAGTAAAGACTGACTCGTTTCTTATTTGTTGATATTTTAGTATGAGAACCAGTGTGAAGAGTCGCACAATGGAAATATTACAGTTATAGTATTTTATGAGTACTAAAACTACCAGAAATTTAACAATTTGTATTACAGTTCGGTTCGGTTTCGGTTCAGTCTGAACGGTTCGGTTCGGTTTGGGAACGGTTCAGTTCGGTTTGGGAACGGTTCGGTTTGGGAACGGTTCGGTTTGGGAACGGTTCGGTTCGGTTTAGAGACGGTTCGGTTCGGTTTCGGTTAACCGTTCCAAACCAGTTTAAGTAACAAACCGAAACCGCGGTTTACGTTTCCAGGAACCGTCCACCCCTATGCAGCACTCCAGATGTTTCAAGGATCATCCAGCAGCTGTCTACAGTGCTGGTGGAGGAATGGATTCCATATCACAATAACGTAACATCAACTTTGTAAGCAGCATCGGATCACGTTGCAGAGCATTCATAGCTGTTCGTGATGGTCACACATTCTTCCAAGAACCATTTCATTCCTTTTGTAATATCAGGGGCCCATCATGAGACTCAGTGAGTTCGGTAAATTTATTTTTTCCGTATAAAAGTGTCATTCTTGTTCTTTTCACGAGTTCCTTGCTGTTATTTCCCGTATCGTATTGTAGCACTACTTTCTATGTATGGTTCAAGTTTATTCCATTTATACCACTTGGAAATGATACGGCATGCGAGACGTATTTTCGTCCTTAAGTTTTGTGCACTAGTGTACTTGTATATACTGTGTTAGTTTTACCTTAAATAGCGTATCAGTTTACAGGTTTTAATAATATCAAAAAAATAAATAACCATATATGGTATTTGTAACAAAATTATGTTTTATATAGTAACATTGTTTTAAGTAAGGAGTGTGAGTGTGTGTGTGAATAGAACAAGAGGATTTTCTGTGGTCAATCTACTATAACGTCTTCAGAGGATACGAAGATAATATATCTAAACGAAAATAATGCAAGAAAAAAAATCACGTTGAATACTTATTTAATGTCTTTTTATTTATGTCTAATTATTTGTTTACTACATTTTTTTCTTTTGCAAATAGTAATTTTGAATAATTCTCAGTTTTATTTCTTGGGAAACCGCAAGCTGGTTAAGGGTCAAGGTTAGGTATCTGGCTTTTTTTTATTTAAAGTGATTTGATCTAGTGACGAAATTCGTAGGAAACACGTGATTTTTCATGATGATAACCTCTTGTATTTTTCTGTGCTTATAATTTTCGTTACGCTGATTCATCTCAATTGGAATTAAGTGATATTCGCAGTTGTTTGGTAGACTAGACTAGACCAGGAAACAGAGTGTAACGTTGAGAAGTGTGTAATTTTTATTTTCGAAGTCTCAGGAAAAATTTTAACAACAGTATTATAGTTATAAAAAGTTTGGTAAGTTCTGATATTAATTATAAACAAATCAGACTTGCTGTAGGCAAAATCTTCGGAACGAAAATTAATTTTAAATTAATTTACCTGTTGACATCAATAATCATTAACCTACATTCTACTATCGGCTAAAATCGTAGCTGTTTTTGATAACAAGAAATAATGTTACATAAATTATTTTAGTCAATCATAGCATAGTTGCTTCATTTACTACTCTACAATAAAAGGATCAATCATAATCTATTCTATTATTAATAGTTTAAAGTTTAACAGTTGTTGAAACTTGTGATATTCTAAGGTACTTCTTAAATTTTTCTACTACGTATTATTCTGTTTGCAAACTTTTTCGAAGTTGCTTACCAATCATCAATGTGTTTCAAATTATTTAAAAATAAAAATGAAACATTTCAGTATTACGTTCCACGGTTATTCCGACTAGGCTAAAAGGAACGATGATGATGAGAAATGGATAAATGAATAAAGTGGAAGGAAACGGGAGAACCCCGAGGAAACCCACACATACAGTTTTTGTTCACTATAAAGTGCACTTGGCGTGATCTGGAATCGAATCAGGGACCCCGCGCACCAGAGGTGAACGTTCTACCACTGAAAAGTCGCTAAATCTAGGGGATTAGACTTCCAGGATAGCGACAGAAAATAATTTTTCCGATTAGCGACTTTTTTGTGATTTTTCAATGACACTTTGGCGACTTACTTACAAATCTAGCGAATTTTATACTGTGAAGTTCTTGTCCTTCTGTAATCAAACACAATTAGCCCGAATCAGTTTTTCTTTGGTTTATTTGAGTCAGCGCAAACCTTAACGAGCTGGAAAAGTAAGAGCATTTATCTCCACATTTCCGCTTTAATTGCTGTTACCTCTTCCCTCTAGCGGAGACCAATTCTAACCTTCAATACCCTTTACTTTGTAGAGCTTCCATTTAGAAGCACAAATAATACATTACCGATAACAGAGAAAGACAAATTTCCAGTAATATATATATATATATATATATATATATATATATATATATATATATATATATATATATATATATATATATATATATATATATATATATATATATATATATATATTTTTGCGACTTTTTACCCAATGTTGGAGTCATCTTCTATTTAGTGACTTTTGTAAGAACTTGTTGGCAGCACTGTTTGTACCATCGTGCGAGGTGCATTATCGTTTTTCAGCAGCACTTGCAACAATATTTCTGTTTGTTTATGACACAAGCGGTAGTGACATTTCTAGGGAGCAATTCGTAGTATAGAATGTCTTCTTTATTCCACTAGGCGCAAAATAATAACTTGGATAGACCATATCTTTATCAGGGGAGCTGATTTCTTTCGTTTTATCTTTTTTGTTAGTACTCAACTATCTCTCTCTTTTTCTTTTTCTTTTTTCTTTTTTTTCATAATGGCATAAGGAAAGCATCTGGTCACCAGCAACAATCTTAGAAATGATCAATATTTACAGAAGTCAACTATGACCAAGCAATGAAGCACCATTAACCACCAACAGATTTCTACTTAAGGCATATTCAATATTTATAACTTCCAATGGAATGCAACTAATTGTCCTTCAATGGTTAACTGGTCATATTCATCATATTTGCCAACTGTTGTTTAAATTTAAATTGATCACTAGAAACTAAAACGTTTAAACAGCCTTCTTCAAAGTCTAGTGGCTTTCCTTGACAGGAAATATCGCTCTTTGGAAACCGTTTATTTTCAATACTTTAGCCAATGCTGTTCCCTTTACATGATACAGATCAACTGGTTTCCTTGCCTGTCAGACACTAACATCATAATATGTTGGAAGTGTCCTGTTCTCTTTTCTGTGTTTTTTAACTGAACATTTCACGTTGCTTGTTCACAAACGTTGCTAACCTCCTTCAAATCTCTAAACGTCAAAGTTTGTTTAGAAGCAAACAATGCTACTCCGAATGATGAACAATAATTAATTAAAATTCTAACGCCACAATGCTACCATAACAGGCAAACACTACGAACTAATGCAACAGTCCAATATTTGTTATTTAATACAACTTAAAATTTCAATCAGTATAGAAGGTTCTTGTGTAAGAGAAAGTATTAACAAATAACGATGCTATTACGCCACAAACTTAGTTCAAATGTGGACTATGCTTATATTTCTCCCACTATGAAATTTTGTCACTACTTTTTTGATGACTTTCATTAACTAGCTGAACCTTTCCCCGCATCATTCCTAAGCTTAATTTTAAGTTATTCTATGGTTTACGTAAAAATTATTTTATTTGTGGTTGTTTTTGGCTAATTTTCAATGAATTTCGGCTTAAAGACACTTTACGAAAAATCTAGTCTATGAAAGACCATATACGAGGAGCAGTCAGAAAATTCCCGGCATGTTGTTGTAATGTTGGCATTTGTGACACAATCTCAATGAACCTTGTACAGAACAGTCCTTAGGTTTCCTAGTTATGAATTTGACAAGTGTAAAAAATAGGTCATAACAGGCAGCGTACGAAAAGTGTAGCTGATTGGAGGAGTGTAGTGCTCAGTTGGCACACACAGATCGAGCAACGTTCATGTGCAAATTGAGGAAAATCTGCTTCACAGACTTAAGAGCCTGAAAAGCAGTTTAGCGTCATCGGAAGTTTGGCTCTTCCCGAAGCTAAAAATGGTTCTTTTCCGTTTCGCCAACGTAGAAGAGATCAAAACCAAAGTGGTGGCTGAACTTCCGAATATATCAAAAGAGGCTTTTCGTCGCCAGGAGTGGTGAAACAAGTGTGTATGTATGTTACGAAAATGCTAATTTAGACCGTGATTAAGTAAATGTATACTTATATAGTGGTAATGAAGAACTACAACAGAATTTTGAGAATCTTTTGTCTGCTCCTCGTATTTTACTACAAACCTTGAAAAAGGATACACAACCATAGAATATTAAAAGGAAAGAACTTGTATTGGTTACTAACATTGTTAAATTCCTACGCTTTTTCATTTAAAAGCTTATTGATTTATGTGGTAAATTATTTCTCTGTTTTCTGTAAAATAAACTGAAGTTTTAATGATTTGATCTTATTAGTTTCTTCTTTAAATTTAATTAAATATAATTTATTTCATTTTGTTATATAACATTGAAATATTTAAAAACCACATTTAATTTAGTTGATGTTAAATTATATGTACGTATAAAACAAATCCATTTTGAAAAAGAGTAAGGAAGTTTCAACTGTTATACTTAAAGAATTATTGTTGTTCGTTATAGTTTAGCTTGTCATTTCACCACCGAGACTTTGTGAGACATGAGCTTAAAGTTTAAGCTGGAATCCGAACCACTGTATTGCGTTCAAATTTCAAACTCTTTTCCCCAGGAATCGAACATGAAGCCCCATGTATCAAAGTCGTGTGCTCTAGCTACTAATCCAGCAGGAAGGGCTAGACTTGAAAAGAGAGAAATTATTCCCCGTACAAATCAATAGAAATAGGTACTCAATATCATTAGGCTCAATGGTTTAATCCAATCAAGATTTTTTTAAAAAAAAGTTTCTAGAAATGTATCTGTCAGCCAGTGCCGTGCCGTGGGAAATCAGCGCCCGGAGCGAGAGTATACGACTGCGCCCCCGTACATATGAGTGAGGTCAACAGACGAGCCGGGAAAAGCAACAGTGGTTGCAGCGAAGCATAAGAAAATTTTCAAAAATAAACCATGCTTTTCCTTGATTTTGATAACATTTTTAAATACATTTTTCCTTCCATTTTATATATATGTGCACATGCAGTTTCCTAACATAACAAACATTAAATATTAAATTCAAAAAATAACGCTGCTGATCTAAAATATTCCAAGTAATTTTTCCTCTCCCTTTTTTCGTTCCTTCATTTCATTTCTTTTTTCCTCCCTATTTTACGTCCTATTACTTCAGCACCCCGGTCACTCCCCAACGGGATGGCACTGTTGTCAGCACCTATATGTTTCGATAGCAATATAAGTTATATATTTTAGCAAGTCGATATATTTTAGTCATGACCTAATTATTTTTGTTTGATAATAATGATTTTTATTAGGGTACGGAAAGGGTTTAGAGATGGCACCGAGAGGTGAGGAAGATATACCGATGCCTTGTAGAACAGAGAAGAAGCCCTCTGTGTTTGCATCTAAGAAATACCAATACCACATGGCTCCAGAGTACGTGGAGAAGGCAAGAAAAGAGCTGGGAGAGCACCCAGAGACCGTACACAAGGAAATAGAGAAGCTGAAGAAACGAGTCCAAGGTCAGCATAATATTTTCCTTCTTTCTTACAATAAGTATAAAAATAAATGTTTCAGGAAGTTTGGTTTCATTAATGATAACCAAGTCACATATGAAGGATTAAAGATAGAAGTTTGAATGATGCAAGATGTTGCATTACGCAATGGTGTTTTTTTTTCGACGTATTTTATTTAATAGGTAAAACTACTCACGTCATTTAAGAAATCCCTTTGCTTGACCTAAAAGTAAACTGCTGCTAGTGCTCATTGAACTAATTAATTTTATCTTCTGAAGAAACAGAAATGTTGAATTTTCCTTTAGAAATTATTACAAATAAAGATTGTTTTTAAAAACTCAAATGAAATAACATCTCTAAGTCAGCAATCCTTCAGATCATAAAACAGTGAAAGAATCAAAGTTAACCTGTAGATCAGAAAACACAAAGAAAATGTAGACAAAAGAATTTAAAATAAATTACTTTGAGTTCTACAATATTATTAAGGTGCATAATAATTTGTGTTTCATATCTGAGCACGAACAACGTAGAATGAAAATTAGAAATTAGTGTCGTTTTAAGCAACATACAATATGATGAGATCCCGTAAAAATCAATTTCCGTAAAGTCGAGAGTTTCAAACGTGCTTTAAACTTTCTCATCTTACATTTGGATAAAATATACGGCCTATTTTTTATTCAATACGATAATATATGCATCTGTGGATGTACAGTATAATGTTATATGTTTGGTTACGCCCTTTTCCTTTATTCTTAAGTAGTCTGACGCTGGTTTATTACTTTCATTCCACGTACTCAAAGACGGTTTTCAAGCAAAAGAAAATTACGAAAAAATCTGGACTTTGGTTTGATGTTTTTATGTATTGACCAACATAAAACATACTTCAGCTTATTGAGGTTAAGATTGAATTGCTTAAACATGTTAGGTTACATTTAGTGAATTTGTGCCATGCAAACAAAATTTAATAATTATTTCTAGATTTTATACAATATAGTTTTGGTAAATTCTTTATATTACTAGCGTTTAGAGACGACCTTTTACAAAAAAATATTTTTCCAATTGTCAGAAAATTCTGTTTTCGAATTTTCATTTTTCGGTTTTTCGAAAAAATTCGTTTTTCTAATTTTTCATTTTTCGAACAACTTTTCGTTATTCGTTTTTGAACAATTTTTAATTTTTCCTCTTTTGAAAAATTTTCTCTTTTTTGTTTTCCGTTTTTCGAATAATTTTTCGTTTTTCGATTTTTTCCTTTTTCGAAAAAAAAATTCGCTTTTCGTTTTGCGTCTTCGAAAAATTCATTTCTCGGTATGGTATTTCCCGAAAGAAAGTGGTCATCCCTACTAGCGTTTAATGGAAAAGGTCCAAGGGTGAGACACATACAAATTGATAAATCTTATTAAGCTAAACAAACTGATATACTTGAGTGTATAAGCTCATCATCAAGAAAATGGAGGAAAATGAATTTCTTTGTAAACTTAAAATATAAGGGTGTGTGTGAGACCCATGCCGCTTATTAAGGTGAAGCTGGCACTGAAATACACCGTCATTAAGCTCTTTATTATCACACTACCAGGATGACGGTAAATAATATTATGGATAATAGATGTAAACTGAAATTGTTATTAACTTTTAAATTGTAATTCTTTTGTAAGTACCGTAAACACAAGACATATGGACATTGAAATTTTTCAGTAAAGAAATTTGAATTTCAACACCTGGCGTAAATCACATGAGGCTAATATTGTTCAGTATCAGTATTAGAAAATCAACTTTGTGTTTATGTTTTGTTTTTGGTTACAACAATCAAAGAAATATAAATTTTTCGTGAGACATTCAACTTCAAACTTCTGTCCTAAAAATTTGGCATCCAATCGTCCCATTTGTCAGCTGATAGATTACATCAAGTCAAACAAGATAGCGTGTTTGGGGATAAATTATTCTCATGACATAGTAAAATACACTGTCAACTAGCAGATCCTACATTGTCTTTTCCCAGGAGCACAACCACGGGGAGGTCCATCGGGTCTGGTTCCCCCCGAAAACTTCTAACCCAACATGATTAATGTATCTTGAAAATTTGATCTTACACTTCGTCTGTACTCTTTCTCCTATAAACACGATCGAGTTCTATTTTTTTTTTTCTGAAAATATAGATAGAAGTACTTTACTATTGCTTGTCGTCCTTTCGGGTGCAGAATAACTTAATACCCGTTCAATACCATACCTAGGTATAGAGGTAGTAGGTTGTAGTATTAAACTCCCTTCCCCAAAACTTGGAGCACTCCTAACAAAAATTTATGGGTGTGCGCTTGTCTTTTTCTAACGGTGACATACATTTATTTACCAACACATTATAAATAAATTTACATGTTGTATTTATACGAAATTATGGGGTAGAAAATATGGTATTCCTATATCTGTATTTTATTCAGGTTGCAATATACTTAACTATTTAAGGGGAAAACAATGGGGAAAATTACAAAGTTACCTTTCCAAAACTTGTTGTATAGAAGTGCGCAATTGTATGGAAAACTGGTCATCTATACAGGATGATATGAAAGTATTGGAACAAATTTCGGGAACTGATTCCCGACACCGAAACCAGCAAAAAAGTCCTGTGGAACGTAGGGATTACTTGCCAAGTTATAGGGAATCGCTACGTTCTTTTGGGGAATCCCTCGCACACATCATGCGGAGGTTTGAAACATAAATTTTCAATCGAACAGATGTGACTTTGAGTGTCATGTTCTAAACCACACTCTCTGCTTTGCGTTGGTTTTGAATTACAGCCCTCTGAAGTTCATTTTCCTACGCTTTCGGCACCTTATATTGCCGAAACTATCCCTCACTGACCAAAGTTCCATAGAACTTTTTTTTGCTGGTTTCGGTATCAGGAATCAGCTCCCGAAGTTTGTTCAAGTAGTTTCTTACCATCCTGTATTTGTTTAAACGACTGATTTTTCGAAATTATACTAGAAAAATTTAATATTCTAAGTTGAAATAAAAGTTAAGTATTTAGCTTCATTTAGCTATTTTCGATTAAGAATAACAATAGGTTTTTAAACATAGAAATGCGATATAAATTTAAAGAAAAAAAATACTTGATTCACGAATTTTTATCAATGCCGTTCTGAATATTGAGTACGCTGTTCCTTACTTATGTCCAAAAGTTCCTAAATTTAAAATTCATTCCAAACATTTTGTTTTGAGTGGATTCTGAGTCCATATTCCACATTTTACTGAGAATTGTAGATCCAATTCATGTCTTACTTCCCTTGTTTTCGATTCTTTAGTTCTCACTCTTACTGAGATGTTTATAGGATAATAGAGATTAGGCCTCAACTAAGAATCGAATCTGATACCATTTGCACCAAGTTTGAGAGTAGTATCTATTCAACTATCAATCATGAATATTCTGAAATACGGGTCGTTCTGAAATAAAAATTGAATATTAATAAATGCTCAATATGAAGTTGTAAGATTATTGTGCACTAAGTTAAAAGACAAAAACTTGAACAATCAGAATAAAATACATTGGAAACATAGATTATTCTAAAATTGGCATATTAAATATGTCAAACAAAATTTTCCACTCTACTACAATTTACTTAATCTACTGCAAATAGCAAGTTCAAACATTGTTTTTAGTTCGGTGTTGCCAATCTAATTCTAGTTTATGTTACTGCAAATTAAACGATTCTAAAGAAGCTAAGCAATTTGTATAGCAAGATATTCGAAGAACGAATTGAAAAACTGTAAAAGGAAAGAAAGAAAGAAAAAAGATAATTGAAGAATTGTGTGAAAATATAAGAATGTAAGCAAAATCGCACGAAAAGTTGCACTTTGAAGATTTAGCTATATTAAATAAAAAAGGAGAAAACTGAAATATGTTCGTAAGTGATTTACGCAACATTAAAAGTTATACAAATACGTTGGAATAAAAGTATGCATAATATTACATAAGTTTATTATTTATATTTCTACTGTGTTAAAATTTTTGAACATCCGAGTGAGGAGCAGCAAATACTTTTTCGGATTAAAGGCAGAAAATATTAAATCTGATCTTGCTAAAATAAACCATCTATGTGGTGTTGAAATGTGTTGATATAAAGGAATAGAATAAAAATCAACTCAATAAGTTTGTGTGTACACATAGAATGGCAGCAAAACTATTTTCTAATGTAACTTTCGTAAAAGTTATTTTATTTTGAAACAGTGTCGTGTATATTTTTTTTAAGACTTTCGAATCATTCCCTCAAATTGATGAGTCAAAAGTAGAGGAATAATTGATTTCTCATTAAATATATATATATATATATATATATATATATATATATATATATATATATATATTGTGCATTAAATTTCGTTAGTCATAATTTTATCAAATACAGAGTACTTTTCATTTGTGGTTTAAGGATTTTCAATATTCTTTTAGGGAAGTTAATTAAACATAAGTTGGTGAAATCGCCTCATCTCTCTCTCTCTCTCTGTATATACAGGGTGTTTAAAAACAACCCCGACAACGTTTGGGAGGTGATTCCTGACACCAAGGTAAAACAAAAAAGTATAGACAAACTTGGGTGCACAAATGCTTCCTTTCGGAGTTACAGGCTGTCGAAAACTTGAAAAAAAAATGAACTTTAAGGGCCCATAGCTCCAAAACTATGGGACCTACCGTAGTCGGTTCAAGACTTCACTTAGAAACTAGTATGTGCGCTATCCAAATATCCATGTTTCAGAATCCTGCGCTACTTCCGCAACAATTTTATAGAGGTAGTTGGTGAGTAATTCAAGTTATATGCCCGTAGGTAAACTGCGCCCAGGTGAGTAATTCAAGTTATATGCCCATAGCATCGGAGCTATGGGCCTTTTTTTCATGTGTTCGGGAGCCTATAACTCCGAAAGGAAGCATTTGTGCACCCAGTTCGCCCTATACTTTTTGTCTTATCTTGGTGTCAGAAATCCCCTTCCAAACGTTGTCGGTATTGTTTTCAAACACATTTTATATATATAGTAAACTACGTATTTCGAAAACGTGACCAACGCCTCTGGAATTTAGCTTTGGAAGGATCATGTACTTTGGAAAAACGATCAAAATTCACAGGCCCAACGGAAAGACGATCGAAGTCCTCAGTTCCATAGTCCCACTGATACAATGCAAAGACGAGTTGAGTTTTCGTGTCTGTTGTGTGTTTTCATGTTTGTGCGCGTAACATTGGTATACGTTGGTTTTGTCACTTGACTCCTGTTCTGCTAGCGTGCTGTGCTTTGCAATGGACAACGCTAGTTTTGATGAACAGTCTGCACCAAAAGCTGAGCCCATGGGAATAAAAGAAAATGATATAGGGGAGTTTTGGATGCATCTAAACGAATTCGAGCCATGCGTCACATCACTGGAGAAGTTTGATGATGAAATCCGGATGAAGGTTTCTCCATATTGTGGCATTACTGCAAGCAAGCTGTATCAACACTGTTACTAAACTTGCACATATTCTTCGATTTCTACCCAGAGTAGAATAAGAACTACACAATATTCCGATTTTTTCATCTTCTGGTCCACAAAACGAAATGGTTTCGGAGCATTCAGAGTACATTTCCAGTACATTTCATACTTAGAATGTGACAAAAACATGGGCATAGTAAATACCCGATCCAAATGTGAAACACCTAATGACTGGTGTGAGATCATTGAACACGCACGAAAAAAGAGAGAAAAAACAACCTTTCATTGTGTTAGACTGTAAGCCGGAATTTTTCGGCAATGGACAGCATTTCTTGGCAAGAGATACAAGAAAAAATGCCTTTCGCACAAAGGACAATCTCACAATTCCTTGTGAAGTGGATGGGTACACTGGTTCACCTTCGAAAGTCATACTTTGGTCCGTATGAAGCATACGAAATCATAGAAGCCTCTCAACTTCGAGAACCCAAAGTAGATCTATTGCCTCCAATAAAGCAGGGACAGCCGATTGGAATTTCCTGTGCAAAATTTGAAGACTTGCAATTCTTGAAGCAATTCTGTGGCCCAGAAGTGCACCAGTATTCAGTTCACTGAGAATACGCAAAAGTGAAGTGGGCGAAGACAGTGAGTAAGTTTCAGTAAAGACACCCCTACAAAGAAGATACAAGGTGAAATATCTCTCTATGCATGTATTGTTTATTCAAGAAAGTTTCTGTATTTTAGATCTGAAACAGTATTTTTTTAAAAAATTGTAATAATTAATAATTGTAATCTAAATGACTGTAGAAGTCAATAAAAATATGTATTACTTAAGAACAGAAAAACAGAGGTATCGAGAACAAACTGAAAATGGTCCTTAGACTTTTAAATCTCTTTTTATCGCAAAGTTTAAAAATGGACTTCGATCGTTGTTCCTCTGTGGAGAACTCACACCGTGTAAAAAAAAATAAAAAAAAACTTTTAACTATTTTTGGGGCAGAAATTGCCAATATGTGCTACTTTTGAGGCTTTTCAATATAACTCCTACTTTGAAATATATTTGAGAGTAATTTCCATCGAAAAGAAGGATGATGACAACACTTTTATGAAGCACGACTTGTGTTTTGTTGAAGGCTTAACAATAATCAAAATGGTTATTGTTGAAATCAATCAAAAGTAATTTTGAGAAAATTTCTCTCTTAAAAAAAATGGCTCGCTTCTGAGTTTATGGCACTGTTACTCCAGTTAATTTATACCACGTTTTACAATTTTGTACAGCAGCACATAATATACTGCTACATAGGTTCTGTACTAGGATATCGTCAAAGAAGTTTTTTTCTAAAATATTTATAGAGTTCGAAACAAATTCTATAACTCAGGTATAAACATATATGTATATCTTTATTTGCGTATATAGTTTCGGATATATCATGCATCTGATTGAATTTAATTGATTATTGGATTCTTAAATGGTATTGTGTTGCTATTTGTTTCGTTTATTGAAGCTTAGCATCTCTAAAATACAGATCCATATATGAGATATGGATCTGTAGTTTGAGGTGAAATCCGTACCACCGTAATAAGTTTAAGTACATTCTAATATTCTTAAACTGGGAATCAAATCTGAGATCACGTGGATGAAAATTTTATTGTAAATGGTTCAAAGAGTACTTTTTATTTGTTATTGAACCAAACAAAATATATACTATTGCTTCTTAGAGTTATGAGAAAATAAAATAAATTTAGTCACTACAAATTCAACATTATACATTTCAAATACAATAGACCTATGGAAGTGTTTCTTATTGATTACTATACATTTTAAATTACTTCAATTAGTTTATCATTGAAAATTACTAAATATTTTGTGTCTGTTTCAGGTATTAAAAATCTCAAAGCCAGAACAGACGACGTATTTTATTTGTCATTTTTAAGAGCAAAGAAATATGATCACGAGAAAGCATTCAAATTGGTATGTATTTGATTTACAAAGTTAATTTTAATACAGAACATGTCGTAAGACTATATTGATCTCACACAAAAGTGTTTGATTATAAGTTTTACTGTCTTCTTCACAATCTTTTCTTTTCATTTAAAAAAAAAAGACTTAAAGTTCGTATCAGTAGAGTAAGTATGCACAATTTTGCATCATCCTCCATTTTGCAGTACTCGGGAAATAAAATAACACAAACTTGTGGAAATTGCAAATAAGTTATAGTTTTCATTGCTGATAAATGAGGAGAGGTATTCCGTTATACCAAGCAATATTTTCCTTCAGATGAAATATAACAAGTAGTGTCATTTTTCTGTCATGTTAGGACCTGAAAAGCAGCTAATTATTTTACCAGATGTTTATAACAATATTTTAGAGTCTATTAAATCATCTGCAGGTAAATTAAAGGAGGAATAACAAGGAGTAATGGTATATTGAAGATTACTGAGACATAGTTGAAAGCCAGTTTCAGGCTTAATTTCGTTTTGTCTTCTAGCCCCAGATAGGGGCATCTTTTGAGATTTCGCTTAAAAGGGGTAAGAGTTTCAGTTCTTTTATTAGTACATTACTACAAAACTGATTAAAAATATTTTTCAAACTCGAGGGGGGAGATCATTTGTGTCTTCTGCAAATGACATACGTTCCCGTTACTAATAAAAGTAAAAGCAGGCAAAAAGCTCTTCCGCATGTAACGTTGTGAAAGATAACACGTACATTGGATCTTTTTTTGTGGGACCCCTGTACATATTTAAAATTATTATTACGACATTTTACAGTTCTGCTACGTGATGTAGTCTGTGGAAGAAGTCAGTGGTGATCATTGAATGCTCAATTAGTCAGACTTCAAATAATTCTTGTATTTTTATTGTATCTTCATAACTATAGCATTTAAGAGTTTTAAGAGGTGAAGGTGACAGACAGGCCAATGAGAAAGACAGAAATTTATGTTAGAGAATCTGTTCTTTTCTCAATTGGTCTGTCACGTAGATTAGGTTCTGTTTCTATTAGGTCTACATTATTTATTTCATTAACTGTAAAAATTCTCTTTTATGCTTATTGTTCATTGTGTATTTCATGAGGGTTACTTGTGATCAGTTTATCTTCTGCAGCAATATTTTGTTTACATTAGCTAATTTAAATATGTTTAGTTGTATTCATTTAATAGTAATGTGTAATAAAAAATGTATGATGTATAAAATGTCCAATTGATCACACATGTATAGATCTCCCAGAGTTTCAGATTAAGAAGTAATCCTATTTAAATTTACAATAAAAAGTAACATCGTATGAAAGTTTACAGTATAGTAATAGTTATGAATTTACTTTTTGAAGAAATATCAGAATTAATTAAATAATTGGTGTGAGTAATAGAGAGGAGTTTATTCCTGTTAGTTGAGTATAAAAGCGATAGTTTTTAAATATCGCATGAATGGTATTAACTTATGTGTTATACAAAAATCAAGACATTTGCAATTTTGAACAATTTTTGAGAGGGACAGAAAATATAACCCGGGACTGCTCGGGTTAAACCGACACGTCTGGAAACCATTCTACACATATAATAAATCCATAACTAGTTGTGTTAGACATATAAAACATAAAATAGCCTATATAGTAAAATCAGTAACAGAAAGATAATGTTGCGAAACTAGATAAGCCTATGTTACGCAAAACAAAGAAAGGTAACTCAAGCCAAAATTACGAAATTTTTAAAAGCAGAAAAGTAACAACATACATATAGCTGTTCATGGTAGAATAGGCTTGTAAAATAACCCAGTCTATTATATATATATATAGTGTGAAATTGAGCATACAATTATTTTGTAATATTGTTCAATCATGGCAACATCTTATGTTTCACTTTCATTTGTTGAAAACGAATCGCTTTCATAACTATCGTTTGATGTGATATGATTTGATGTGTCGTTAGACGTTTCGTAACATATTAATGTAAAGTAACTCAATAACACATCTATAGTTATTTTAATTTGTATTTCTCATTTACTATATGTTTTCGTTTATAATGTAATAAAGTAGCTAATTCAAGAGACAAGAGATGAGAAGTTGTAACACCTTGCATATAGTTGCAACCGCATACTGGGTAGGCATTTCAGCCAATTACTTTATTCGAAAGTATGTAAACAAATTTTAAAACTTTACGCAAATTTTAAAATTTTATTTCAGGAACATAGTAGGTACTATTGAGGTAAAAAATACTTTTTAGGGTGAGCCATTTTTTTTTATTTTAGTGGATCACAAAGATACTGAAGAGCATCTAAATTTTTAGAAAATGAGTCTGAAAGTATCTAAAAAGTGTTATTAAATGAACTGAAAGTTATTTTCGATATATTTATTATGGTGCAGAATTTCAGTTGCCCTGATAGTCAAAATTTCATAATCTGCGCACTCATTTTCTGGTCTATAACTAAAGATTCAATAACTGATCATTTTTATTTTGCTGGAGCACTTGTTTATTTGCTTACTTGATATATACTGTACGTATATGTAAAAATACATTGTTAAGCAGCCGATTGCATCTACTATTGCATGTCTTCCTTTAACGCTGACACACACATATATTTAACAGTGATACGCGTACTCCTAATAGAGACTTACTGCTTGTAATATATTGCAAAAAAATCATATACTGTATTAATAATAAATTTAGTATATGCATAATTTCTATGGTACATCAAATAATAATTGATATAGAATTTGACGATATCCAATTATAATTTGCTTAAAGAATAACTGATTATGCAGATATATAATATACAGGAAGTTCTGGGAATAAACTGACAAAATTCACATACGTATTCAGAACATCAATACAAGGGGAAAGAAGTTTATCTGCGACTTCGGTCGAAAACACCTAATTACGGAGAGGGGAAGATAATTAGTAGAATTGGTAGTAGAATCGAATAACAGTTTAGGCATCCCGACTAAATTACAGGGAACTTTTTTCTTGTATTGATGTTCTCAATTCGTATTCGTAATTTGTAGATTGTTTATTTACTGCAGCCACCCAACTACTTATTCCACTAATTATCTTAGAATGACTACATCTCTGTATTTAGTCATTTTCAAACTTGCAGATTATTTTAAAAAAATATGTTGAGGTCCTGAACATGTATGGGAAGTTTGTCGGTTTATTCCCGAAAAGCAATATATGCGGTTTATACTATTTCTAACCGTAGTTATTTAGAAAAACAAAGCATATTACTCTTTATTATTACTTTCATTCAGACAAGACAGTATAAAATTGTTCAATATCCTCGAGTTATTATGTCTACACACACACTAAAATAAACCTTTTATGATGAACGAAATAAATAAATCACTGATACTTATAATAAGTTAATTAGCTTTTTATTCTTTAGTACCATCTATGGTATGAATGAACTCGAGAAATAATACTCTCAAGTATGTACGTTTGGAATAAGTAAATTATACTAATAAATTAATATATCAAATATAATATATCAATTAATTTAATAATTAGTGGTATGAAAGCAGTTTTATCAATTTTTGTTTAAGAGCATCAATTGCCGTTTCAGTGATCTATATATTGGTTATCGCATGTACAAAATTATTTCTTGTTACTCATCTATGTGAAGAAATTGTATGCTCCTTCCCAAAAGTTTCTGCAGCAGTGATGTTAAAAATAGACTTACATTTAATATTCGAAGTTAAAATTATTAAAATAATCACTTACGAGAAAATCTGTAATAATAATTGGAAATATTTTAACAACGCTAGTATATGAGATAAATTAGAATAACATAAAATAATCTACAATATATGAGATAAATTAGAATAACATAAAATAATCTACAATATATGAGATAAATTATTATAGAATAACATAAAATAATCTACAATTCAAACACATTCATCAAATTTCTCTTCTTATTTAATTGATAAAAGACCATGTTTTCGTACGTGGATAATATGTGATGAAATGTCTGTGCATAGCATATTTTCATTGTAGTAAGCAGATATGTGCAGGGAAATAACTACATATTGTTATCAAAAAAGATGAATGGTTTTCACTCTCAAGAGTAGCTCTGATGAAACTTGGTATAGAGGTATAAAAATCGTGGTGATAGCAAGTGGAATATTATACTATTTCTTGTGGTGCATTGCTCAGTTCCGTGAGAAAGGGTAGAGGCATAAACCTGACGGATTCATGTCTTCAAAATGGATCACCGATGTTCAATTATGTTAATTTCTAGAGAGTTGATGGACCAGGAAAGATGTTCAACTTCATCTCGTTGTTTCTCAATCTACGCATCAATAACTACTCTTGTGTTAAAGAGAGCATTCTCATTCTGAAATGTGACATCATCACCTGGAAACATTTTGATTATAGGACGCATATTATCCTCTAAAATGATCACATAATCATCGAAAGTGGTGCAGTCGGTAAGCGTCAGCATAGGATCCACTCAAAACTGAGACCACATAAACACGGACCATAGTAAAAAAATGAAGTAAACGATGAGTTCGTGGATCATCTTACAAGTTTTCCAATCATCGGTGGTCCATGTTAAATATTTGAGACACCATTAACGTCGTGCTAAAACGTTGTAATTCGTTATCAGCGGTTTCGCCTGAGCAACTCTAGTTCATATCTCCATGTCATGCAAGTTGCAGTGGACTGTGCTGACACAAGATATGGGTAATGCTGCTCGAGTTCTTCCGTCAGTTGCACCGCAATCACACGATCGTTCTCAGTAACAACCCGATTTAATGTGACATCGGCAGAATCGGTCACAGAGACTTTTCTTCCGACTACTGTTCTTCTTCGCAGATGTAGTTTTGCTATATGTTTTGTAGGCCGGATCCTTTGCAACACATCCAACGCACTTACCACTTTCATCATGCTCGCCCCGAGCGCCTACAGTTTACCCTCTTTGGAAATCAGAGAGGTTGCTCATTTTATATTATCAATGTCTGCTAACTTCACTGAACACTACTATTCTATTGATCCTCACATGATACGGAGAGTTTGTCCTAACACACCACGACCAACAACCCGGTGCTGCATTAGGTGCCTGGTCATTGTTAATCCAATCATCTGACATGTTCCCAATTCCATTTATGACCTTGATGACCATCTACACTTATATATCACGCTGAAATATATTTAATAGATTGATTCATCATAAATTTATTATTTATTACGAGTTTGCTCCCTCTTCTTCCGAGCGATTAGCACATATGCTTTCTGTGATTAAGGTGATTCACTAAATTCTACGTCCTCGTGTAACAAGACTTATCTTGAAAATTGCGTAAGAAATATCTTATAGAGTGAATTGCATTGTAATATAAAATAAGATTTCCAATTATTATACATTTAGAAATAATAATAATAATATTTATTTTTACAGATAAAGAAGTATTATGAAGTTAAGTACAAGTATCCAGAACTGTTTAATTCTATGCTTCCTTCAGTAGCCGAAGAGGAATATGCAAAACAATGTCTTTGCATACTTCCTGAGAAGGATAAAGAAAATAGAACTATCTCCATAGTAAGACTAGGTAAAGTGTTTTTTTTTTTTAAATTTTAATTAATATTATCCTTTAAAATTTATTACAAGCAGTGCATTTACTAATGTTGAATTGAGTAAATACAATGGAGAAAAAATCATTTACTGATTTAGAATATATCAATGATAAAGGCTCGATTATTCAAGGTCTAATTATTTGAAGTAAGTCATCTATAAATAATACAAATATATTTATATGTAAATACTATATATCACGATAGTATGCAAAGGATCGAGCAAAAGTTTAAGACATCATAATAGGAGATCTTAAATTAGCGGTTAAATATAATTTTAATTTATTCGAACCACGACTGATTAAATATATCAATAATGACGTAAATACCAATCTTAAGATCTTGAAACTCCATACCTGCATTTGTAAGTAGTAAGTAACTAACCACCAGCGTACCAGTCCTTCGCAGACTTGAGCCTGCTCTAATGCAATTTGTTATCGAGTGGTATGACTACATCCTAACTACCGACGAACATATGGTTAGTTCGTTACGCCGCTCTGCCTTTAACATGCATATTGGGAACTTTCTACACCATGAGTGACCGCCATGTCATTTATTTATGACTCCCCAGTTTGCCTCACAACGCTAGGTGGACACCAAACACTGAATTTCCCCGCTGGGGATCGAACCCGGGACCACTCTATAACACTAGACTATTGATCTCACCAATTGCTAGTACTACTGCCACATTTTCGTCTAGTATAAACTTTGGATAACCTATTTAATAGAATAAATACAAAGTTGACCCACGTATATAGTGATAAAATTGTTGCCAGAAGTTCCTTTCGTTGGAATATAAAGGCAGTTGGAAATGTTTCAAATAGCCCTCGTACGAACTATACAGAAAAGCACATTTTTCTGAAGCTAAAAATCACAAGTTTCCTAGATCCTATTACAGTGTATCTCTGTTAATGTTGAATCATTTTCTTACCTTAAAAGGGTATTACTTACAAACGTTTAACAGGATGTTTTTAAAGTCCAGCCGGATTTAAAGCCTCATAAATTTCAAACATAGAGTTACATTAAGATGAAATAACTTGCTAAATGGACCTGATAATTACATTTTTAATAATATAATTGACAACATTGTGACAACATTTCAAGAAGAACAAGCAGCCAGTTTATTGCAAGATGGAAACATTCGGGAAAAGGCATAATGTGTTATGTTTTGCTGTACTTAGATCAATTTGTATTTTGCAATGAGCATGAAATTTTTAAAGAAAGTTCCACAGGAATTAGAAATGTGATATTCATTCTTCACACGAAAGAGACAGTCCCAAGAAAAATGTGTGGCGTGTCTTTGTGTTTTAACCTTCATATACCAGATTTTTTTTTAAGACGGCATTATTACGGGAAATGTGCATTTGCAAATATTACAAACATTTATAATTCAAGGATTAAGCATGTTCTACATAACATTCCTTATATTCGAAACAAAAAGCATGCGTTCACTTCACTCTTCAAGTGTGATGTTGACGAAGAATTTCGTAAAAGGTGTATTGTTTGCAAAGTACCTATTTCTTGGTTGTCAAAATGTCTAAATTTATTGTTCTTCACCTTTTTGCTTTGTGTGTGTGTGTGTCTGTCTGTCTCTCTCTCTCTCTCTCTCTCTCTCTGTGTGTGTGTAGAATGGTTTCTAAAAAAGAAGCATGTTTTGGAAATTGCAGAAATGTAGACAAGAGAAGCACACCTATTATGACATTAAATAGCTGTATATCACTGTCAGAATTTTGTGTTCAAAGAATATTTTTAATGTTATACGTATTTCACTTTGAATCAACTCTGTTGAAATCCATGACACTATGAGTCCCAATGATATTTTGAAAACATCCTTACTCTATTTACTGATTTTATTCCATGTTGTAAGTAGCTCATTTGCCAATTTGACAATGTTGGAACCAAATATTTACCTGTGGTTAGAAAATTGTCCTATGCATGTTCAATTACATTAGATTGGGAAATTTTGAAGACTGAGTGAGCTAAGACACTATTTTCAGAAAATGTCTAGAAGTCTCTCCTTTCTTTGTGATTAATATAGGATATTATCTTGTCAGTGCCAGGAGACTTATGCCATCCTATCAACTATACGTCTTGATTGTGGCAAGATCTTATATGATTCCATTGTCTTTTCCCTTGTTCATATTTCTATCTAGTAAGCACAGCCTTTCATTCTTTCTAATTGATGTTTATTCCTATACTCTTAGTAATACAGTAACCTCATCTCTAGACATGTGAACTAAGATTTAGAATTTACTCTTAATCATTCTTTTTCCTATGATGAATTTCATAAATCATTTGAGACATTTTATTTTTCACTTCTTCTCTCGCCCCCTCATGCCAATTAGTGCTGAATTTGAACTTGAACTGTATCGGAATTATGACTATTATTCCCAGTGTTCCCAAAAACTATGGATTTAGGGCTGAACTTGGGCTTAAAAGGCATCGAAATTGAAACTGTTCATCTCAGAAACGCCGAAAACTATGGATTCAACACTACTAATGGTCATTTCTGATCGTTTTTACATTTCATCCTCTCTCACTTTCTCCTTGGTGTCCCACGAGGTCCTACCTCGTAGTAATCTCTTTCGGAATATAAGTAATATGTGCGTTTGAGTTCGGTTGAAATTGCTCCAGGCGTTCGAGAGCTATGCTAGAGCATACATATATCCTTAAATTTAATAAGACTAATTGAAATATAAGAAAATCATTTATTTTATTAAAAGATAAATTAACCAATCAACAGAAGATATCATCCAAGAAGTCACTAACAAAACTAAAGTTTCTCTTCACCTTCAATGAACCTTAAAGAAAATATTAACTTGTATTAATTGTAAAGCATAAAGTAGTGAACAGAGAAACATTCATATCACATGCTAATAAATATTTCAAATACTGAATTAATTGTTAATGATGTAGAGATTTTATGATTGTACTACTGATAGACAATTATCACTTTGCTTATTTAGAGTTTGAGAATTGTATAAACCTTTACATTTTATCAAAGATATTATCTGCAGGAGCATTATATTTTTGGGTATAATAGTTTCAGAAAACAGTATATTTTTCCTGTAATATTGCAGAAGAGTTCTTCGCTATTTTCGTACAAGCATTGTAAATTTGCTGCGAAACAAGCTAAATCTACTCTCAAACAATGAAATATTGGAAACAGAGAGGGATTGCAATTTATGCTACAAAAATAATTTATTATAGTGTTAGGTAGTGGTGTCGTTCCAATTGTTTAATTATCGTTTCTATAATTAGCACAGCAAATTGGCTTACTAGTAATATTAATACTATATAATTGTATTGTCATGTATTTGCATATGATTATTTATTCCAATGATACTAATAATAATTGTATTATTATAAATTTGTATACGATTATTTATTCTAATAATACTAGTAGTAGTGACTAGCATCAACTCACGCAACATCTTTATAGCGATATTTTGTAATTGATTTTCAAAATTAGGATTAGAGAATTTTTTGTGGTAAATAATAGATCGAGAAGATATAGAGACAATTTTAACGACCGGTTCGGACGAACTGGTGTGAGGCGGTTAAATTATACTTACAGTTTCAGAGTGAAATACTTGAAAAACTTTCCGTTCTACTGTGGTATATTCGTATTAAATTTATGACCACTATTTGCAGTTTCATTTTTTTTAACTTATTGTTAATTTTTTAATGCAATATTCAATATTACAATTTTAGTTTGGACTTATGGAACATTGGTTATAAGTTGCACCAAAAATTTGGCGTTCATGGCGTTCATGGCCGAAGTTGTGGCTTGGAGTTTAAAGATTTATTCAACAAACAGATCGAATTATGGGATGAACATTTTTAAAGATGTAGGAATTTTTGTCTTGAATAATGCAAGGCTGACTACATAAAGAAGTTGCAAACAATATAGTCGAGGATGGCCAGTAGGATGCTGCCTCACTGCAAGCACAAAAGGTTTCTGTGCTTTCATTTTTGCGGAAAGAAATTATTTGAAAGTGTTGAACAATTACAAGTGTTTTGTGAACTTACAAAATGAAAACAAAAATAAAACAACTTAACGTTTGGTTCTTTAGAATCTCACAGAACATGCTGTAACAACTAAACACAAGTGTAAATGAAATAAGCATTACTGCTGTGCAGTACTTCTTATTGAAAAAAGCAGACGAATAACTGCTCAAGAAACTAGTACCAATATGGATATTGATACCCGGCAAGTTCACGAGATACTACACAAAACCAGGCTTCAGCTAAATTTGTACCTCTGTCTGTTGGAATCAGAGAAAAAAAAAATGCACAGATCCAACAATTCACAGTGTAACAAATTGAAACTTTGTGTCTTGCTGGGAGATAGAAAGTATTCTTTACTAATTCACACACTCTGATTACGAAAATGAAATCAGAAATGTTCCATCAGTACCAATGTTCCTGGATAAGATATGTCACATATACCACTTAGCCTATATTGCAGACAGCGTTACATTGTAATTTATTAAAAAAAAAAAAAAAAAAAAAAAAAACTAAGTAGCAACGTATCCGATACGTGAAAAAGACTCGATTGCAGTAGAAGGAAGATATAGATGGATAAAGTACAGATCATGTACAAAACATGAGGAAAAACGAACAAAACAGGAAAGCTACAGAACAGCGTGAAATGTACTTAAAAGCTAGAAACTTTTCCTGGAAACTTTCCGTTTGTGGGTGAATGGTGAAACTTCTTGTAGGAGAGTCCGGCAGTAATCTGCCAAAAGGGTAATCTTCCCTTATATCATCTTCCCCTGGGGCAAATATCTTGGTGAAATCGCTCACCATGTTCACCACTGAATCTCCGAGATTAGAAGGGAGATGATTCATGTAAATGAGAATGTAGGAAATGTATTTTGAGGGACATGTTGCACCCCATAGGTTTGTAACAAACCAGCATGTGTCCTATCAGTTCTCCGTAGTTTTCAGACTTGGCATTATCCAAGAAATTGTTGCACACATCTTTGACGGCAAGCCAAGATGCCTTTTCAGTATTTGTCAGCAACTCTTCAAAGCTACTGTCTTTTATCAGCTCACGAATCTGTGACCCAATGAAAATATATGCTGCAATAAATTCGAACATTAGAAATTGAAAACTTCCACCATCTTTGTCCTTTGCTTTCACAATATTTTTCATGAAGCCCAATTTCAGATGTAACGGCATTAACAGTACATTGTCTTTGTCAACAAAGTGTTCATGCGCCACATTTTTTCATCAGAGTTGAAGCTTTCTCTATTAGGTCAATGTTTGACTATGTAATGTAGTCTTTCTTTGCTCTGCTGCCCCAGTGACAGAAAAACAGCAATATTTTGTGTAACCAGTTTGCATTCCCAGTAGAAGCCCAGAACTTTGAGATCACCACAGACTTTCCATTTTTAATTCGAAGGGCCAATATAGTTTAGAAGTAGTCTTATGTTGTAGATTTCTTTTAACTGAACGGAATGGACCACTAGTATCAAAAGTTTATCGTTACAGTTATGCAAGAGCACAGTTTTGAGGAATCTGTGAATAGGGGTCATTCGTCTGGATAGTGAAATTAATCCAAATTCTGCAAATAGCCCATTTATGTCTTTACAATACACCAGGTTCTCACTCATTGGAAACAAAGGTAACAAGACCAAGTTGTAGTTTACAGAATAATATCTTAGTGTTTGGTTGTAGCAAGCTTTTTTCTTGAAGATAAGAACGAAGTAATTCTGCTTTCCTTTTTGAAAGATTTGGATCATTCACAAGATTTAGATCATTGTTACAAGATCATTAAATTCTGCTTGTAACAATGGCTGTGGTTGGAACTATGATGTAGAGGGCACGTACTCAGGAACTTCGTAATCTGTTTGCTTGTCACTAGCATCGTCTGTTTGATCTTTAAATGTCCATGTGGCTGGTGGTTTTGGAACTGGAAGAGAATCAGTCCGAAACTGGGCGGATTGCTGATTCGAAATTTGGATATGAAACTCTTTGTTTTGATTTACTTATAATTTCTTTCACTTTTGTTAAACAAAAGTAGCAATCTGTTATGTGATCTTTCGCTTTCCTCCAAAACTGTGGTACTGTTTAATTTAAAGATTGAACCTTGGTTGAGTATAGTGGTTAGTATCTTATTACTCAAGTTAACAGCTAAATGATAAATTGGTAGTATACGAAAGAAGAGAAATTCAATGTATATGTTTATTACAAGAGATTTCTATATCATCTATTACAAATGTGCAGACGTGATATTATCAAATACCAAATATTAAGTGAGCTCAAAGGTCTGCAAATATTACAATATTAATTCATTAACAAATGATGAATTTAGCTTTAAGAGCTGTTATACTTGAGGCCATAGCAGGAGACTGCCTGAAGAAATTACTTCTTCCAAGAGACTTGAATTATTCAAAAGGTATTTAACTTACACACAACGTTAGGAGGTCTCTCTCTCAGCTCGATGTTGACCATCATCGTCGAAGCTTCAAAGACGGAGTAGCGAAGACAAAGAATGATGAAGATTGAGAAGATAAATAGTTCCAAAATTTTAAGCTTTTATACTGGTCTGAGAGAGTGACAAACAACTTGTACGTAAGCAGTCCTTGTTACTTATTTTTGTTGTGGGTTTTTTCTTTGAAAGTTGTTTGTCTTATGACGTCTAACGTTATGTTCTTCCGTATAGCACTGATGAAATGTTCTTAATTGTACTCTCATATACAAAAGTTTCGTTTTTAATATTTCAATAAATTAATAAACATGACATAGCCTCTTCTGCTATGATTGTTCTCTTATTTGTATGCAGAGGCATCAAATTTAAAAAGAGAGCAAAAATTTTTTAATATTTCAGTAAATAGTACGAAGTAGCGAGTGTTCACTGTATATAGTTATTGTAACTTGAAACAGAGACACTGATATTGGGTGGATTTAGTATCACTTTCACTTTTGTGAATCACTACACAAGTGTTTGTAAACATAGTAGCGTGGTGGTTTACTGTGTCATGAAACCAAGTTCATTGTCATAGAGAAAGTTAACCTTGACAGTGTAGATACAGCAAGTGGGTCAAAGGAGAAGGAACGTCTTCCTTGAATGATGAACTGCGATGAGCGATGACGTGAGAAGATGGAGCATCTTATGAGACGAAACCATGGGCAGGAGTGTACTGATTCATATGGGTGCGCATTCCACAGAATCACACTGATCTGGATCAGGCAGGGGCGACGTAACAGGGAGCATCCTTTTTGAGAGGCCAGCTCTTCGTGGGATGACTGCACTGAACATCATGTCGGATGACGGAAACCCTGGCTGCGAACTGATGTCATAAGATGTCAATACTGCCGCTGGTCATCTGCAAGTCTATTTTGGGCACTAGTAACCAAAATAGTGATGCTTGAGAGCGAAGATGAACACAAGATGTAACACAAACGATAGTCAAAGACGATAGTTTGTGGCGTCTTGTTGTGAATATAATAAGTGATACACATGGTGTGGGGTGGGAAAGTGAACTGGGGTCCATCAGGGAAGACTGGATCACTGGAGGTGACTGGTTCGTGTCCATGCTGAGTCCACTTCGATGAGGCATCTGCTGGAGAACCACTGAAAACACCTTCTGGAAACTGGAACGTTGACTGCATGGGATGCTGCTGATGACAATTGAAGAATCAGGAATGCTGTGTTGACTGCTGTCTGCGGTTAAACTTGACTGAATGTCCATGTGATGAAGACATCTGTGATCTCTGGAGACGAGATCATCCAGGAGGCTGAAGTCAGCTGAATGCCGCTGATGACGACATGATGGCGTGGTACCGTGTAGGATGAGGAGAGATGAGAGAGAGATTAATATCTAATATCAAAATTATATATATAAACGGGAAGAAATGGTATATAGGGTGGGAAGAAACGCGAATTTTAATGGGATAATGGAAAATGGGTTTGTGTTTTCTTACACATATACATATATTCAACATATCCCATAGTGGCTGGCTTAAAAATAATAAACTACGTACACTTCTTAGAGAGATTTTGATAGAAGTATGTAGAGAACAGGAAATGCTTTTTTTTTTTCGAAATATAGAAGTAACAGAATTGAAGTGACTTATGACTGATTTGAAACCTTTTTTTTCGGTTATAAAGAAAGAAAAGGAAGAAGAAAATTATGGATAAATTAAATTCTGAAATTCTGAATTATGGGCTGTTGAAAATTTTAATATTTAAGTAAATTTTGGAAATTCGTAAGAGATTTGAACACTATTATTGTGTTCCGAAGTAAGCACTGAAATATTGTAAGAAAAGAAAGTAATACCTTTCAAAGTTCTTTGTGTCAAGAATATTGTATAAATCCTTGAGCGAAATTCGTTTTCAACTTAACACCCATAAACTTGCCAGTCAAACTCTGTTGCCTGAGTATTAGCGAGTGTGAATCAGACGCAGAGAGGGAGTGAGTACTATCTCGATATTCGGGTGGTATTAATTAACAGAATGAAGAGGGGAAGGGAAAGAATAGGTGGGTGGGTGACATATATATTAACTTAATCCAAAGTAAATAAAATTGAAATAGCTATCTATTAACAGATATATATATTATCTATATACAAATATAATGCATATTCTAATAAGTATACACTAAATATCAAAGAAATTATGGTTAACTATCATGCTTGAAAGAAATTATGCTAAATATTAAAGCAACTACTATATATATATATATATTTATTTATTTATTTTAAATTCTCTCATCTCTACCTGAAGGAAATGTAAAACATTTCTATGATAAAGAAAGCAATTACTTTGTATATATATATAAGAACTATTCGTAGTAAATGAGAAATATCTCTAATATATAGATATGATATTATTTTGGAGCATTGGTAGCCATATATTTACGATATTTGGCCTGAAAGGCAGGATCTGGTGATGTGTCTGGGATGTAGATCTTTAAACGATCTATTGCTACGGGCTGTAGTGTGCCATTGATGTCTATGATATATTCATTATTGTGATATGATTTGGCTTTAACTGTATGTGGGCCAGTATATAACTCAGACATTGATGGCGATTTACCCTTTTTCGTGTATAGTTTCTTTACCATCACCTGACTACCTAAAGGATAATCTCGGGGCTTAGTTTGCGCTTTCGATTTCAATTGTTGAAATACTCTATTCCTATGAAATTGGACCAAGGATCTAAGTTCATCTATTTGCAACAATCTATTATCTTGATCCATTTTCTGTGAAGGAATTTGTAAGATATTGTCTATTGGAAACCTAAATTGTTGCCCATAAAGTAACGTAAATGGAGCTGTGCCTGATTGTGTCAGTGGCGTATTATTACAGACGCTTACTGCTTGTGTTACGTATTGGGACCAGGATGAATGATTTAATTTTGAAAGAAAGCGAATAGCCGATTGAATTTTTGAAATTGTTGCTTCAACAGAGCCTATTGAGCGATGTGATGCTGGTAATGCATATTTGGCTTGAATATTGAGGGATTTGAAAAATTCTTGTACTTTGATAGCAGTGTGGTTTGGAGCCTTATCCATATGTATAACTTTTGGTGTGCCATATCGCAAAATGATATTGTCATAAATAAATTGTAGGAATGTATCTGTGGTCATATCTTTGACAGGTTGTGCTACCGCAAAGGAGGTTACAGCCTCTGTTGCAACGTAAATATAATTGTAACCATTAGAAGTTGGTAGCTTGCCTATGGCGTCTACAAACCAAGTATCAAAAAGTGCCGACGGGGGATGGGTTTGTATATGGATTTCATTTGAGCGATAATTACGTTTAAACTTATTGCATTCAATGCATCCATTTATCTTTGTCCTTAGCCAATTTTGAAGGTTAGGAATATAATATCTATCTTTAATGAGAAATTTTATTTTATGAAAGCCAGGATGGGTGTCTGAGTGAAACTCTTGAAAGACTGTGTCCTTCAATGAATCAGGAATGCATAAGCGTAATTTGTTTCCTGCTGGTGTATAAATTATCCTATATAACTTATGATTTTGTATGACATATTGTTTGGACCAAAATGCATACTTGGGATGATTAGTGTCTTGATTTTGTAACACCCTGTATATCTTAGAAAATTTGGGATCTAAACGTTGCAATTCCGCTATGTCGGTGTTGCTATCTAAAACCAAAAAAGCATACGGGTGTTCTTCCGGTTCTATCTCTTCATATTCTTCCGGAGATAATTCCAAAGGATGTCTGGAGAGATAGTCACAAAGAGAATTTTGTTTTGATTTGATGTGCCTAATAGTAAAATCAAAGATTTGAATATAACTTAGCCATCGGACCATTTGCGCAGTAAGATTAGTGGTTTTCTTAACAGCTACTAATGCTAAATTGTCTGTTAAGATGGTAAAATGTCCTCCTATTAAGTATCTGTAAAATTTACGGAGCGCAAAGAAAACAGCAAACAATTCTGCATAATATATAGGATATGCTTTTACTCTAGGTGGGAGAGTAGCACTAGCAAATTGTACAATAGACCAATGTTTTTCATTTGGTAATTTTTGTAGGAGCGCAGCCGCACAGCCGACAGAACTAGCATCTGTGACTAACATGTGTTCAGCTGAGGGATTATAAATTTGTAATATTGGAGCAGATGTTACCATTTGTTTTAATTTCTCAAAAGTTTCAGTTAGTTCAGGAGTCCACTTTAAATTTTTGTCTTTCGATGCAGCAAATTTATGTAAAGGAGCAGCAACTATTGATAGTTTATTATAAAACATTCTATTGTATTGTAAAGCTGCTAAGAATGCTTTTAATTGTTTCGGGGTGCGGGGTTGTTCGAGGGAAGTTAAGGCTTTAACTTTGTCAGGGTCCTGTGAGATATGGCCCTGATCCACTATATAGCCTAAAAATTTGAATTTCTGAACACCAAATTGTGTTTTATTGAGACTAAATAAAAGACCAAATTTCTCGGCTGTTTGTAAGGCTTTTTCTAGAACTCTAAGCATACCTTCAAATGTACTATTAAAAAATATTAAGTCATCTACATACGAAAGAAATTCTTTGGGGGAAAAGTCTCGAAACATATCTTTGACAATTCTATGTAGAATTAATGTGGATGTACGAAAACCTTGTGGTAGCGTATTCATTTTAAAAAGACTATGTGGAAATCCTAATTGATGAACACTGAAGCTAGTTAATTCTTGATCTGCTTCATCTAATTTTATCTGATGAAAACTTTGCTCCATGTCAGTTTTTATACTATACTTAGCCTGTGCTAATTGGTCTAATATATCTTGTACACCTGGAGATAATTCACTTACAGGTTTGGAACGAGACGACAGTTCTCTAAGATCTAGAACTAATCGGACTTGGTTTGAGTCCCGTTTGGGAATAGCAATCAGATTGTTTCTATAAAAGCTATCCGATTTTGAGATGATACCATTATCAATCATCTCTTGTATTTTTTCTTTGACTCTAGCACGCAGTCTAAACGGTATTGTGTAGGTGGGAACCGTCCATGGTTCTCTATCAACCACATTGAGTGTGGCTGAATAACAATCTATTATCTGAAAATCTTTGTTGTGCCAAGAAAAACATGTAGGGTGTCGTTTCAATACTGCAAGTAATTTGTCTTTCTGTTCCTGTGTTAAATCTGGGTTTATATTAAATTTACTGTAATCAATATAAGGTTTAATTTTCTCTAGGCGTTTGGCAACCCTATCTCGTGTTTGCTTTTTTGTGGGCTCATAAATTTTACGGATAAGATACATATGAGCAGATTGTGTATCTTTTGGTAACAAAGCGCCCTGAGCAATGTGAGTACCTTTCTGCAAATAACGTTTAGAATTTCCGGGATTTACTATTGGCAAATACATATTATTTGAGTTTACTGCAGTTTGCATAAAAACACATCCTTGCATATTCTAAAGCTGGAAAGGCGTTGTGGGGAAAGAAAGAGCCATAAGGCTGCCCAAATGGTGGCATGTTATACGGAAAAGGGGGAACAGCATAATACTGTTGATAAAATCGTTTAGAATTTTGCTTTCCATTTGAAAACTTATTTTTCTTCTTATTATTACCTTGAGAAGAAGCTTGTCTAGTTTCACCGTTTTGTTTATTATTATACCTGTGAGGAGAAGCACGTCTAGATTTCTTTTGATACTGATTTTGCTTATTGTCCTCAAGTTGTTGTTTTGAAACAGTTGCAATGACCTGTGTTGCTTCAGCTCGCGTTGTTAAACTTACTTGTAACGCCTCGAGCTGTTTAGAAATCTTGTCTAGCTGTACTTCGGACGAAAGAGAAGGGGAGGGAGTGGAGGTAGCAGTATCTTGGAATTTTACATGTTTATTTTCCTGCTCAGTTCTATATCTTAACAATGCATCAGAATGTTCTATTATTTGTGCTTTTGCTATTAATTGCGAAAAGTTATCAAATTGATGTTGAGCAAATAGCGGTACAAAACGTGGTTGAAGGGATATGATCGTTTGCAGCAAAAACGATTTGAAAGGCATGGGGGGAGAAATGCGCTGAGATAGATCATACTTCTCATATAGAAACGGAAGGAGCTTCTCATCTTTGTTTTGTTGTCGTTTCTGAAATAAGAGTGTAGCCTCGAGGGAAGAGGAGGAGGGAGAAAACTATTCCAAGAATTTGTCCTTCAATACAGACCACGACAAACTTAAATACTGTTCATTTCTATTAAGCCAAAGCGCTGGAAACTGTGTCAACGAAAGTTTGAAGACCTGTTTCTGGGTGTCTTCATTCAATTTATGTAATAAGGAAAATCTTTCAAAATTCTGTATGAATGTTTCCGCGTCTTGACCGTCAGAATTTGAAAAGGTATCTATAAACGTAGGGAAAGTAACAGAAGGAGTATTGGACGATGTACTATTGTTGTGCTGTCTGCGAGCCATTTTGTAAATATTTCTTGCACTAAGTTTTAAAGCCCAAAATAGAAATGTAAGCCAGAAACCATTAAGACATGCAGAGATATGTATACATGTAGTATTTCAATGCTCATGAAGAAGTATTTTCATAATGTAGGCCTCTTATTATCGGCATAGCAAATGCTAATACGCCTTTTGAATGATTAGTCTCTATTGTTCGCTAGGGAAAGCCATGTTTAATTTAAAGATTGAACCTTGGTTGAGTATAGTGGTTAGTATCTTATTACTCAAGTTAACAGCTAAATGATAAATTGGTAGTATACGAAAGAAGAGAAATTCAATGTATATGTTTATTACAAGAGATTTCTATATCATCTATTACAAATGTGCAGACGTGATATTATCAAATACCAAATATTAAGTGAGCTCAAAGGTCTGCAAATATTACAATATTAATTCATTAACAAATGATGAATTTAGCTTTAAGAGCTGTTATACTTGAGGCCATAGCAGGAGACTGCCTGAAGAAATTACTTCTTCCAAGAGACTTGAATTATTCAAAAGGTATTTAACTTACACACAACGTTAGGAGGTCTCTCTCTCAGCTCGATGTTGACCATCATCGTCGAAGCTTCAAAGACGGAGTAGCGAAGACAAAGAATGATGAAGATTGAGAAGATAAATAGTTCCAAAATTTTAAGCTTTTATACTGGTCTGAGAGAGTGACAAACAACTTGTACGTAAGCAGTCCTTGTTACTTATTTTTGTTGTGGGTTTTTTCTTTGAAAGTTGTTTGTCTTATGACGTCTAACGTTATGTTCTTCCGTATAGCACTGATGAAATGTTCTTAATTGTACTCTCATATACAAAAGTTTCGTTTTTAATATTTCAATAAATTAATAAACATGACAGTACAGCAAATGGCATGGATGGGTGGGTTCCCTGCAACCGGTCTCTTAAATAGTGGGAGCAACGTGACCAACAGTTTTGAGGTGCCCAACACTTATCTTCATCTTCCTTTGACTCAAAATACAACTCGAACACCCTATTGAAGAGCGGGGAATGGGATGTCATTGGGACTTCGTCATAAACTCACCACACACATAACAGAAACTGTATGGTGAATTAACACATTTTCTATATATTGCTGAACACAAGAAACACGCAGTCACATACTGTATAAACAATAGTTTCAAGGTCTAAAATATTGATGACACACTACAGGCATATACATTGCGTGATTCCACTAGCAACCGAGTGACACAAATCACTGCTATTAAACCACACCTTTACCAAGTAACTATCTGCTACCTACTGTACATCTTCCCTCTCCGTTCCCTCCTTCCAAGCAATGTCACTAACAAACACCCTAGTATACTTAGAACGCGCATCATGTTCTCATCCGTCTGCTTTTCGCTCTCATACAAAACACGGAAAGCATAAAGTTTACGCTGATAAACGCGTTTCTAGAGAAAAAGTTTATGCGATAGGTACAAACTGTTTTTCTATCGTCATCAGGGCACTGAACTTCATAGGAATTAAAGGTGTTTGTTTTGCGGCAATTTTCATCGTCGCTCAGTGTATCATTAATTTCTTCAACTATTACCAGTTTGCACAGACTTGTTATGCAGAAAATCATAACAACTTATGAAATTTAATCTCATTCTTTACCTGGGAACTAAGAGTGAGTCTGTAGTGTAGTTGAGACCAGAAGTAGGATCTCCACATAAAATATGCTCTATTCCTTCTGTTGTTAAGGGAATTACTAACACATTTTAAGATTGTGAGGTTATAACATTCATGAATTGTTTGTCAATGGGGACCGCAATTAACGAAGAATATTATTCTAAGCTTTTAATGGTCCATTGCGATTAAAGTTATCAATCATTTATCTGGAATAATCCATACTGGATAGTGTTGCAACATGATCATGCGAGACAACAAACTACTTGACGAAAGAGATTTTCAAAGACATTCTATGGCAAATACTCCCACATCCATTCTATTCGTCTGATCTAGCATCAAGTGACCATAATAATTCCACAACAGAAGAAACTTTTGCAAGGTGCGCAATTACCAAACTTAAATTATATAAAACATATTGTAGGATGACCTGAACAAATTAAGATCTAGTTTAGCACTGGGAGAAATACATGAAACAGGGAAACAATGTTAATGAAAGGATATATAACTCTATTTGAAAAACTACAATTAATAAAGTCAATGGAATAAAAAAAATAAGCATCCAGCGTATTGTACGATCTTTGTTTAAGTAATTTAATTAGTTATGTAAGTTCTGATGTTCAGGAACTTCTTCAGGAAATGTAAGTGGATTGGATTTAAAAACTACTAAAGCGTGGATGAAACAGAAAAGCATACTAGAGAATATCAATTATTATAATAAAGAACACATGAAAAGCAATGATTCTCACTGGTTTCTTTTATGTTCGTCCATTTGATTTTAAGACTTTCGGTCCGGAGCCCGAGCAGAACTCAGAAACTTATAAATGCAAACGGACGAGCTTGAAATACTGTTTTGTAATAATTCCACCCAATAATACTAATACATATTGAACTTGCCTTAAGGTAGACTGTTTAAAGTTTTATTTGCCACATATTTCGCATGCCTATCTATTTTCTACTACCCGATACAGGCACTAAACTGACAGGAAGGCTGAATGTGAAAGATAAGCCCAGGAATGTGAAACTTTTTAACGAGCACGTAATCTGATAAATCACTGTAATGGTAGGCAATAAAAGTTTTGGTACATAAAGAAAGGACAAATATGAAAATTTCATTAATCAATCATGTTCACTTTTATTGTAACTTGCACGGAGACTTGCATGGAGACAACACCATTACGAACACCTCTCTGATAAATGAATATTTTGCAAATTCGTAGCATGATGGTAAGTGGTAAGTAAGTAATCAGACTTAACGGATGTCACTAATAACTTGTTTCATCTTTTATTTGGAAAGTTAACGTACAACCTTCCTTAAGGCATTGAATTCATAGCTATAACTTTTTCTGCAAATATTTTTATGAATCACTAGGAGATTCGACACCAAACGTAGTTTATTCAATATTTATGCTTATTTTTGGCCCAATATTATCGATCACATTGTATAAAAAATGACTGAGAAAGTTTGCTTTTTTTAAAAAAAAATAAATACACAACCATAATTGAAGACAAACAATATTCCTAGTATACTTTACCAAACATTGTTGCAAATACATTCTCTATTCGCATGGAACTCAGTCGCTTTCCTAATGAGAAAAAAGATAGGCTCCTATAGCGCCTGTGAGAATTATGAGTGTCGTATAACTTATTTACGCACAGTATTTAAATAGACATTTATTTTTTATGCAAGAAGGCAAGAACCTAATTAAGTAACAGTAATAGAAAATGATATTTGTTTTGATAGGAAAAGTTCCAGTTCATGATTTCTGCTTAGAGAAAATAATTTCTTCTCTTATGACAACTGTGGAAAAAGTTCAACAAGATCAAATGTCTCAAGTGATGGGGGTGAATATGATAGCGGATTTCACAGACTTCGGATTCAGACATTTCAAACTCGCAACGCCAAAAATTATTTGGGTTCTCGTCTGTATATTACAGGTAAGTATTCATGTTTCGATTTGAAAATCTAACAAGTAAGTTAGGGACATTCCATGTAAAATCAACCAATGAAATGGCAAAATCTGACCTGACGATCTTAGATTTTTGTAAAAATTGGTGCACAGCTTTACTACAGTGGGAGATGAAAAAACAAATATTACCTCTGTCCTCCTGTAAGTGTCCCCATACAGGGTGTTCAAAAACACCAAAAAACGGCAGTTTTTCAGTTACAGTGATTATTAAAAATTGTCATAAAATTGTTAATATGTGCACTAGAGACGTGGAACAAACACCATTCGAAAGCTTAAAGATTGCTCTACAAGTTGTACTATATTGAAAGAAACCTGTAAAATAAAAAATAACACTTCAAAAATTCAAATTAAGATTTGAATTTTGAATTTCGCATAAATTTGTTCAAAATTATCCAGATTGTAGTCTCATATGCGTACTAAAACACAACAAAGTTGAATTTTGGGCACTCGATGGGATCTGACTCAAAATTCAATATAATCAAGCATTGCACGATATTGACTATGCGAATATATGGGTTCAGATCGATAACCATTTGCCTGAAGCTATTTACCTGCAACATCAAAGAACTTATATTCAATTTAATTTGTTTCTTGGTGCATTCATCTGAATTTATACAATGGATGTTTCTAAATTTATGTTGGCTACATTGATACATGTTATTTTCAATCCTTTGTTTCAGGATTGCTATTACAGAACATATTATGAAAGGGAGGAATATATTTTCCTCCCTTTCACAATATTTGTATCAAATGTGTTTTGAGACACAGTGACACTGGTCACAATCACTTCACACACTTTCAGCACAAAAAATTAGTCAATAAATTCTTTTTTCTTATTTCAATTGTCCACTTCCACATATCTGTGACAGCAATCCTGAAACAAAGAAATGAAAATAACATGTATCAATGTAGCCAATATAAATTTAGAAACATCCATACTAACTAACAAGAATAATGACTTGTATTGAATACTGTTCGGAAACGTAATACCTCTCTAAATAACTCGATAGGTGGATAATAGTGTAAATTCAAATGAATACATCAAGAAACAAATGAAATTGAATATAAATTCCTTTGATGCTGCAGGTAAATAGCTCCAGGCAAATAGTTATCGATCTGAACCCAAATATTCACATGGTCAATATCGTGCAATGCTTGGTTTACGTTGAATTTTGAATCGGATCCCATTGAGTGCCCAAAATACAACTTTGTGGTGTTTTAATACACATATGAGACTACAATCTGAACAATTTTGAACAATTCAGAGGGACATTTCTATGCGAAATTCAAAATTCAAATCTTAATTTGAATTTTTGAAGTGTTATTTTTTATTTTACAGGTTCTTTTCAATATAGTACAACTTGTCGAGCAATCTTTAAGCTTTCCTAGGGTTTCTTTACTTCTCTAGTGCACATGTTAACCATTTTATGACAATTTTAATAATCACTGTAACTGAAAAAATGCAATTTCTTGACATTTTTGAACACCTTGCATGGAGACACTTTCAGGGGGTAGAGTAATATTTGGGATTTTTCCATCTCCCACTGTAATAAAGCTGTACACTAATTTTTACAAAAATCTGAGATGGTCAAGTCTGATGACTTGTTGATTTGACATGGAATGTTCCTATATCTTACTGAAAATATGATTCTACAAGACGTATTTCAGTAAAGATAAAATATATATAAAGTTATAATAGCTTACCTAGGACGTTATTTGCTTTTAAAAAAAAGATCAAATTTAGGAATACTTATTTGCTCATGTTTACATGAATTAGTTTAATATTTTCTATCATAAATTATCGGCATATTTTTTATCAAGCTAAATCAATATAGGACGAAAATTACACATCAGACAAATAGTATGTTAAAGAAGAATGACAATATAGTGCAAGAACCATTCATATTTTAAAAGAAAGTCGGTTAATACTCGTAGATATAACCTATATAAAATCATGCGAGAATTCAGTTTCCAACAACATATAAGAAACAATTGTGGACTTTCCGTTAAAAAAAAAAAGAAAAAGAAAAAAAACTGAATATTAAAAATCCTAAGGCATGAACAAAGAACTAGCGTCATTCCAACCAGGAAAGACCCCACAAAATCAACCGTTAATTTTTAGTCTATGGTAGAACTTATCATCAAGGAACTTTGAGACTGTATATTTGCAGATCGCTACTCTTCACTACTATTAAAATACAAAACAGTTTATTGTACTAGTTTGGAACATCCCAATAGAAAAACAATAATAAAATACAGGGCTTTTTTTATATGTGCAAGTTTTTAACAACATTGCCATTATTTCTAAAGAATTTTCTTGTAAGTATGTATAAGCTCCAGTGCTTACCAAAATTAAAATATCTGACTTGATGAGGTATACATACTGGTTGCGAGCATTGGAACATGAGAACTTGCTTAAACATTTCATTTCCATTTCAAAATACTCTTTTCGAAATAAGTGCGTACACACTTTTGCTTCACCGAATAATAATGTTTCTAAATTGATTGCAATAATTGATACAATCATCGACCAAAAAAAAGGACTGTATTATAAATGGGCATAAATCTTGACTTAGAATCTTGATTTAGAAATATAGGAGTTTCCACAGAAATCGAGTTCAGGTCTTCAAGAACCAAGTATCTTTTCCAAGAAGAAAGATGTAACTAGCAACCGTAATGTATCTAAAATGAGACTTCACTTTTAACAATGAATATTATGAGTGCCAATTTTTGGAACATTATAAAACAGCTCTGCTTTTTGTATACTAGCACAACTCTGTAAACTCTGCTTCCATACATTAGTTTTAGGTATAGCACCGAATTTGTCATCTGGGCCCTTAGGTGTTACGATTCATGATCCCATTTAATACCACATCCTAGAAGGGTTGGAAAAAATACAGATTTTTTTTAAAAAAAAATAATAAAACATGTGTTTAAAATATGAAAAAGATGTTCAAAATATTTTAAACATGTTTGGAAATACATACGAAAAACAAACATGTTTTAAACATTTTGAACAGTTTAAAACATTATTTTAAACATATATTTCAAAATCGTGTAATAACTTACTTTTTAAGACTTTTTGTTCTTTACTTGCAACTGACTTTATCATTTATTTTATCCTGGTTAAGACTACACTGTATTGGGTACAGAATATTTCAGTGTAGATTAGTAATTCTCAACGTATTTCATATCGTGACCCCCCTTTTATTATACCCTGTTGCCAGTGACTCTCATAAGTACTTTCTTGGTTGTAAAAATATTTTAAAATATTTTAAAATTATTTTAAAATAATAAATTTTGGAAAAGTAACGTTTGAAGCACACTTCATGTAGTGCTAACTTTACAATTTCTACAAAATATTTTATATTTTCTATGTAATTGTTTTTTTTTTTTTAACTCGATAATTTGTTGAAGAAAAGTAATATTTGGGGCGTTCAGAGCACAATGGATCCAAGTCCATTTTCAATAAGGTTCAGTTTTGCTCAGCAAATGAATTCTATTTCAAAACGTAATATCTTCGCAGTCAAGAGTCCGAAATAAATATAACTACAATCACGTAAAAGGGTGTAGGATAATTTCACATGACAACAGCTAGACAGAGGCGTCAGTGGGTCAGGAGGGCGGCCGCCTCCACCCTACAATGAATTTCAGATGTTTTTTTGGAGGGGAGGGGGGCAGTAAGGCAGTTTTAGAAACCATTTGATAAGCAAAGTCTAATAGAACAAGTTTGAGGTCCTTACACCGAATAAATACGGAGGAAAAATAGTTGATCAAAACTGGAAATTTTCTTACCAGAATTTTAAGCAGGCCCGAAACTACGTAGAGCCACCTTTGGAATCCTTGGGCCAAAAAAACATATAAGAGAGCAATATAGGCCTATAGCTCCCTATGGCCAATGAAAATGATAACTGATTAAAGTCATTATTTATTTGGTGTAAGGATTTCAATTTTTTTCTGTGGACTTTGCTCAGCAAAAGGTTTCTAAATCTGCATTTTTGCCCCCAAAATCTGAAATTCAGGCTAGGGCGGATGACCTCTAAACGAACACCCCTCTCTAGCGGCAATCATATAAAACACTACTTAGATTGCACCTTGTCACGTAGTTTTTCTTCTCTGCATTTCGGGTTCTTTCTTTCTCTAAAGTATGTATGTATGAAACTGAGAACCAACATGTACTGTATCAATGAATGCCTGCGATATTTTAATCTGAAAACCACAATTTGGCAAAGAACCCTTTGTTTGTTTTCTGAATACAACACAAAAACTTGTTTCTATGGTAATTCTTTTATTGACTTTTTAATATCAGTTCTACAAGTAGTCCAACCTTTGATTACGACACTTTCTCGCAAGTCAACTGATAAGCATTTAAACATCACAATAAATACCAAAAACAATGGAGGTAAATAACAAAATAAATTGTAGATCATCACATTGACCTACTGTAGCCACGAGAAATCAAAACGTTCACATGGGAAGGAAATAGTCTTCTGAATGGAAAACACTTTTCGACAGTTTTTTCCTCTGGCAGATTTTTTTTTACAAAAATAAAATATAATAAAAATAAACATGTGTTTAAAACAAGTCTTAAAAATGTACGTGTTTAAAATAAAATGTGTAAAACGTATATAAAATTTGTTTTAAAGAAAATCAATTGTTTAAAATAAGTTTTAATAATTTGTTTGAAACATTTTGTTTCAAACAAAACAATCCTGCATCCTAGTATGTTTGAAAGTGTACTGAGGTATGACGCAGGCTTTCGGTTTCTTGAATGATGAGCAGCAGTATCAGTGCAAATTTCGGATACTTGAAAGTCTTCTCATGATGTCCCGACCCTTATCAACTATCTTGATTTCTCAAATTGTTCATACGTATTATATACTCTGATTTTTTGTTTGCTACTTCACACTGAAACATAGACTGTTGGAGAAGCATGCTTCTTCGCCGGGTGTAAGCGGTAAGGTATGACTTTGCATTACAGTCCTCATTTTCTGGCACAAGCGCATTAAAACTAATTCAGCTACGGTTACCAGATATGTTCAGATTTAAATCCGTTTTTCTTAAATAATAAATGATAGATCAACGTAGTTGTTGGTTGTTTATAGCCTCTTTATATCAAACTAGACTTACTTTTCTTTCTTAACGCCCCGATGGCCGGTGCAACGACATTGTGCAAATTTTTCTAAGGATTAGATCGTTAATAATCTCTGCAATCTGACTTATTAACGAGGAGCCGAAAGTGCTGAAATTGCGCAAATTTCCACCGCGACGTTGACAACAACAAGATTCAGGAAATTGTGTGAAATTTTGCACCAGAATAAAATGTATAAAAGTCATTCCTTTGTGATATATACTTATATTGGATTCTACTATTTACAAAGCAATATATAATTCCAGAACATTTCACGTTTACAGCTTGAATCCTTGGCATGTAAATCCTACAGCCTTTGAAAATGTCATACGTGCCTTCTCATGCTTTATCTGTGAATTCCTAAACTCAGCGTGTTTCCTCATGACTAGGGAAACCAACTTTATGCTTTATATAACTGTATATTATGCTTTATTTTTCCTTACATTATGCTTTATTATACTTTTTTCCTAAATTATCCCTTAACGCTTTTAGAATTTCCACTTTTTGAGGTAAATTTTATACTTTCACTCAAACAAATTTTATACTTTCACTCAAACAGCTACTGCTTCCTTACTATTTATCGCTTTTCCTTGCAGTTCATACCTAATTTTCTTCAGGATAGATCATACCTGTTTGTCAGGTATCACTCGCTTGTCCGTATTATACATCAAAACCTTGAAAATAAAAAAGATTTTTCGAACTTTTGTGTTCTTCTGGACCGGCCTGAGTTCACATAGGGATAAGATTTTTTTTTTTTTTGCAAAAAATACGTTATGTACATAATAGGTGTGCAAAATTTCGTTATTGTATCTTGAAAACTGAGGTCGGGAAAAATTTTTGAAAGTCTGAAGGTGACTCATTTTTTCATATATGTATATACAAATATATATATAAAAAAATACTTCAAAAATGTACTGTGTCATTACTATTTGACTTAAGTCACGGTTCAAGCGCCATTTTCTTCAGAATAACGAGATCTTTCCAACGGTATCACTCATATGTCCGTAACGTACACCTGAACCGGAAAATTAGGGAAGAATCCGAAAGTTTTTTTGGAAACCCCACGAAAACACTTTACCTCTCTGGCCGAGGCCTGGGTTGACGTAGGGATCTAGTTTCTTTAAAAAAAAAAACAAAAAATACGTACATTGTGCATACATAATAGGTGTTCAAAATTTCATTATTGGATTTTGAAAACTGAGGTCCGAAAAAATTATTGAAAGTCTAAATTTAGACACTCTCTCTCTATACACACACACACACACACACACATACACACACACACATATATATATATATATATTGTGTATATGTATTATAAAAAATACTGCGTCATTACTATTTGGCCTAGAGTCATGGTTCAAATGTTATTTTCTTTAGTATAACTAGCCCTTTCGAACGGTGCCACTCACATGTCCGTATCATGCACATCATTTCCTGTATGTTCAATATTATGGAAGTGTGTAGCCTTATCCTTACTTTATGACCGTCCATGTGGTGTGTTGATGGTCCTGAAATGAGGACACAGGGGGAGGCTATCTTTACTTTCCTTATATTACTATTTTTCCCTTATAAATCAGTTTCATGAAAATGCGAATCGAATAATATCATTATAATGAACCTTAAATCAAGAAGATCGTCTATTATTTAACGGAAAATGTTACTATAAGCGTAACGCGCTGTTTGATACTGACAGAATATTCACTTACTAATGGTCAAGTAGCAAGCAAGCAAGCGCACCGTCGTTATACGTGATCTCAGATCTGATTTCTGAAAGGAAAACATTGAGTACATCACAGTGCCTCAATCCCACCTTTAAATATAGGTTCAGAATATTCAGGATATTATTTTTCATAATATGATCCATTTTACTACATATAAGTTCTGATTTTAAGAATACATTTTACTGCTTGTAACAGCTCCAAATATCATGGTACCAAAGTAAACAAATCACGTTGTCACAGAAGGTCGATTGATGTTTCATAAAGGAAAGAAGTTTGTTTTCAATAGAAAGTATTATAAGTATAGACCCTGTAACCTCCAACTTAACAAGGTTAGTCATTTTCGGACTATATCACAATAGTTTAACTAATTTAAACATTTAAGTATCTCTGACACTTTCCTTAAGAAATTTTCATCTGAATAAGCAATAGAAAGCTCATTTCACAGCTGAGAAGATAATTAGATTATCCAAATAAATTTTCAAACTTGTAAAATAGTGTTCAGTAAAGGAGAACGAAAAATAAGCAAACGTTTTTGTTCAAGTAGAGCAATAAATAAATTTTACCAAAATCAGAAAATCTCTCTTTTATTGTTATTATATGTCAATGATTTCATTGTAGGATTTTTAGTAAAAGTTTTTCAGACACATTTTCAGTTCTAATTTTCCACTGCAGTAGGAAGGTCTTCACTTTTTAATATGTAACCAAGTTGTATCAAAATCATTTGCTACTTTATTAAATCTCTTCTCAATGGTTCACTGGTTAGTGCGTGCACCTTTGGTGTACATGGTCCAGGAGAGCACTAAAAATTTACTTGCACAATCTTTCTTTTTCATGAATTGCCTGTCTCCTTTAGCATGAAGGCCAAATGCGTACAACGTTAAACTTAAAAAAAAAAAAAAAAACTCCGTTTTCTTCCGATAGTAATCTATGTCTGACGTTTTCTTTTGTAATTCTTCTAAAACCATGTCGCTCCTTGCCATTTTATGCGAATGCCAATAAGCAAACATCGGTGCACTTTTATACTGAACTTTGACTCTAGCTTTTGATCATAAGTCTGCGTCATCAACATTTCCTCTCATTGGTAAGCTTTGAAGATTTTGAAAGCATGTTTCGTTAATACATTTGCCTTGTGGTCACTACTGAAACCGGTAAATACAAGAAAGAAAAAAAAAAGGAAATTTGGTATTTGTTAGCATCCCTTTCAGCACCGAGGCTATATGAGATGTAGACCTACAATTTAATATGAGATCCTACCGAAAACCGGATCTGGATTTCCCGACAAGATTTAATTTATTATAAGGGCTGAAAATGTCGTTTCTAAAATTTCAGACAATAACCTGTACGAAAGACAATTATTAATTAGATCGTTATGAGTGTCACTACATAGTCCAGAAGATATTATCATATTCTTTTTCTAGTTGCTAAAGTAAATCTTACTCGAGAGTTCAGACAGAAAACTTTTCATACGAAAAAAGTCATGGTCAACCATATAGTTTAATATTTTATTTTATTTTTAACAAGTGGACAACTACTTAAAGGAATTATAGTTTGTTATGTTAGGTGGTGAGTAAAATTATTGCCTTTAGTTGTTGAATTAGGAATTAAAGATGTAGGTTTTTATTTGTAAGTTACTGCCAAACTATTCGTAGATGATCTTGCACCGAAAAAGAATCTTAAGACAATCAATAGTGCAATTACTCTCGTCATTCCAGCCTTCGACTAGCTGAGTAGCAGCTACATATACCGAGAAATACGCACACACGAAATGAGAAACACACATCTCGCACATATAAAGAAAGATACCAACAGAAAAGCCACCTTCAAGAAGGCTGTTAATTTATATGCTTGCATGACTGTCTTTCGCAACGTGACTGCTCCGTCCAGGCCTGTAACCAGCCTGATTTATTGAAGGGGGGGGGGTAAAGATGAAGACTGAGGGGCAATGGCCAAGACATCAAAGAACACCATAAAATTGCATACTTATTTATTATTTAAAGAATCTTTATTTTATTGTTGAAATATCTAAACCGTAAAGTTTTGTTTCATGTTTGTGTGCTTAATGAAAGCTCTTTGCGAGCTACTTTGTTTCATATTAATAATTAGAATTGAAGTATTTATTTTTAAAACATTAGAAGAAAATTATATTATAACAATTTTAAATTATATCGATACAAAATAGAAATATATTCGACGTTTGCACTCAATTTTCTACCTTTCGAAATAAGCGAGACACTACAATTTATTAACATTCACACCTAATGTTGTGGACTATGATACTGTTGTTTGGAAATGAACCTGGTATTCTTGGATGCTTGTCATGGTTGTTGTAATAGGGTACAGTTTGAAATTCTTGAAATGGATAAAGGCAATGGAAAATGTTTGGTGCATCTACCGAGAAACATATAATTTTACACAGAAATGAGTAGAAGTCGCAAAGTTGAATTTAATTTGGTAAATATAATTGCAAGAATTTCATTGGTTTTCAGACAGTTTGAAAATTCTCTTTAACGTTATTTTTAGAGGGGGGGAAATAATTTAGAGGGCAGTGCCCCCTCTAGCCTTTTCCTGGCTACGGGTCTGTGTTTATCTTTCGTTCAGAGCGAATGTAAGCTAAAGGGACTTGCAAGCTAACACGCGGATCACTTTATTGTAGTAGAAGAAAAGTGCTTCGGATTTTAAACTTCTCTTAACGGAGGGAGGGAAAAGTTTGCTACTTCAAAGAATACAATGAAAAACAAGAATACGCTTACAATCTTTATTCAAAAGATTTATAAATTTTGCAAAGAAGTTTAGTGTTTCCATAATTCCAAATTGTAAGTATCGCTTACAGAGATTGTATAAACGCCTCAGCTCTGAATCAGACGAACGTACTGTCAGACAGACCTGATGAGAGATATTGATTCATAGTGCTCCAAGTGGCTAAGACCTGCATGAATGGTATAGGCTTTTCCAGCCTACATCCTTGCTAATGGAACAGCAAGGAATTTCAAAGTATAAATGTTCTATAACTTTTTGCTTATTTTCAACGTTTAATACGTGAAGTGTAACATTTGCTACAGTACATAATATAATGTTTGTTACGTGATTTCATTCTGACTTTTTGACTTGACTGGTTTATACTTCTAGAGCCAGCATTTCGTTAAGGTGTTAGATAAGGTAAAGTTTCATTAGAATATGTAAAACTAGTTTTTAATTATAATACAAAATACTAAATTTCCGTAGCAAACGTTACACAACATATATTCCTACTACATGTAACACTGACAGGTGAATAACTTTATTGTTATAGTGTACAATTCATTTATGACATTTGTCAGACGCTTTCACGGCTATAAATTAAACTAAAAATATTGTGACATGGATGTCCTCATTCACGCCTTGCTGCTGACGTCGCCATTCAATTCTAATCATCCACCCATTAAACTTATAATATTTTTATTTGTTGGTGTTACAGTACATATAATTTACTTATTATTTTAACTGAGTTTCAATGAAACATCAGCATTGCGAGTTCAGAGTGCGGGAATCGTGGATTAAATTAACAACATACAGTGGCGTGCCAAGGAAAATCAGAGAACGGGACGAAAGTATACGACACCGTCCCCGTTCATATGAATTAGGTCGACAGACCAGCCGCGAAGATCCACCATGGTTGTCGCAAAGAATAAGGAAATTTTCAAAAATAAACCCTGCTTTTCCTTGATTTTGAGCACCTTTTATTACTTTTTTCCTTCCATTTTTATATATGTTCACATGCATTTTCCTATCATGAGTAACATTATAGGAGCACTTACTAAAGCAGGAAAAGAATATAAGTACATACTACTTTGTACTTAAAACTATTTAAATTAATACCTTTATGTGAGACCACAAGTAAGTCCATTGCTAATGCATTTGTCAAAAAATTACATAACTATAAACTGATCCTTTTGGCTTTCTTCGATGCGAAGTCATTGATTAACTGGTCAAATTTCAGTAACAACGCTCTTTGTTTTCCGATGGAGAGTATGGCTAAATTTGACAAACCCTTCCTGCGACATGCAGGATCTTCAATAATTTTTTATCTTAAATAAATAGACGGGTGGACGCTTTTAGAAAGTGTCTAGGGACGAAAAAGTATAAATCTAACCCTTGTCAAATTAAATATTAGATTGAAAAATACTGTTGTTGATCTAAAATATTTCGAGTAATTTTTTCACTCTTTTTTTTTCCTTTTCTTGTTTCCTTTTCTTTTTTCTCCCGAATTTTGCGTCCCCTTACTTCGACCTTTGCGTCCTCTTACGCCGGTCGCCCGGTCCCCACTCTCAAGGCACGGCACTGACAACGTATATGTTTTATAAAACCATTGTATTGAAGAATGTTCAGGGACACAAACAAACATTTTGTGCTTATTTATAAAAGCTTATCTTTTCATATATGTCCCACCATTTGAAGACGCATATCCTATTCAAATCCACTGGACATGTTGATAGCCAAGATAGCCAATTAGCTCAAGTGATGATAAAATCGATTAACAATCGGTAAAAATATCAAAAATTGGAAACGTCAATTCCGGGTGGTGACTGGTTTGAAGACAACACTGAGGTGCAGACATTGAGAGAGTGTCATTAATAATTGATTGCAGAAGGGTATTATATTATGCCTATAACTACACATGATTGAAAACAACATACGACACAAGTTTGAAATAAACTCTGGTAGGTAGTAAAAATATGTCAAAGCGCTAGAAGTTTCAATTTCGTCCAGTAGATGTCAACCGCTGTCATCTAGTTGCACGATAATCAGCTTCTGTTACATTTGTTTCAATAGTTGGAAATGGAATATAAACAGTTACCGCTAAAATAACCATTACCTACGAAAATATTAACTGATTAACTCCATTAAATAATTCGCCCGAGAAAATTGCTCTAGCTATATACTAAAAAAAAAAAAAAAAAAAAACAGAATTTAAAATATCGCTTTCCTTCAAGACTTATCATGTGAAGTAACACACGTGGGTAGACATGCGAATTAAAGTGGATCACTAGACGTTCTGTGACCTATGCTAAACGCTACTTGAATAGTGCGACGTTGCCATATAGTGTCGAGTGTTTACTGATGCCAGATAATAAAGCAATCATGGAATTCCGCTTGGATACTTACTGGAGAAATTAATTTTCGATCCTTACCGGGATTCACAGCTAAGTTCGCTTCTTGATCTGCAACGCTAGAATTCAGGGATTTTCTTATTGTGACTGTCACAGTAAAGGTACAAATTTGGCAACAATGCATTATGGCGTTCTGCGCAAGTTTCTTCTCAAAATCTATTTCCTTAAATGTAAATTAATATTTAAAAATAATGTGAAACATAACAGGAGAAACAGTTAAACAACATATCTATTTCATTATAAGATTGTTACTTTTAAATACTTTACACGTACAAATAAAAATTTCATAAAACTGAGCACTTCCACTAAGATCTACCAGCAAGTGCCATCTTGTGTGCTCATTGTAAATCGAATCAAATATTTTCTTTTATTTGCTATCTTTTTCGATATCAGAAGACACAACCAAATGAATCAGTGTCTTGTGTTGTAGCTGAAACATAACTCTATCTTATAGTACAATATTTATAATATGTAATGTTTCATTGCACAGTAGTTAAGGGACGATCTAAAATATGTACTGACTTCCGGGTGGTGAGTCGCCTTAACATTACAATCTAGTAAGTCTTGTTTCAAACTACCGGTCGCGGTACCCAAATAGCCGAATGATTGTTGGCCAACGGTTGATTTTTGATACTGATCACCGTTTTTCAAGGGGGCGCGGTGGCTCAGTGGTAGAGCGCTCACCTCCGGTGCTTGGGGTCCCTGGTTCGATCCCAGCTCGCGCCGTATGGACTTCGTGGTGGACAAACACCGTGCTCGTGGGTTTTCTCGGGGTTCTCCCGTTTCCTCCCACTTTCTTCATTCCACCATTTCACTCATCTCTCATCATCACCGTCTCCTTTAGCCTAACCGGCATAACCATGGGACGTAAAACTTAAAGATTTCATTTCATTTTCACCGTTTTTCAACAGTATTAGTACGTTGATTATATTCACTTTTCGTCTTCTTTTTTTAACTAACCAATTTTCAATGAAAAAGTAGCCTAATTGTCAACTAGTTTTCAACTTGACCACCAAAGATAAATGTTGCTCACACCATGGAAGTAGTACGAAATGGATCGATCTGGCTCAGACCTGGAACAGCGTTTAACAACTCACAAGCCCCTGGGAAAATGACCACCGTGCACCGTGAGCCCACGGTCTTTTACGACCTCCATTTTAGGGGTGAATTTATTCCCTTTTATGAGCACTTTTTAGGGGGTGTATTCGTTCTCTTTTACGAGCACATTTTAGGGGGTGAACTCGTTCCCTTTTATGAGCATATTTTCCAACCCCTATGAACAAACAGCAGAACAGATTCGTTCCCATTTATGAACACTCTTTCAGGGGTGAACTCGTTCTCTTTTATGAGCACATTTTAAGGGGTGAACTCGTTCCCTTTTTCAACCCCTATTTTAACATAGTAGAAATTACATAGCACAGCTAATAAAAGAACATGGTTTATTTCAGAAATTACACTGAGACTACGTAACACACAACATCCTCCATTTTAAGGGGGTGTACTCGTTTTCAACCCCTACGAACATATAACACACAGCAGAACAGATAACAGATAAGAATATGAAACATAGAAGGGGTGTGTACCCTTATTTTAACATAGTAGAAAGTACACTGAGACTATGAACAGATAATACTTAAGAATACGTAACATAGCAAGGGTGTATTCATTCCAACCCCTATGTATGTTAATTACGAACAGATAGAAGAGCACATAAAACTACAACCTCCATTTTAAGGGGTGTATTCATTCTCCAACCCTTACGAACACACAGAAGATCAGATAATACATAAGACTACGTAACATTTCAAGGGTGAACTCGTTCCCTTTTCCAACCCCTATTTTAACATAGCAGATAGCACAGCTAATAAAAGAGCATGGCTTATTTTAACATAGCAGGCCTCCATTTTTAGGGGTGAACTCGTTCTCTTTTATGAGCATATTTTTCAACCCCTATTTTAACATAACAGAAATGACATAAGAATACGTAACATAGCAGGGTGAACTCGTTCCCTTTTATGAGCACTGTTTAAGGGTGAACTCGTTTTCTAACCCTTATTTTAACATAGCAGAGAATAGGGGTGTATTCGTTTTGGATTCCACCCTTATTTGAACATAGCAGAGAATAGAAGTGTACTCGTTTCCAACCCAACATTATTTTCTTTTACGGGGGTAGGAACACCCCCAACCCTCCTCCTTTCTCATCCAGGGCTTGGGACCGGCAATGGCGGAGTTTAAAAAAATAACATCATCATACTCTCATAAATGAATAAAGCATAATATCATTAGCATCAATAGTAGTGAGTGAGAATTTGTTTAAAAAATCCTGCATCGAATAACCAGATGCACGACATGCTAAATATAGGAAACAGTAATGTCCACAAAATTGAGATAAATCACCTTGAATACGTCTATAATTCCATGTATAATACAGACAGTTTCGTTTTAAAAACCTTATATGATGTTGTATATAGGGAGGTATATCATAGCTATCGAAATACTCTCCCACACACATATTAGATATATAAAAAGCAACCCAATGTTCACCAGGCTTATCACTAGAATCAGTGTTTATAATTATGGCGGCTGGAAATGTATGAATGAACAAAGGTAACTCATCAGCAGCATATACACCAATAAAATGATCTTTAGGCAAATTTTGTTGTAATGCTTCATAAAGCTCAATTGTATTTAACATTTTCTTTAATTAATATATATTTTTCTCTGGAAATCAATTTCTAATTCTGAAGAGAATTCACCATAAATAATTGTTGTTACAGGAGATGGCAGTGCTTCTTTAAAATGAACCTCTAAACGTACACTTCCTTGCCGTTGTGGACTAGTGTGAAATGCAGCACTTGCGCTTGAATCAGGAGTTAAATCAAACACCAGTAGAGTATAACCATTAGGATATTCAGCGAGTGAAATATTATTACCTTGATTAGAATAATAAATACCTGAACCTGTAAATAACGTAGAATATGCTTGTACATATAGCTTATTATCAAAATCTGGTTGTAAAGGTTTGAAGGGCATTGGATTTCCATCAACATACAATGTAAAAAATGACATACTAAAATGTTGAAAATTGAATGGATTTGTTTGATAAGTACCATTGAAAGCAGCATTAGTAACAAAACCAATAATAATACGTTTAGGCACTATGCCTGAAAACAGATCTGGAAGTGTACTATCCATAATTCCTTGTGGCAGAGTTTCTGTCTTCACCTGCACTTTTGTTATAGGATATTTTATTCTAAATTTAGGATTTTGTAATACTTTATTTTGTGCTATTTTAACTGCTGGTGATACATCAACCTTTTTCACAAGCAATGTTGCATCTGTAATTACAACTTTTCCATCAGCATCTGCGTCACCCATTAGACAAAATGTAGGTTTAGCTGGAATTAGTTTAATACGCAATTGTACACCATTCAGTAAAAATTTCTCCTGATTGAAAATATCAGCATGAATATAACCCAATAATTCAAATGACTGACTTAAAGCAGTGAGAAGAAAACGTTGTTTAAATCCTACATTAGCATCGGTCACACTGTCCATATGCCCTGCAGTATCTTTAAACCACATTGATGTTTGAAGATGCGTTGTCTTAGCTTCAGCATTATAATTTAGTAGTTTTTCAATATACGATCGATATGGATATGTATGTGAAGAGTAGGAAATAATTTGATTATTTAAATATAATTGCACTTCACTGAACATTGCATTGAGAAAATCATTTACAGGGCCGATTTTCTTATCGGCAGAAGTTAAATTAGAACCATCTGATTTAGTAATTTTACCTTTAACATATAACATTGTGTGCGGTAAGTCAATATAGTCATCCCCATGACCGGGGACTACAAATTCTATTGGTGCATTATCAGCTATTGAAGCCACAGGTTTATATGGAACTATTTTATTACCTATAATACTGGTTTGAGTGGGTAAACCAGCAAATAAATCTAATTCTGATTTCATACACTCACACTGCATTTTTCTCTTACTATTAATATTCACACATGGTAAAATTTACAATACCATATTACGTCTACGAAAATGTAATTTTACACATACACTGCCATATTGGAAAGGAAGTGGATTACCTGTACTATCTCTTAAATCAATAATAATTTGATCAAATTATTTACGTTGCACAGTGACATAATGAGGATTATCAAAAATATGTACATTATTAATACCATGCTCTGTAATATTTGTATTTATAATACGTAACAATGGAGCTACGGTGTCACCCACCATTTGTGGTTCTACAATATCACTGTAAATATACATAAGTGTAGGTAGCGCTTTTTGTAAATCAGGTGGATAACGAGCATGATGAACAACTGCAATATCTTCTTGTTGAATATGATCAAAGCCTAGTATTCTGGCTAGTTCAGGAGATAGGCGTACTTCTATATGCTTCTCTTGATCTTTTATTACTCTATTAACCTCAATTCGTTTCACTGATGCTTTGACTTTTAATTGTAAATTTAATATATCACTTTTATGATTAATTTGAGATAGAATATCATCAACATGATAATAGTGGCCTGGTAAGATTTGAGTTATGTTCCAGTTTTTTGTATTCATGAGACGATAATAAATATTATTTGTATATTTTGAAACATTCTGAAATGAACTTGTATAATGTACTTCAACAACAGCTGTTTCTCACACTCCTTTCTCCAGTACAATAGGTTGATATAATTTAGTAGTATAACAAGCAAGAGTATTTTGAGGAAAATATTCCATAGAACTATTGCTAGGAAGTGTGAGATAAAAACTATCACTTTGCTCCATAATTAATTAATCAAAAATATCTTTGGATCTTTTTATCCGTTTCACACCAGCACCACCACTAAAATGAACTTTCTTTCTTTTTCTTCTTCCAGATCCTTCCAACACTTGATTTAATTTATTTTGAGCTTTATTTTTTAAATTTGTTTTAGCTTCTTGCCATCGATCATGCAAAGACTCTTCAATAGGTCTATTATTATCTAGTACATCTCCTGCTACATTAATTCCTGTACGTATCAATTCTTTACCAACAGTTTTTGCACCTTGTTTTAATAAAGGAAATACAGTACGAAATAAACCTCCTAGAAAACTACCAATGCCATAACCTTCTTGATATGCTGTACTTCTATACACGTTATAATTACCTCCTGCTTGATATATGTAATAATTGAGGTAGGGCTCATTCACCTTTCTTTCTTTCTATATACTTAAAAATATCAATAAATTACAATAGAATATTATTATTATTGCTTATAAGTACACCATTTGCGTTTACGGGGTGGAGGACCATCCTCTTCGTCCTCTTCGTCTTCTGTTAGTTTTCTAATATAATCTATTCGTTGAGGATTACCAATGTACTCTAAGGGTATATTGGCTTTTGCTACATTATTAGCAAAAGGTTTCCAGCCGGCAACTGAAATATTTTTCTTACGACATCTAACAAAATCGGATATCAAATCCACTATATTTGCACCTGGAATTAATTTATTATTAATATTCACATTTCCATTATCGTCCCATTGAATATTTGGATTTTGTTTCAATTTACGTAATAAAGGTCTCGCTTTACGTTTACAAATTTCAGGGAGAGTAGATATTATTTCATCATCCTCCTCTTCCTCCTCCTCGTCCTCTTGTTCTTCTTCCTCCGTAGTAGTTGTTGCTGTTGTTGTAACTGCTGCCGGTTTTTGAATTATATTTAAATATTTTTGTAAGACTTCTCTATATTTTGTCCATTTTTCTTCTGCATTTAAACTTTTATTATTTAAAATTTGTTTCATTTCATCATCAAGATTAGATATCGTTTGATAAAGATGTAATTTTTCTGGTGCGATTAAAATAAGTTTTTGTGCGTTTTGCATAATTATTTAATTAAACTAGATAGTATACCTCCAATAATAGGTGCAAGCAAAGCAGTAAGAAAACCACCTTTTTGTATAATTATTCGTTTTTTCTTTTGTTTTAATGACGGACCTTTTTTCACCAAATATCTCAGTTCCTTTTTATATTTTTTTAGCTTATTTATCTCTGTTTTATTTAATGGAACATTTCCCTGTAATACGTTATAGGAACATTCACAAATAGAGCGAATTAAATCAGGATCTGCATTTTGTAAAATTGCCTTACGTGCTTTCGGTTTTCACTTTGCTAAAAGTTTTAACAAATGTGCATTTTCCTTACTAATCATTTTTTTACGGCTATTAAAGCACAAATAGTTGTTAGAATATAAACCATATTACAATTATTATTTTTTACAGGTACATAAACATAATTAAAAGAATCTGTTGGAAAGATATTTGTTCGAACTCGCTGCTCATCAGGAGTATTTTGTTTTAAATCAAAGAGTAAATAACCATGTGCAATTCGAGTTGCATCTTGATATGCTTCTTGAATAAATTTTGTATTACCTGGATACAATTGTCGTGCGAGATAATTAATTTGAGCTTGGTCTCTAGGATTTTTAAAACAAACAATATAATGACAATTTAACGAAATATCCCGCATTCCTTTTTGTTGATGGAAAATATTCTGTGTGATAAATATTACACTTATATTTCTATGATGGCTACCCTTAGTAAAAATATCTACAATCCGATGGTCACACTCACGCATTAAATCATCAATAATGACAAGATGTGGACCTTCGTGTGCTTGAAATTCGTTATTTTGAGGTAAACCTTTTTTAAACGTGCAGTCTGAAACAGTATCATACAACGGCTGCCATTCACCATAACACCATACAATATTTTTAAATAACTTACTATAATGGTCAAGAAATGTTTTAACAAAATATGATTTTCCACATCCTGTAGGACCTGCTATCATACATGTAAAAGGAATTTTCCATTCCATCTCTAGTCCAGAATACTTGTGACTACATGCTTCACCTATAAATTCTTGACTTCTCTTTTTTTTACAATATAGTATGTTTTAAATCAATCCAAGAATTTTCACTTTTTGGCAGACCTAACCATTTCACATAGGCCTTATTATTTTACTTTCGCAAAACTTTTTCAATTAAATATGTTTTTGGAAATTTCGTTAATTGTAATTCGTGTCCGTAAAATCTTCCTTCAATAGGTTTATTATTTGAGTCTACTAAGTGATATGTCGGAGGATTAGTGAAGAAAACTTTAGCAATTAGAAAAATTTCTGTACTCCAATTGCGTGTAAAACCTCTATCAAAACCAGGACGCTTAAGTTTACTAATTCTTACATATTCACCTATCTTAAATTTACTTTTTCTTTTTATCACAGAAAACTTTTTGCAATAGATGTTTGTCAATAGATGTTTTTCATTTTCTTTTTAATAGCGTCGATAGGTTTCATTTTAATAGTGGAATGAATAGTATTATTATATTTATGTAGTAATTCCGGCAGAATGCCAACCCATTTATAATTTCCCTGCAGTGTAAATTTTCTCCACATTAAATTACGTAATGATCTATTAAATCTTTCAATAATACTTGCTTTCACATCACTGTACGTGGAATAATGTTTAATGTTATTTTGGTTCATCGCCTTCTGAAACTCTGAGTTATAAAATTCTCGACCCCTGTCAGTTTGTAAAAATTTAGGGCTTTTGTTTGCTTTTCTCAGTACTATTATAAATGCTTGTGTAATTTCTTTCCCAGTTTTATTTTTCACAGGAATAGCCCAAGCATATTTCGAGAATGTATCTATCACAGTTAATAAATATTTGAAATTTCGATTAATTTTTGCTAGACCTTTCAATTTTCCACTATTCATTTCAACTAAATCAGCTTGCCATAAATCATGAATCCCTTTCGTTATAACGGGTATTCGAGGATAGTTTAGTCTTGCACTTTTATGTAATTCTGCAACTATTTGTTCTCGAACTGATTGTGACATATTTTTTTAATACTAATATATCCAAAAAAATTATATCGTATTTACAATATACAAATCGTACATTTTACATCTTTATTATTATAATACCCCAAGGAACAGTGTGTATATTACAATTTAAATTTTTCTTTTGTCATCATACGGATCTAACGCTAGTTTTCTTACCTGATTTGTTGTTAAATTATGGTATTTACTTTTAATTTCAAATTGTGTTTTATAGATCGTTTCGTTTTTAAATATACATGATTTATAATCGTCAAACGTAATTTGTTCTTTAACTATATTTTTCTTAATCCCTTTACATTTTTTCAATTCTTTATTTTCACCAGTTTTTATAGCATAATTTTTTGCTCGTAACCCAACATATTCAATCATAGGAACTCCACCTAATTCGTCTTTCATTTTACCCAAAACGTGTTTATTTTGTGTGCTATATAAAGAATTATTTTCAGGATAATTTGAGGTGTCAAAATACTCAATCATATCTTTTATATCGTTATAAATATTGTTAGTTTTAATTTGGTAAATGAAAGAGTCAGTATCCATATATGCAATTCTAATTTTATCTCCATATCGCGGTTTCATTATATTATAATGGAAGTTATATATAGCTAATTTTGATAATTCTAAAACTGTCGCTCCTACGTAAATTGGTTTATTAAGGGTTACCGATTTTTTTACCATATGAAACAATGCCAAATTATCAGCCAATTTTACCCAATTTTCAAACTGATTTTGCGCTACTAATTTTTTACACTTTTTTTCATTGTTAATTAATTTTATATCAATTCGTTTTCGTACATTCTCCATTGTCTTTCCGTATACAGAATTATTTAATAACTTACAGAAATCTTTTTCAAATTCAATTGTAGCATGTGCACGGCGTTGAGTATTTTCTTGAATAAAAGATGCAAGCCATTTAGATTGACGAAACCATAATATTTTATGTACTTTTACCAATATTAAACCTTGTTTTAGATAAAATTGTAATACTCTATAATGCAAGATATAATTCGATTTCGATTTAAGTGTCAATAGTAATTTTGAATATTTACCATTCGGTGGAACTTCATTAGTTGGAGCACACGGAAAATCAGAATGGTATTCGTGTAAATAATTTGGATACTCTAAATCCACTTCTAGAAAAAATCCCCATTCACTATCCGTGGGCCAATTGATAATTTTATGTTTGTCTTGCCAATTGTCAATTTTATCCTCGCACCGAAAACCACCATATGGTAAATAGTCAATCATTGATAGTCCGTACAGATTGTTCATGTCAATATACAGTAAATAAGATTTTTCTTTTTCCGCATCAAAATCATGTACGTAAGGATTATTAGCTTTGGCATATCTTAACACAGCTTGAGTAATACCTCCGCGAATCGATTTTTCTACAAACATATACATATTGATATCTGATAAAAGTTCAAGTTCAATTTTTGTTCTATATAACATGGCTTGCCATGCCAACCCAGGTGCAGTAAAACAATTAATCGGATCAATACAAAAAGCATTTAAACATGTCTTTCTAAAATTCTCCAACACATCTGCTGTGAGAAGTACATCACATTTTAAATATAGATCGTGGTAGTCCCCTAAATTTTCACATTTAAACACACGCCAAATCAGTTTTGCATATTGATAATCAGTCTCGGAAATTTGTGTTCCATTCAATTTGCTACTAAACGCTTCTCTTCCAGGAAATTCAGTTTCTTTAAATGTATCTAAATTTGTTATGTATTCATAAAAATAAATTCCCTTACGGAGAATTAAAGGAAACTTTTCATCAGAAAAATATTGCTTTGTATAGACAAATTGCTCAGGTTTTAATTTTGACACCAAATTTTCAAGACTATACGGTAGGAATTTAAATAAGTCTACAAAACGTAACTCGATAGGTCTACCATTAAAATTAAAGTGCTTAGAGAATGTTATGTATTTCTCAGTGCTTTCAGCAATTACAAAAATATTTCCAGGGGTGCAACCTAATTCTTTCACAAATAAATGTGCATCATACCCAGACAAATTATGGAAGAAGACAGGGATAAAATTACTTTGACGCTTAATTTGTAAATTACACTTGTTGCACACCGTGGCAATAAATTGACCAGTTAAATGGTTATGATGTTTCACTTTTCTATTGTTACTCGTATATTTACTATCACAAACTGAGCATTCAGTGGATAGGTTAAACTCCTGTAACTGAGAACTATTTAATGGTATTAATGGTTTTTCTTGATCTAATATGTTTATGATTTTTCTTAATTCATTCTCCATAGCAGACATAAACTTCATCGATACATTTTCTCCCCGATAAATAACTAAATCTGATTTCATATAGTTGTTACTCCAACATACAATATAACCAAAACTGCATGGTATATGTTGGTGAATTTGTATTGTATGAGATCCACTTTGTTTATTTATAGGTTTTAATAAACTTTCCATATCTGCAATTATTATCACATCATTCTGTAATAACAATTTCAATTTTCGAAATTTTAAAACTTCTCCTTGTTTCGGCATGTTAATTTTGGTTGGAGTGTGTACTTTACATAATTTGTCATGTTCATCTAATTTTGATTTGTTATAAAAAGATATTAAACATCGTCTACAAATAAATGTTTGATGACTACCTAACTGATGTCTGACTAAACCATTTAAATTTGTAATTAAACAATAATGAGAGTTTAAATATAAATCTATATGTTTAAATACACCTGTATTTTCGCTTATACGTAACGGAAAAATAGTTTCATTATCATAATTATTGCCATATATATTAATAGAAATTTGCTCCTTAGTAAATACAGAATTATACATATGTTCAAATTTGCTTATGTGTGCTATTTCGACTGGAAATTTTTCAAATAACGGTAATAAAGTATTAATATATTGTATGTAATTATTCACACGATGTGGATGTTCTTTTGCGGGATGCAACGCAGCTAGAATACTATACATAAAACTTCTATTATCATTATTTTGAATATTTAAAACACATTTTGTGGATAAAATCCATTGAGGCAATTTTATATGACTCTTCAATAACGCATTGAGATTTTTTATTAAACAATAATGACTGTTGCAATTTTCTTCACAATACAGTAAATCTATACGTTTATCTACACATGTGTTTTCGCTTATACGTAACGGGAAAATAGTTTCATGATCATAATCAATGCCATATATATTAACGGAAATTTGTTCCTTAGGAAATACGGAATTATACATATGTTCAAATTTGCTTATGTGTTCTACTTCGACGGGAAATTTTATATTGTTTTTTTCAAATAATGGTAATAAAGTATTACTATATTGTATGTAATTATTCACACGATGTGAATTATCTTTTGTGGGATGCAACGCAGCTAGAATACTATACATAAAACTTCTATTATCGTTATTTTGAATATTTAAAACACATTTTGTGGATAAAATCCATTGAGGCAATTTAACATAAGTTTTCTCTTTATGACTCTTCAATAACGCATTGAGATTTTTTATTAAACAATAATGACTGTTGCAATTTTCTTCACAATACAGTAAATCTATACGTTTATCTACACATGTGTTTTCGCTTATACGTAACGGGAAAATAGTTTCATGATCATAATCAATGCCATATATATTAACGGAAATTTGTTCCTTAGGAAATACAGAATTATACATATGTTCAAATTTGCTTATGTGTTCTACTTCGACGGGAAATCTTATATTGGTTTTTTCAAATAATGGTAATAAAGTATTACTATATTGTATGTAATTATTCACACGATATGGATTATCTTTTGCGGGATGCAACGCAGCTAGAATGCAGTACATAAAACATATATTATCGTTATTTTGAATATTTAAAACACAATTCTTTTTGGATAAAATCCATTGAGGTAATTTTATAAAAGAAGAAGCGGAAAGAGGATCATATTTACTGATTTTAATTTCTAAGTGATGGTTTGGTTCAGAACATAAAGACCACCCTGATTTCTTAATTGCTCTATTTTCTTGTTCAACTAAAATTTTATTAAATAGTTTTTCTATTATAGAATTCACATCTGTACTCGGTAAAATAATTTCGTTACCACTATTTACAAAGAATCGACATGTTTCTAAATCTACTGGTTTTACAAAAGTTGTAGCCAACGAAAAATTTACTTTAAATGCTGAATTATCTTGTTCCTGTTTTAATATATCTAAACAGTCTTTTCTTTTATTCTTTAAAAAACATCCACTATTATCATTAATTAAATCAGTATCACATTTTAAAATAATTTTTTAAAAATTATTATTAAATAGAGTATCAGAATTGATAGTATTTAATTTGACCTTTTTGTTGCCATTTTTTTAAAACTCTTCAACTAACTCTTCAAAGTTACTATAATAATTTTGAACTGAGTTTTTATAATATAATATTAATATTATTATTATAAAATGTCTTACTTACAAAAGAAAACAAAACCACACTATTAATAAACCACACTAATAATATAAACGCACACACACAAAAAATATCTGAACTTTACGCTTCACACGGTAAACATGAAGTGATTACAAAAAAACATGTCGGTCAGTCTTTTATACCTGTCTGACTGCATTGCGTAATATTGCGCAATAGTATGAGTCATCCTCGGGAATTCCCCTCTTTTTTTATACCTTTGTGATTGATTACATTACGTTCAGGGATTCCTATCGTTGAATGACAAGTTATTGTCTGTTAAAGAGAAAACTAGGTCAATGTTTTTTAAAATCCGGATGAATGACGTAATGAGAATTATCTACATATGGCGGAAGTTATTATGTAACTGATAACAAAACACGGAATTTTCGCATTCTTTAAATAATCATCTCTGCTAGCCCGCCATGTTTCGTAGTCTCTGTCATGTTGAAATAGGGATTGGAAAATATGCTCATAAAAGAGAATGAATACACCCCTGTGTGTGTTACGTACTCTTATGCTCTGCTGTGTGTTCATAGTCTCAGTGTAATTTCTGCTATGTTAAAATAGGGGTTGGAAAATATGCCATGCTCTTTTATTAGCTGTGCTATGTATTATCTGTTCTGCTGTATGTTCATAGTCTCAGTGTATTCTATGCTCTGTTAAAATAAGGGTTGGAAAACGAGTTCATCCTTAAACAGTGCTCATAAAAGGGAACGAGTTTACCCTGCTATGTTACGTATTCTTATGTCATTTCTGTTATGTTAAAATAGGGGTTGAAAAATATGCTCATAAAAGAGAACGAGTTCACCCCTAAAAATGGAGGCCTGCTATGTTAAAATAAGCCATGCTCTTTTATTAGCTGTGCTATCTGCTATGTTAAAATAGGGGTTGGAAAAGGGAACGAGTTCACCCTTGAAATGTTACGTAGTCTTATGTATTATCTGATTTTCTGTGTGTTCGTAAGGGTTGGAGAATGAATACACCCCTTAAAATGGAGGTTGTAGTTTTATGTGCTCTTCTATCTGTTCGTAATTAACATACATAGGGGTTGGAATGAATACACCCTTGCTATGTTACGTATTCTTAAGTATTATCTGTTCATAGTCTCAGTGTACTTTCTACTATGTTAAAATAAGGGTACACACCCCTTCTATGTTTCATATTCTTATCTGTTATCTATTCTGCTGTGTGTTATATGTTCGTAGGGGTTGAAAACGAGTACACCCCTTAAAATGGAGGATGTTGTGAGTTACGTAGTCTCAGTGTAATTTCTGAAATAAACCATGTTCTTTTATTAGCTGTGCTATGTAATTTCTGCTATGTTAAAATAGGGGTTGAAAAAGGGAACGAGTTCACCCCTTAAAATGTGCTCATAAAAGGGAACGAGTTCAATTTGCTCTTCTGTATGTTCGTTATGTTACGTAGTCTGATGTTCTGCTGTTTGTTCATAGGGGTTGAAAAATATGCTCATAAAAGGGAACGAGTTCACCCCCTAAAATGTGCTCGTAAAAGAGAACGAATACATCCCCTTAAAAGTGCTCATAAAAGGGAATAAATTCACCCCTAAAATGGAGGTCGTAAAAGACCGTGGGCTCACGGTGCACGGTGGTCATTTTCCCAGTGGCTTGTGAGTTGTTAAACGCTGTTCCAGGTCTGGCCCAGATCGATCCATTTTCTACTACTCATGGATATTGGTTAGTTGAATTAAACCAATCTAGTAACCACAAGTTATAGTTGAATTAAAATTGAAAATTCGTTAGTTGAAATCAATGGTTTTGAATACAATAAAATGTTTGAATTCCAAAGTTGTTTTACACACGAAAAATTTAACTAAATCATACAGAATGTTGGGCCCAACATTTTGGTTACTTTGGTAGTTTAATGTTTAATTACAAGATAGCCGCAGAGCCACGGCAATATACCTAGTGTCGGTAGCTATAACTTTATGTTAGTTAACCTCACATGCATCTTGGAAAGTTATTACTAACAGATAACACTTTGCGTATTATTCCAGAAAAGTAATTTAAATATTTCAGTAAAATTTATCAATGCATTAAGTTTTGTTATTATATAGCTTTTGATGGAAGAGGCACTGTACATTTTCCCAATTCTCCGATGGGCCAGTCCACCCCTGGCTTGTACAGTGTTCTTTCATGTGATGTTTTCGCAAAGAGAGGCAGATTATCGACAAAGAAAATTTATTCATCGTACTTGAATAATAATAATAATAATAATAATAATAATAATAATAATAATAATAATAATAATAATAAGTTAAAACATAAGAAGCAAAATTTCAATTTCAATTTAATTCTTACTTTAGGTTGCGGTCTTGATTTTGCGAAACATAAACATTATATGAAATTGTAATATTAAGTGAACACAAATTTATGGTTTCGCTATCGTGAGTTAAACTGATTATGTGATGCTCGAGAAGTCACACAATCCGGATACCAACATCCAATAGATTTGAAGCCGTTCAATAGTGTAGTTCTACGATTCCTTTAATGTTACATTATGCATCTATATATTGTATGAACTGCTACTTTAATTTATAGATAAGACAATATCTCATGAAAACTGCAAATCGTAATTTTATTATTTGAAAAGGACCTTTCTCGGTCATATAAAACTCGATACCATCCTCAGTTGCATTATGTACATTTTAATAAATGCGTATGTATTGAGGGCATCTATACACCAGAATTTGTAATACTATCAAGAATCTAATATATAGACAATAGAGGGTAAGCGAAATTAAACGCAAAAAGTTTTGACCTAGAGGGAAACGTCGCGTAACTTCTTCCATGTTCACTCTGGAATTATTATTTAAATAATAATTATTTTTCTGACCAGAGTATGTATTTCTTTAGTAAAAATAAATTATTTCGTAACAGTTTCCGTAATGTAACGTTATCTTCTTCAGATGTTAATATGTATGTTCATATTAATGTAGGTAATAGAGATATCATAATCAATGAGTAGGCCTAGAATATATCTCTATTACCTACATTAACATGAACATACATCTGAAGAAAACGTTTCGTTATGGAAACTGTTACGAAATAATTTATTTTTAATAAAGAAATGCATACTCTGGACAGAAAAATTATAATTATTTTAAGGAAAACATAAGACGAAATAAATATTTTTCCCGAAATTTTAATAAATATATGTAAGTATTAGGTGATATGCAACACCACTCTGGTTATACTCTGGCATCGATAAAGACAGTTTGTAGGGAAAATTTGTTTTTGACAACGAGCGGTTTGACAAAGATTTATATTTATTTGGGATCCATGAATTTATAAAAAAAAAATACTGAAAATTACTTTCTTGTATTTTAATGTAGAGGTTCTTAATCGAGATAAGGGTTCGTAGCACAGTAAATTCAACAGTACTATATATCTGCTATCTGCTGTATATATCTGCAGTACTATATATATGCTATGTTCCCAGATACAGCATATACTATATATATGTTGTATCTGGGAATTTGTTCAATAAATAAATAAAATAAATATACACATACTTATATACTCTGATAATTGAAGCAATGTGAGAACGGTCGTTGGATTGGAAATAAGTCTTCACCTCAGAGAGAAGTGAACACACTTCACACAATCAGGTTATGTTATATCCTGAACAATAGCAATAAGGAAAGTCCTTTACGTGACATATCACAAATTGTGTGCATTGGTATTCCACTTCCATGGAACAAATGTCGGACAGATATTCACGGAAATAGAGAATAGTACTTATCCTAAAGACATTTCTAAATCCTGGTATTGAAGGCCCAAACTTCGATTTCCAGAATACTCCCCGTTCTGAACTTACGAACAGATTAAATATAGTCTTTTTGCAGTGATGCTATTCTAATGTTTTAATATATATATATATATATATATATATATATATATATATATATATATATATATATATATAGAGAGAGAGAGAGAGAGAGAGAGAGAGAGAGAGAGATAGTAGATGGATGTTACATAGGTAGATAGATAGGTATAACTCTCTTTGGAAGCAAACTATACAAGATAAACAAAAGCAAAGTTTTTACTGGATACCGCAAATGACAAGTAGCACCCTGCACAGCATCCTAATATTATAAGGTGGTTGGCAAAATTAGGTAGCACTGCGAATATCCTGGAAACGAATTATCCAAGATAGATGGTTGTAAAAAAGGATTAGAAAGATCTTTATCTAGCAATGGATCAATAATTATTGATAAAGGTATGTACCTGTTTCAAATATAAATAACCCTCACCACTATCGTGTGATCCCAATTCTCATTCTTGATATCTGAGCATTTGAGATTAAGAAATAAACTCTTATACCTTGTTCAGAGAGAACTGTAAATTCTGTAAATTTTGAGTAAATTCTGTAACTAAGAATTTCTAAAAGTAAAGATAGTTGAACTAAAATTTACTGTTATGTCTGGGTATTCTAACAAATGGTTCTGAGAACCCGAAATATTTTAACAACCGGTGCAAACCGGCTGGATAGCATCTCTGTCTTTTTGTTTGGAAAATGAACATCAGGTGTGATTGAAAAAAATCAATTTGTATATTTGAGAAGGAGTTTGTGCGAATATACTATACATTGCAAAAGGAACAGCACGTTGTTGTCTCCAGTCTTAGCACAATTTTCAGTGCTAGACATTATGATAAATTATAGCAAAATAAGAACAAAACATGCAAGTATTTAGAATATCAATTGACAACATACCAATACGTCGAAATTTCTGCTTCTTTCCTTATGATAAGGCTTATGAAGCGATATATACTTTTTATTGTTTTTCTTCATATCTGACAATAGAGTGTAAATTCAGGATTGGCAAGTTAATGGGTTCTTCCTTAAACAATTGCTTTTTTTATTCTATATAACTTTTGCCACATTTTACTTAAATGTATTCAAGAGTTCCTATAGCCAGAGTACGTGATACGATTAGAATACATAATTATTAAAATTTGAAATTTTGAAAGTATTTATAATGATTTATTCTATTTATTTGCAATTCTCGGGCATATTTTTCCTTTTAATTTACTGTGTCTTCTGTTTTCTAGATATGAGATACTTTTTACTATTGCAAACTATTGTTAAAAAGTCTTAGTTACATACACGTTAATTACTGACTGCGTGTGGAAATTACCGGTTTTATGTAAACGATAAAAGTCAAATTTTCAAAACATCAAATTCCAATTTAATTACTATTCTCTTATTCCTTTAGTACTTATAAATTAAACAATCCTTGTAGAAAATGTACGAACGTAAATATGTGAAATAAAATAAAGGTGAGAGCAGATTTCCATTATTAGTACTAGTTCAAAAGTTATTTGACATTGAATACAAAGTTGTGTCCCTTGCAGATACACTACACCATATCTGTTTATATACAATCTAGACAAATTCAAGCCTTCAAAACAAATTCGTAACTGGACAATATAGGTCCTGAACATTTTATTTGCTGTTGAACTATAGGTTAAAGTATTCAAGCCTGTGATAATCTCGGCCTATCACATACGACTACAAATATATTTGTCTTACCCGAACTAGAAAAATTCCTTTGAAAATCATTACCAAGGAAACATGAAACGATATCTTTTAAGTGATAGTATTGAAGTTTCTTTCATTCGTTTTCGATTCGTTAATGATTTTTATATATGAAGTTAAATGTTTGTAAACTTGTTCTGAAAGTAAATTTACACAATGTCTCTATTTGAAATTAACCGTCGAACATAGCAATTGGTTAGGGTTGGGTTTTTATCATGTCACTATCATCAAAATGGTATCCTAGAGGGATTCAAAATGTATGTCAATTATAAAGTATTTAACGAATTCCTCAAGTTAAGCATAATAAACTTAGTATATACTCATAAACTCTTTATTAAAAATAACTTGATCTGCGTCGAAGCATATTCGAAAATTCCATGTCTAAAGAGAGAAGCGGTATAATTTCTAATATTTAGTTTCTCATTTTTTATTCACAATAATGGATAGGGCCAGGAAAAGGTTTAACCATTCAAAATCAATTATTGATAACAATCTTGGGTTTTTATCATTACACTTCGCTTTCAATGCGTATCCTAGGGACAAAGAGTGTTTAAAACGGGAGCAACTGGATTGCACACACTCTAGATTCCAAATTGCGCACAAATCTTTGTTGGCCTTTTTAAACACAGATGTTTGTCCAGCGTTGCCACAATGGTAGCTTTAAAATCTGTGCGCAAATCAGGTATCCTTTCTTTAAGACTAGCGATGAGAGAAAGGGTGAATTAACGAAAACTTGACCTATGACCCATTGGCGCACTGTGACCCGCGACCCACCATGACTCACTCTGAACCACCGTTACCCACCATCCTCCGTGACACCATATCCACTCCGGTCCACCAAAAACCCATCGTCATCAACTTTGACCCATGATCCACCCCCTTCTCTCCACTGACTAAGGAGTTTACACTTGTAATAAAACAAAACTGTGAAATTATCACTAATCGGAGTTTGAATTTCTACGGTTCATCGCTCAAGCACCGCTCTGTTAAAATACCGGTCGATCTGACTCTGACCTTTACGATGTAAAGTGGTAAAGTGTTTGTCATGGGCCATATTACCATGAATTTCAATTTAATTATCATATATAATTATTTCCTTGTTGAGTTGCAGATACTTTTTAGTGGAGAATAGAATGAAGTATTAAAGTCTTAAATCAAGATTAAGATAATCACCTTCGGTATAAATAAGAATATTTTTTGACCATTACATCCCAGCCAACACTCTATAATTAAAATAATTTCTTTAGCTACTTGAAAAAGTTTGTTTTCTATTCCATCAATCAGAGGAGGCTACTGAGCTACCATTCATCTCTAATTAATTACAGTAGTCAGTTCTTGTAAATACCTCTCGATAATGTAACACACATATATATATACAAACATAACAGAAGGGAAAATATTTTCCATCTGACAACACTGCTTAATTTTTTGTACGCAATCCTGTACATTATGACAGTTTGTCAACGGCTTATCAGTCAAAACTGATAAAACCGGAAAAGTGTGCGCAATTTCATTGCAGCCTTTAAAACATTTCACAAAAAATAACGGTTGTATCGTTTCCAAGTTTCATCCTTCCTCCTTGAACAACATATAGTGAATAATTTTATCATATTAGGATGTGTGTAGGCCTACGGTATGTAAAAAGCCTCGAAGAGTATGAATTTAGTAGGTTAAACATCCTCTTGATGAAATTGTTTAATTCTTTACGTACAAATAAAAAACTCGAATACTTTGGATGGGCATTATTGTTGGGAGACATTGTCGTATATTCAGTGTTGAATTGCCATGTATTCAGTGTTGAGATACTATCATAATGAAATCAGACTGGTGTGTTTGTTTCAGTTTAAACGTGAATAACAAACGTCTTTTCGAGCTTCAAACAGTTGAAGTTGTTGCCAAAAAAATATGTTGTTTAAGTTTGTTTTATGACATTGCCACTGTAAATACAAGTTAATGTTAACATTAAAAGTAATACTATTTCTAACAAAATGTTTCTGTGTCTTGTTTCAGGAAACGACGGTCCTACGATATGGCCAAATAAACGTAGTTAATGAACCGTTCTTCTTTGGAGCTGTCTACGCTTTAATGAAGCCATTTCTGTCAGAAAAACTCAGAAAAAGGGTATGTTTTATTCGGCAAAGTTTCACATGTTTCAATGCAATTGTATTCTAGAAACCCTGATAATGGAGGGAGTCGACTAAAATATTCATGCTATTGTAAGCATTAGACTATACTCTTAAACTTTCCCCGTATTCGCCAGGAAACATGGCAGAAGATAATGGAAAACAATTCTGGCTAAATGGCTTCGAAAATAATATTTCGGTTTTTGGTTGTGGAGAAAAAGAGTACTTAATCGTTCTCTGCGACAGGGGATTGAATACCCCACTATCTTGAATTCTCAATTCATTTCTTTCTATATAAGCTATCATTGTTTTCGTCGAAATAAACGTCAAGTTTAATGGTTTGATTTTGCTAATTTCTTCGTACAATCTAAAGTCACCTTTAATAAATTCAATTTTGCAATGTGTAATTCTAATAATAATAAATCGAAATTAATTTGAGCAATATTTATGGTGCAAATTAAGAACACTGTATCGTTTTTTTTTTAAATTTAAGATAAAATCAGTAAATTTACAAAGGAACAGCAATACTTAATGAATTTATTTATATCGGAGAATATCATATAAGTGATCTGTCAGCACGACTACAGTGTTAAAAATTGTGATTCGTTACTATTCAAACGTAATGAAAAGATAATTTGTAGTGATCTGCTAGCACAGGTTGGCATGTTTTCCTTTAAGCACATAGCCCGGGGCCGCGGTGGGTCAGGGGTAGAGTGTTCATTTGTAGTGCTTGGGATCGTTAGTTAGTTCCCAACTTTCATTAAGTGGACTTTGAGGTGGACAAACACAATGTCTGTAGATTTTTCCGTTTCCTCCCACTTTCTTCATTCCACCATATCATTCATTCTCATCATTACCGTCTTCTTTAGCCACCACAGCATAAGCATTGGACGTAAAACTGAAAGATTTCACTTCGGTTACGTGGCTCCTACCTATAGATGCATCTCTGTGCTACTTCGTGTTTCATGCAGTTTGATCTTGCCCTAAAGGAGAATTAACACAAATTAATGCACGTTTTTAATCACAACTAATCACTTTAAAAGCGAATTAAATGTACATGCATATTGTTTATGAAACATAAATATCTGGGCATATCATTTATAGCAAATTCGTTTATAAGCCTATTGGAAATTTTTATGATCTGCAGCTTTTTAAAAGTGGATTTAGGCCTATATTATGATAATTTAATTTTATATCCATTAAGAATAAGGCGTCAAAATTATCTAAAGTGGAACATTTCTTCGTGGAAATGTTATCATAATTCATTCTACACTCTTCTTTTCTTGAACGCATTTCGTTATCTCCTTGACATACAGTAGATAAAGTTGAATAGCCCCCTCACAGTTCTAAATTTACAATTATTTAGCTAATTATTCCTTAGTGTATCTAGACCCTCATTTTCTTGATATCTGCCCACGAGCTGCATACAGATTTGTAATATGCTTGCAAAGCTATATACCTATATAACTATGTGTCCTAAATGCGATGACATACGTACTTATTACTCCAATAAAAAGATTACTTGCAAAGAAAACACTCACCAACCTATGCTAAATGGTCATCACAAACTGATAAGTTTCATTTGCCTCTATTTTGCTTCAGTGCAGAGCGAAGCTGGAGAAAATGTGCTGCATCACGGTAGTGCTTCTTATTTTTATATAATATTTTCACAAAGTTTCTTTTCATCCAATTATCTTCGGAGTGAATTTTAGAGACTTGTTAAGTTATATTTCTTTTTATAAAAAAGACTTCCTATTTATCGAGTTCTATTTTTTTTAATCACATTAACACTTCCTTTCTTTCACAAAGATTAAGTAACAGTGCCAGTTAATGACTGACTCAAATTGTAATTCTACATTATTAATGTTATTCTTCTTTCCGCAGCATCTGTTGTGCTTTTATTTTATAAAATATATTAATTCACTTTTCAATGGAAGGTACCTTTATAATCTTATCGAGGAATTCGACTTCCTTTGAGAAACCAACCAAAATTAAATATATCTTAAGAATTTATATTTATTATTAATTATTCATTAAACAGACTTCCTTTTATTACAAGATACTTGATCAATTACACACTGAAGCTTTTTGTTATTGTCTAAATTACATCACAAAGCTTCGAAATCACAAAAAGATAGGTATGAATACATCACATTGGTATATTAATTTACGTTAGAATTCAAACAAATGTTTAATATCTTTTCTTAGATACATTTTCATGGAAAGAATGTGAAAAATATCCATTCGACGATAAGTCCAGATATTTTGTTTGAGGAATACGGTGGAAAGAGGGGAAAGTTCGATAACTCAGAGTGGTATAAAACTTTACTGGAAGACGAAGAAATGTTCAAAGGTATGTATAAAAGTCTTCACTAAATTCTTTGAAATCGTTTTAAAATGTAGATTTCAATGATGCTCTTTAATTTGGCAGATGATAAAAGATGTTGGCATTTTAACTCAACAATGAAACAATTAGGAAGATGAAACTCAATTTTTGCCAAGTTAATATTTATCAATTATATCCATATTTAGTACTCAAATATTCAGATTAATTATTTCAGTTTAGAAATTTTAAAGTAAAAGTTTATATTTACTTTTTATATTATTAGGAATTTATTTCATGTTGTGTCCAAGCTATTGGCAAAACTATTTGCTCAGATTTTTAAAATATACTTTTATCCAGTCGTAGCTAATTAACCGCTAGTTATCCACTAAAGCGTAAAAGTTTAGAATAACTATATCAATTTTGGTGTTTTTATTAAGTAATTATAAGGAAAATAAAAGATGATTTATCTTTTTATGCTTTCCTTGTACATTACGGCGTACGATTATGTAGTTTTATTGCAGAATGAGTTCTCAGATTACAGTAATTACGTTAGATACTTTAAAATCTGAACAGTAATAACTCGCTGATACAAAGTGTATATAATTTAAATATTGTACTAACTAAAACTGTATAATTTGTTCCCTGTATTTTGGAAGGAAATGCAGAATTTTAGTATCATAGTGACGAGTGCTATTGTTGCTCTGTGGCGTGAGGAATTACAACTTGATAAAGTACAATTGTGTATTCAAACGTTAGCACATCGATTGATCTGTTTTATATGTACCAGATACCACCTGTCTCACATCCCTCACATGCGTTAAACACTGACAATAGTGCTGGCACAGACGAAATGGAAGATACGAAGATGTAGAGTAACAAGTAGACAATGATGAAAGTCTTAAATTATTTGCTCGGTCGAAACTGAATTATTTAGTTCGTGATTTGAGATAGACAAGTATTAGGAAGAAAAAGTACCCATGAAAGATGGTGCTGGTGCCAGAGGAAATATTAGAGTATGAGCGTCATGTAAAAAGAAAGAAAATTATCCTGCTACCTCTACATACTAAACTGAGCATAATCACTGGCTTCTCAGTTCATTACCAATTGTTTCACTTTTCTATGCGATGGGTTCCCAAATCTCTCACATGCAAAGAGGATATTTTCCCTTGTCCTGATATTCGGAAACTGGTGGCGAACAACTAATTCCTGAAAACAATGAAGACGTACAATGAGAGGTTTTAACTGCCTATAACAGTGCAGTTTACAACTTTATGGGAAACATTCAATATACTGATCCTGACTGTATTCACATAGTTGAGAACATGCTGAAAATGTTCAAAATCATGGGATGCTCAATTAATTTGCAACTACACCTTTTACATCACATCTAGAGTTCTTTTCTGAATATCTTCACTAACAGTAATCATTCATTTTTATTAATTATCTGTTCCCTTTAGCATAAAAGGGAATAATCGTGGGAGAAAGGGTAGCACTTTCACCAGGATATCAATTACATGGAACGATGATATTAGGTGAGATGAAACGCTGGCATGATAGGTAATTACTGTTGGATGCTGCTCCGTGGGACTCCAGATATGTCACATAAGAGAAATAGCCGGCTTCCCACCATGAGAATCAAGAGAAACGGAAATAATAATATAATCTACAAACTGTAAAATTCTTTTGTATCTATACTAACTTATTTTATACGAACTAAAACTATACAATATGTGAAATACTATTTTCATCCACTTGCATTGTATATGTTTGTTTATGTTGTTGTTTCAAACCATTGTATATAGACATACTATGTGTGAAAAAACTGTGGATGATAGTGAAAAACTAACATAATATATATACTGTATTGAGCTCCCACAACAGATACCGTATATGCAAAAGTAGGTATACAACCCTACACTGATAAAGTATAACATTCTAGTTTATGGATTTATTTGCTTCGGCTCTTCCAAGCTCAACATGTAAGTAAAACACATTAAGAACTAATAATAAAGAAACTAAGTTTACCTGATGGATAACGATGAGAAATGATATACAATGCAATGTATGGTATTGTATACCTACTTTTGGGCCACCCTGTATACGCAACATAATTCTTCAAACAATTTTATTCGCTCTTCAATATATTGTCTAGTTTTGTTAAAAGTTATTTTCTTTTAAAAAAGTTTTGTTGTCCTTCTTAAGCATATCAACAGCTCCTTTCCGTTAGGGTTACAATTACAATATATCCTTAAAATGTTTCCAAATAAATTTGGTAAGTGACAGTCATAAAATATAAAATTTGTGTAGCATATTGATATTTATTTGAGAGTTTACTCGATGACTCGAAAATCACCGATAATTAAAAGGATGATAACAATTAGCTCTCCCCTCTGGTTTAGTGGTTAGCCCGAGCTCTGTTCATGCACAATGTTATGGTGTTCCGTGAAATTCATCACCTATAGGCCACAATTCTATTTGTAAGTCATGCAATTTTGATTGACAGAGTCTCTCCAATACATATAAATAAAGCGATTTATATGACGGTTTAACTGCATTGTAATCTCTCCTGATTAGCTTCGATGGCAAGTTGTCATCCACCTAATTTGACCAAAATTGTTTCATAAAAGTTCGCCATTTTGTCCGTTCCCTAATTCAAGGAACGTACTAAATCCGGTATGTGTGACTTCATTTTTATTTTATACAGCAGCCTTCTAACATTTCTGTTACTAATAGTAACTTCCACAGACAGACACACATGCGAAATTTTTTAGCGTTTCTCAACAACAATCTCAGGAATTTGTCCTTTTTCTATTGTCACTTAAAGTCATCTCCTTGACTTCTCGATTACATGTGCACTGACAGTTTATCGAACTTTCTGATCGGGGTTTTGGTTTTATGAGTATGTGTCATTCATATGTCTGGTTCGTAATTTCATAAATGGGTGATTACTCCCTTATTGCGCTGCTTTTCGTACTACAACTTTACCCTCTTAGTTGTTAGTAGATAAACCTTGTGCCGAAGAATCCAAGTAAAATTTGATATAGCGGCTTATTACTATTGTATCTCTGACGAAACCTCTCTGCATAAAATATTTTCTTATGCAGCTTTTCATTATCACTCATGTTTGGGAACCAACGACAGTACAAACATCTATACAACTGACAATCAAATTTAGGTGGACGAAATAATAGACAAACCGGCCACTTTGCTCACAGTACTTTCCAAATAATACTCTGTTATTATTTCAACATTTTGTTATTGCTTTATCCTAGTATTCTTATTGTTATTTTTAAAATTGTGAAAAGAAGAAAACACAAAAGTACTCATATCCCTACTTAGGTATGTTTTGACAACAGTTAAAATATTACCAGTTATAAACTACAGTATTTTCTTATTTCAGAGTTGAATACTTACGGATACCTTGAAGGCACTAACCTTGAGGAACAGGAATGGGAGGAGAATTGCTGGGAAGATATGGGAAAATCATGAATCAGTAAAACCTTCAATTGAAGAATTTCAAATTCGTGACAAATTCTTTGAGAACAATTTTTGAAAGACTGTACAAAAGACGTTGACGTTTCTTACCTCATATATACTTGTATTTCACCTTTGAACTCATTATACCTATTAAGCGAAAACGTAAACTCTATTTGTATGTTCATATACGTAATTGAGTCAATTTTCTGGTATAATGTACCCGAAATAGCAGTATGAATTTTTATTTCTATCGTTCTTAGATTTATACATATCTAGCTAACAATATTGTGCCCAGAGAAGTACATTTCCCTCATAGATCAAAAGCATGTCTCACTTTCAACATTCTTATGCTATACTGGATAGTGTTATTTCAAATATCACTCATGAGTTTTCTTGAATTTTGTACAATGACTTACCTGCCCTTATCACGATTTTTTTTATGGCTTTGGGATTGCTATATGCAATTATTATGTTTGAAAGTAAAACTCTGAGTAGATTAAATTTGAACTATAACGTAACATTAGTTACTTTTGTAAGTAGTAAGAAGGAGTCACGCCATTCCACTAAAATTTGACAATGCATAGCATTCTCTATCTCTTGTAAGCAAAATTAGTTGCAAACAGTAGACATGAAAAATGGAAAACAATTATATAAACATAACAGTATCTAGTTTTAATACATTGAAATAAACAAAAACTGTAATTTGCATTATAGGTAAAAATATTTAATAACTTAGGTGGCAAATACGGAAATTGTATTCTATCAACACTCAAGTTTCCAGAATATTTACTTACGCAAATTTTGAAAAGGAAAATCCTATTTCTGTCAAAACACTTATCGTACCTTCGTAATTCAATCTTTCTATATTCTCTTCGACAATTAAGTACTCTAAATTGCAAAGACAACTTGCTAGAGCTTCCTTAGTTCAACGAATTGTCTAGGAGATTGCGCTGTTTCTTTTATATTTAATATATCTTATTCTTACTCTCGCCTGTGTACTTCATTGTAACTTCTTATCATGTATGGACATGCCCTCGAGGCAAGTAAAGAAATGGTCAGAGTTAGTCTAAAAACAACTACATGTAAGTTTTAAATGGTTTATGGCTTAGTTTTTGCTTGTACTATAGATGTCCTCGTTCTATTACATTTACTAATAAGTATTTCTCAGAGTTTTCTTCCTCTACAGCGTGTCTTAAATATATGGAGAAATTTGCGAGTACCTTTCCAAGCAGGTATATCTTTTCTCTGATAAATAACATAGGTATAAGTATAATAATGCATTTCTAACTCAGGGAATGACAATAACGAGTGTCATAGATAAACCTCATCTTCAAAGGACACTACTGGGAGTGAAGTTAAACTGTACTAATATAAGAAAATTATTCATGTCATATAATTAAAAATATTAGATATCAAAATGAAAACTATAACATTAAAAGAGAGTTAATGATATTGGTTGTAAATCGTAAAACGTGCATACGTAATTGTAAATGCATTATTGTGTTACTTATTAACATAATATATAGAAGTACTTGTTACTTTAATATTTTATAAATGTACTTGATATTCTTGTTCACAAATCATTCTTGTTCATTTATAACATAATAGTGTAACAGAATGTTGATTAATTCATTGTATATAATAAAGTAATTTATTTTTGTATAACTTCGTTTTTAAGAGATTTGATAAAGTTACAAATTAGTAATAACCACTTGATAATTACAACAGAGTAACTTGCGGCGTTAGTAACTTTTTATTGGGTGCAACCTAGTGTAACTGCACTCTTAATGCATACCTAATTATAAAAAGAAAAAAATCCAATCAGTATCCTATTACACGTATATAGAATTCTCACTAAGTACTAGCAGAGTGGAAATATACATTTCTTACTTTGCCATGACAATGTCACAAGTGGTAGCACACTCCAGCCATCTACAAATATATAAAGTAACTATTTGTGAAACATTCAGAGCAAAGTTGCACTGCATGATGTCACTACTATTGACAAATTAAGTATATTAAGAAAAATATTTTTTTACGTACCTTGCGCAAATTTAGTTTAATCTTTTCCTTTCTCTTTCCCTATATTTCAATTGCTCTGGGTATTGCAAGCTTCATCGGGGTCTCACCTTATGAAGATTAAATTGAGAAGTGAATCATACATTGATGTCGCTTTCTCCCTGATATTTCAGTGGGTGTACTTCTAAAAATGCACTGCAAAATTTTTACAATTTTCCTTAATCAATATACACATTTACAGTTTTAATGCACATTTAAAGTCTAGGTGTGACAATGGAAAGGTGAATTGGAATTCATTGTTATGCTTAGGTAGACTGCAAGTTTGGATTATATAAGTTTATAGGAATTTTGCAGTGTATTTTTTAAGAATTAATAACAGTGTAATATAGATGGTGACCAAATGTCCAGTGTATTATTTGCTGCTCAAGTTTATTTTCATAAGGTGAGATCCCCGATAAAGGTTGTAATACACATTTCCTTCGAAAGTTTTCTATCATAACTAAGTTAAAATTAAGTGCACTTTTGAACTGTAGGATTCCTAGCTTTGCATTCATTCAAATATTTGAATTTTAAGAGAATCGATAGTTACTGATGGGGACTGCAAAGGTGACAATAACCTGGGAGATCGAACGCTTTGAGACACCAGTAACTTGCTCTGGTTTTGTATAAGTTAGCTACAACCACTAGGTAAAAACAAATGAAGAAAACATACTTATACCTGTTTTATTAGAGATTTTGTAAGACTCTCTAACACGCATTGTATCATCATAAAAATGTGCACATTTCTTCCAAGAATTGTTTCCTCTGTATTGTAAAAGCTTTGTGTTCAGATTTCATAACTGAAAATCTCAACAGTCTTACCTGAGACACTTATTTCCTTACGCAGAAACAGTCGAGGTACTTCAAACAATAGCATTCATTGTTCATGTTCAAGAAGTTCAGTTCTTTCTTCTTACGTAAACATAACTGAGGCATGCCCGCTATTCTCGAATCCATGATAGGAAATCTGGTATCGGTTATTTCATTGTCAGGGCTCCATATAGTGATTTTTTTTTATCAAATAGTGGAATAAATCTAATTTATTCTTATTCTTAGTTATGCTTTTTACAAACACATATGTAAAGGAGGTAGCAGAGGTAAGCGATTTTCATAATACAAGGGAGATCAAAATGTTAATTCTTGTGAGATTAGTTGAGCCAAATTATGATATTATTTACTGGATAAAAAGTGAAAGCACGTTTTTCTGTCTTACCAATGCCGACTTTGCTTTGCTTTGCATGTATTGTGTATATGGATATGGATACTTAATTGATAGAGAAACACTGAATAGTGGGAATGAAAGCAAATAATACGAAACTAATCTAAGTAATCGCTTTGATTTTGATCTGATTTTGAGTTTAGTGTCCCTTGCAGCGGGTCTATATGAGATGACCCTACAGTTTAACATGGAATCCATACCACATGAGCTCGTGCCGGGAAGCAAAGACCCTTACGCTAATCGCTAAGTCATGAGGGAGCTCACCTAAATAATCGAGAATGCACAATGACATACAAGATAAAACATTAACATATAAATAAAGAATTGAATCAAGATATGACATTTTCACTTTCTTAAATAAGGACTTTGAAAGTTAAAGTTTAGAAGCCCAAGCGTTCACAGAAGTCTCTAATATGCACAAAATAACGCACATAAGCCCATTTTATTTGCAGATTAACACAAGCGTCTGAGAACAAATAAAACTCATCAGTCTCTACGAAAAAAGTACATTCTGACTTGAATAAGCTATTAGCGCTAGGTGTTAGCTGAAACTCCAAATTGTTATTCAATCAACCCAACAGTAGCAACAAATTACGTAGGTTTATTTACCTAGGAGACATTGCAGAAGTATATGATAATATAGGCTTTATGGCTTAGGAATGTAAAAAAGGAAAGTATTTATTTTAATATGAAATAGGCATGTTTTAGGATAAGGAAATAATGATTAATTCAAGTAAATTACAAGAAAGTGGTTAATAGAATCAATAGCACAATGGTCCATAGGGACTCATATCATATCAAAAGGTTAGTAGTAGAAAACACATACTATAGAACTTCTGTGATTGAATAAAGATACATTATCGTCCAGAGGTGATTATCCGAACACTTTATGGTAATATTTCACCGGGCATACTTCCAACTGAACTAAATTAAGTTAAGACTACATTATTCTTTCATTCAGGACAAGCCTCTTCGCTAATAGTGTCCAGGTTCCACTCACATTTACATTTAGCCCTCCCCCCAACAAACTTTCCCTAGAGAGAGGCTACTTTATTCTATACGTAGTTCAATGATGCAGCTACCACTTTAGTAGCGTCGATTTAGTGGTAAGTCTAGTACCGTAGATGGCCATAAATGTAGTCATATGTTTGCTTTGTATTAAATTTAAACGATTGAAAATTCTAAAACTATCTTCATTCATGGTTATAAGTTGGAGTCCAAGATACTATTGCCATCGAGTTTTCACTCGTAAAGAGTCAAACTTGTCTACAAGAAATTTCTAGTAGATAAATTAAGAAGTCTAGCAAACTTAATTTACTATACAGGGTGAATCGTTAATTCTGGAAAGGGCTAAATAATTGAGATAAATGCAGTCGATCCGAAGTCAATTGAGATCAATGTTGCTGGGAGTGGAAAACATTATAACACGGTTAAGGTTGTCGTCCACCACCTTGGTGACCGCTATATTGGAATCAACTTGTTTATTTTAAATGAAAACATTGGCGTGTGACATATTAAACAACGTCCTCGTTCAAACAGAAATCCAACGGTAAAGTTATTTTTCCAAAATCTCCAACGGTTTTGAAGTTGTGAACGCATTATGATAGTTATGTTATCGTTTAGACGTAAATTTTGTTATGTGTGGAGCATTGTATGGACGGAAACTGACTGTTTCTTTTTATTATTATTATTATTATTATTATTATTATTATTATTATTATTATTATTATTATTATTATTGTAGGTAGGACGGAATATTATCACGAGAGGAAAGAATATAAATTTGAGTGCACGAGCACTGGGTCGCACGCTTCAAGCTGTGCATACACCAGCGTGGTGGACATGTTGAACATGTCATGTGCTTGTAATTGTCTCATGTGTGTTAACTCTCTCTTTTCCTGGCCATTAAAGATTACTAATGTGAGTTGCTACAAAGCTTGTTTTCCACTTATCCTACAATTCGAAACATTGCCCAGAACATTTCACAGCATTTCACACATAACCTATCATAAATCCATTCACAACTTGGAAACGGTTGTAAATTTTGGAAAAATAACTTTACCGTTGGATTTCTCTTTGAACGAGGATGTTTAATATGTCACACGATCATTTTGCCATTTAAAATAAACAAGTTGATTCCAATATAGTGGTCACCAAGATGTCGGACGACAACTTTAATCATGTCGTATTGTTTCCCCCTCCTACCAATATTGATTCCAATTGACTTCGGATCGATTGCATTTACGGTTTATCAAATATTTATCTCGGTTCAGACTTTTGGCCATACCCTTAGAGTCAAACAGCTAGAACGAGAATATATGAATAAAAAGTGATTGATCACGCCCAATATATTTTCCACATATGTGCATTAATTCTACAGCTCGCAGAAGTCCTTGTTTATACGTAAATGTAATTAATTCTAACTAGGAATGAAAACCATGCCTCGCCATAGAATTCCAATAACCTTGGAGAGGCCACTAACAATACTTAAAGTTTATCAATATTTTGTGTTTGATTTTAACATAACGAAAGGGAAAATATCCGCTTTGCGAGAAGTTTGAAGCAGGAAGCGAAGATAACTCTTCTTCTGCAGCCTTGAACCGTGCGTGTAGCCATGACGTTCTTGACCTTGTTATCTTTGCATTGTGCAATATTTATGTTTCCACCGAAAGCACTAAACAACAAGCGTATAATATAGCATTTGTTTTTCACATGTCTGTTCAGGTCAATACTCGGATTGCGTATGCTTCTAGTAATATTCCGACAAAGTGAGAATTTTTCTTTCCGTTGTTTGGCAATCTAACATTTGGATTTCATAGTGGTTTTACAAAAGTAATTAATTTAAATTATACAGGGTGGCTTAAAAGTAGGTATACAGTATAGCATCGATCAAGTATAACATTTTAATTTATTTATATTTCTTTGCTTTGGTTTGTTCCGAGCTTAAGGTATAAGTGAAAATAATTTAAGAACAAATAAGGAAGAAACTAAATCCATACCTATATGGATAACTATAAGTAAATGATATAAAATGTCATGACCGATCAGTAAGGGACTGTATACCTTATTTTGGGTCACCCTGTATCATTTGCGAGAAACTATTCACCGAAGTTTAAACAAAAGATAAAAGAAAGTTGTTTGAATCTCGTATTAATTGAATTGTTAATTTTAAACTTTAAGTTTTGATTATAAGAATAAATAAAAATAATAGTGCAAATGGGAAAAGAATAATCTTTCTAAAACCGTGAGAAACTATTGTTGAAATATGCTGCAAGGCAAGGTACGGAAGTGAAATAGAGGCATGTCACTCAAAACGATTTTATGATCTCTCTAAATGTGGTACCTTTACCATATGTCGTTTTACAATTACGGCAAATGAATATATATATATATATATATATATATATATATATATATATATATATATATATATATATATATATTTTAACAAAAGAGACACTGACCAAAGCTTAATACTTTACTTTATTTTAAATTATAATTTGTTACTGTTTCGGATATCTAGCATATCCTTCTTCAGACACGATCGAAATTAATGAAAATACAGACATATATATAAATGTTGTTATAACAGAGTTTAAATTCTTTAACCGTCGTATACATATTCATTGTTATAAATTTTTTTTAAATTCTTTTAACAGTCATATATAGAGTCATTGTTGTACTTTTTTATTTTTATCTATTTATTTATTTATTTTTCTTATTTACCGAGGCCTTCAGCCCATCCTATAAGTCTTCGTGTTCACTTTCCAATTAATCACTTCCTTTATTTTTGGTTCTTATAAGGGCTTTTTATTTATTTATTTTTTTTATTTTTATTTTTATTTATTTATTTATTTATTTTCTCTATGTTATTCAAACTTCCTTGCCATGATTCATTAATTGGTAAGCCCCCTGTCCAGTTCATTAGTTTATCTCTTCCTACCTTCTTTATCCAATCCGCTTCTTTCCACTTCCTTATTATCATTCTTTTCTCCATCTCCAACACTTCCGTCTTATCCCAATTAATTGCGTGATTCGTCTCCTTAACATGTTTGTATATAGCATTGGTATCTTTTTTCTTCCTAACATCATCTTCATGTTGTTTTATCCTTTCTTTCATTCTCTTTCCTGTCTCTCCTATATATGACATATCGCAGTCCTCACACCATACCCTGTAAATGACCCCTTCTTCCTCTTCATTAATCTTTTTAGTTCCTTTTCTATTCTTCTTCTTTATTGATCTTAATAAAGTTTCTCCACTCTTTCTATAAGTTCTGACCCCTCCTTTCTTCAATAAATTCTTCAGTTTCTCCGTTTCTTCTCCCATACTTTCTATGCCATGCCATTTTCCACTCTCATCCTCTTTATTCTTCTTTCTCCCTCTCTTACTCTTCCTGCGTTCTTCTTCCTTCTCTAACTCTTTCTTGCTGTAACCATTCTTCTCTAACTGTCTGTAGAATTTCTGTATGCTCTCCTTCCTTCGTTCCTCTTCGTCCTCCATCATTTCTATTCTTCTTATCATATTTGTTATGAAATTTCTCTTTGTACTCCTATCCACGTCGCTCCTCTCATGGCAGTACACTCCCGCTGAGCACTCTTTCTGGTACCACCTCGTAACCAGGCCTTCTCCTTGTTTTATTATGGTCATGTCTAAAAAGTTTATTCTTCCATTTTCTTCCAACTCCATTTCCAAGCTTATGCCTTTTTCTTTATCTTCCACACTATCTCTGAAGTTCTCTAATTGTCTCCTAGTCCCTTTCCACAAGCCTAGACAGTCATCCACATACCTACAAAATATTATCAAGTTCTTACTCCCTTCTTCTTTCACCTTTTTCTCCCATTTGTTCATAATTATTTCTGCCAGTACTGGGCTCAGCCTCGAACCTATACTGATTCCTTTTCTTATTTTTACCACTTTCTCACCGATTATACAATAACTGTTTTCCCATATTAACTTCAGAGCCTTAACTACTTTCTCTTTTGTCCATCCTTTTATACTTTTACTACCCATTTCTTCCTCTATGACACTTATTATTGCTTCTCTACTAAGGCTCGGGAACATAGCCTTAACATCAAGACTAAACATAAGTTTTCTGCCTCCTGTTATAACAACATTTATATATATGTCTGTATTTTCATTAATTTCGATCGTGTCTGAAGAAGGATATGCTAGATATCCGAAACAGTAACAAATTATAATTTAAAATAAAGTAAAGTATTAAGCTTTGGTCAGTGTCTCTTTTGTTAAAACAATTAATCCAAAGCCATGAATAGTCTTAATATATATATATATATATATATATATATTAGGCCTAATTGAATATATATTTTGTGGTGGACAAACACCGTGTGCGTGGGTTTTCTCGGGGTTCTCCCGTTTCCTCCCACTTTCTTCATTCCACCATTTCATTCATTACTCATCATCACCGTCTCCTTTAGCCTAACCGGCATAACCGTGGGACGTAAAACTCAAAGATTTCATTTCATTTTCTAATTGAATATACCCAGTTCTGAATTTGAAACGAATGAAATGAAATGAGAGTTTGCAGTTTAACGTCCCACAATTATGCCCTTCAGGCTAAGGGAGAAGTTGATTAAAGCAAGTGAATGATAATGGAAGAATTGGTGGAATGAGAAAGTAGGAGAAAACGGGAGTGCCCCGAAAAAACTCAAAGGACACGATGTTGTCCACCAGAAATTTACTTGGCCGGGAATTGAGCCAGGGACCTCATGACCCAGATGTAAGTGCTCTACCATTAAGCCACCGTGTCCCACAAGTTGCGAATTTATTACTATACTTTTGTACAACAATGTATGAGTGTTGCCTTAATTTTCCTTTTAAGTTTTTATACCATGTATAAATCCATATAAATGCAGTCAAGCAAATGGATTTCCATAAACACACTGATTGCTTCCGTATGAACAGTTATTTCGCACTTTTTACAAACGCTAAGGTTGAGATTTCACAACACAATAGAAAGTCAGAGTGCCTTACATGGAAAGAACATTAATTATTGATACGTAGAAGTGACTATCTGTGCAATGAATCCTTAATTACAAAGTTCCTGTACACATGGCATCCCTGATTCTAATTCTCAACCCATTCCTGTACTCCAGCTTGTAATTTCAGTCATGTCATTATGCTCTTTTGCAAACAGGGGAAGAACTGGCCACCCTTCCGCTTCTCTACTAGCTATTAAATTGCCTGGAACCAGACTCAATGTTATACACCCTCCATTCCAAAAGAAACCGAACGTTTTAAACTAACAAAAAAGCAATGTACATTTTGGAACAAATCATTTTTATTAATCAATGTATTCCCCTTCTGCATCGATACACATATTTGCACGCTCCAACAAGTTGTCAAACGACTTCTCCATGTCCTTTATTGGAATGGTCTTTAGGACGGCGGTCGTCGCCTTCTCAATGGCATCAATCGATGCGTGCCACTTTCCTTTCATCGCCAAATGCAGTTTCGGGAACAGATAGAAATCGCACGGAGCGAGATCTGGTGAATAGGGCGGATGATGCAACCGAATAATGTGATTTTTGACCAAAAATTCAGTTACAAGTCGCGAACGATGTGATGGTGCATTATCGTCCAAAAGAATCCAACTGCCGATTTTGCGATATTCGGGCCGAATACGACGAATTCTTGCCAGCAAACGCTTAATGACGCCCAAGTAAAACTCTCCAGTGACTGTCTGGCCGGGCTGAACAAATTCTTTGTGGATAATTCCTTTTGAATCGTAAAAACAAATCAGCATCACCTTAACTTTTGACTTCACCAAGCGACTTTTTTTGGGTGTTCCTTCATCCGGCGCTCTCCATTCAGCACTTTGCCGCTTTGTTTCGGGCTCATATTCAAAACACCACGTCTCGTCACCAGTTACAATCGATTTCAAGAAGTTTCGATCCTGCCGAGCACTTTTAACGATGTCTTTGCAATGCACAATTCAATCAACTTTTTGGTCTTTGGTGAGTTTGTGTGGTACAAACCGCGAATTAACCTTCTTGAGGCCCAAAACTTCGGTCAAAATGCGGTATGCGGTTGTTTGAGGAATGTCTAATTCCATTTCAATAACTTTCACCGACGATTTTTTGTTATGTTTGATGAATTCACGCACTTTTTCGATGTTTTCTTCCGATAATCCAGTTCTGGGACGGCCTGATCTTTCGTCATCATCCAGCGTCTCTCTACCCGATTTGAATCGCCTGAACCACTCGTAAACTTGCGTACGGGATAGACACTCATCACCATATGCATTTTGTAGCATTTGGTGCGTTTCACTAAAAGTTTTACCCAGTTTAACACAAAACTCAATTGCAGCTCGTTGTTTGAAACTCATTTTCCGACCGATGTACACAACACACTGACAGTTGAAACGCAATAACTTTGTTGCCGTGCATCCAAATGTCATGACATTTATACCAGTTGTCAATAAGGGACTACGCCATCTACCGGTAAAATATTACAACAGATGGCACTAGTGGTACTATTTGTTTTCAAAAGTTCGGTTTCTTTTGGAATGGAGGGTGTACATGGTGACTGGTAATTCGACCTATTCCTTGAAAGGAGTTATTCTATAATTAACTTTAAAAAAATGTCTCTATGAACCAGAGGACGGAAACCAGTGATTTCCGAGTAATTTGCAGATTTCAGTTATTTTTCTTAAAATTTGCTGACTTACAACCAAAAACTGCAAATTATGAAAAAAAAACTACTCCACTCTCAACACTAAACTAATACTTTTCTAATAGCTGACAAATGAAATACTATTATAAGAAAAAGAACATGTCCAAAATTGCCAGGAAATCAGACGTGAATGAGTCAAATCGCAAATTGTGTTATGATTTAAAAAAACAAAACAAAAAACATTGACATAATAACAAATAATTGTAAAAAAAAAAGTTACGACAATTGACGTACAAATTCTAAAATGACTATTTTGTTTCATAAGCTTTCCACATAAGTATAAATACAAATGTTGTTAGAAGAAAGATTTAGAAAATAAAACATGCTGCATCACTAATTTGTAATTTGATTCCTAAACTCATTTGAGCACGAGAAAGTTGTCAGTGTAGAAAAATAAATGGGAAAATATGCAAATTAAACAAATTAAAAGAAACAATTCAAAATACACTTCGACAGTACAAATTTTGTTCGAATTTCCTTCCTTGGTTGCGTATACAAGGACTAAGTCTACGACGTACTTCAGTTACTGTCACTCGCGATAGAAGTGTATCTTTTATATGTTGGGTGGCTGCCAAGATCCTCTGTCTCAACTCTTTTACGGATGCTACCGGGTTGCAGTATAAAGAATACCATATTCTTCATGTGCCCCAAATGTTGAAGGCATGTGAGGTTAGATCCGGGTTTAGAGCTGGCCATGGTATTGAGCCACCTACACAAACCTATAATTTTTACGAAACTAGTTACAAGCAAAGCATGATAGCTTTTTTAACAATATCATCTCACTCGTCAGCTATCAAATATAGGCAGTTCAGAACATAAAAGACACGCACTGAACACGAATAACAGTAAATGAAGTACGTCGTAGACTGCATGCTTACATACGCAGCCAAGGAAGGCAATTCGAACAAGATTTGTAGTATATTTTGTAACTTTATTTGTGATTTGTTTAATTAAACTTGATTACTTTGCATACTTTTTATTTGTTTTAATGAACTGACAATTTTCTCACGCTTAAGTGAACTCACAAATCGAACTACAAAGTAGTGTTACAGCGCGGTTTATATTTTTTTGTTTAATTCCTTCGAAAGTTCCCAAATTTGTACCTTTGTGAAAATCTTATGAAATGAAGTAGTCGTTTTACAAATCTGAGATATTCGCTTTGATGTTAAGACTTTTTAAAAAATCATAACATGGTTTGCGATTTATGACCCATTCATGTCTTAGTAGTTTCGTTTTACAATTGGAAGTTTTGGTTGTAAGTCTGCAAACTAACAAAACAAAGAAATCATAAATCTGCAAATTACTCCAAAACTATTGATTTTCAACTTATAGTTCATAGAGACAAATTTGTTCCAGGTTAGTTGTAGAATAACCTTCCTTTAAGGAATAGGTCGAATTACCAGTCACCCTGTAGATCAAATGCTCGAAAAATGACTCATGTAAGAACTATTACCATTCAGGAAACTTAAAACATCAATATTTCAATATGCACTAAATTTTCTTGCTCCAGTTTATTAAACTAAATCATATTATGCTGCAGTTATTACTGTAAAATGATAAGGAGTTTATAGGAAACTCCGTCCGAAGAAGTAAAGTACCAACTGTTAATATTTTTATTAGAAATACCGGTAATTTATGCAATGTTATAGCTTATTAATAAAATACTTAGGTTTGAAATATGAAGAGAATGGCTTGAGTTGATTTTGAGGGGAAAAGTCCGAAAACAAACTCATCCTCAAAAGTAAACTTCTCTGTGCATTTTCTCCAGCGAGCGAACGAGTTATGATATTGTCAGGTTATTAATGAAATATGAATAAAATCGGCTGAGTCGTTTTTCAAATGCCCCAAATGGCCGACTTATCCGAATATACCCCACGTGGAAGTATTCAGGACAAATAAGTTATGGCACATTGGCTTGACAGCAGTGGAATATTTATTTGTGAGCTAAAGTACCTGAGTTATTTTTGAAAAAAATCGTCCGAGAAAATGTCACTCTAAGAGTAAACTACTTCTTCTTTTCCCAGAAACATGACTTACACGACACTATGGCGCTGATAATGAAATATTGCTCTACAATCAGAAACATATTAAGTATAGGTTGAAAGTATCATTTCTGATGTCTCCAATCTATACTTAATATTGTTTCTGACTGTATAAATATATAAAAATTTGAGCCGCTTCCGAGAAAGTCGCAGCGCAACTTCTAATTTTCACCCTTCAGTAAACCACCCTTAATTTTATTGGTAGGAAGAAAGTTGGATAAGACCCCTGGGAAATCTTATAAAACCATTTCTTACTCACTCAGAAAGAAAGACTTGTGCAGCTGATGGTATGAGCTGAGAATGGTGACAAGACTTTGAGTAATATAATTTCTAATTTCATAAAAAAGTATCAAAATTTTGCGGATAGAAAAATAGTTCAATGATTAACTTTAGAAGAGCCAAGCTCATATCTGCTACATGTAATACTAGAGGGAGGGATCACATTGGGCCGTGCTTTTTTTCAAATGTTTTTACACTATATCTAATGAATTTATGTTGATATTTTAAATTAAAGTAGTAACAGGAACCTTGGAATTCGTTCTACTATATATTTATCCTAAAAGGTTACATTACTTCCATTATTAAAATATTAAAGCATCTGTTACAATCTGAACTTCGGTTCTGTCTTGGCGGTGTACTTATTAACGTCCACTTTTAGAATATAATTTTTTTACAGTCTTATAAGCTTCGGTATTTAAATAAGATACACAAGTAGCACTTTTTTTATTTAAAAAAATGCAAGGTTTGTACTAAATAGAAATTTTGGCAAAAGGAAGGGGGTTACATTTAATAACAACGGGGGTCAAATCTACACACAACAAATGAACTTATTTTTCTTTTAGAAAAATAAGTAGATGGTATCATAGAATAAAGCTAACACAAGTGAATATTACATTCAAATGAAAAATGTAAAATATCAAGAGCAGGTTAGGAAACACTTTAACCTCCAGAAAAAAAAATTAAATTAAACGTGCGGGCAAAATTGACCCTCCTGGTACTTCTAGCTGTCACCGACAGAATTGTTGGTACTGTCGATGAAATGATTCCAGAGGACCAGTAATTAACAATCCAAACAATAGTAGATAAAGTGAGCGTTTTATATGACAGTACATGCAGCACCAACAATAAAGCACTGGAGTATTACAAAATGTCAGTATAATAAATGCCTACACAGCTCCGCTACTCCGCACGGATAGCATGTTCACTTGACTCTTGAGCATTTATTTTTGCTTTGGTACAAAGCGGAATGCATTTTTTGACCGCTTTCTTACTAGTGACGAATTGTGAGTATTCATTGCAACCTAGAACGAAAGCGCCAGAGTATGAGCGGAAACGTGTAAATACACTCCAACCAAAAGGCAATCCAGTCCACACCAAATGTTTTTTCACTTTTTTTGTACACTTTAGATGTGATTCTAGCTGATATTTAATAGAGACTACTTGCCTTGTACTCGTACCACAGTCTTTGGGGAGTAATCATTCTGCATGACAATATGCGTTCTCATGGAACAGGGTTGCAACAGTGTTGTAAGTATTCAAATTTTGGAATTGGTAGACTGACCTATCCAATATAGAGTTCAAATCTGGAGCCGTCAAAGTTTTACTTTCTCGATTCATTAAAGAAACACCTTATCAGCCGAAGTATCACAGTTTACATCGGTGGTTTCTCACAATGAATTTTCTCACATTTGTGTCACTTTGGAACAAATATGTCAATGTTAATGATTAGTAAGTAGAAAATAATGTAGAATAATATTGCAGCTTCAAAATACAGACCTTAAAATTTGTGATTGGTTTTATACTTTGCTGAAGAAATAAGAAAATTCAAAAAATTATCTTTTTCTTCTCGTAAAATATGTTTTTGAACTTTGAGGGAGGAAAAACTAAGTTTTAAACACAAATAACATAGAAAAATGCAGTGTCAACAATCACAAACTGGAAAGACATTTACAAAAAATAATTTTATCTTATTACTTTTTAAGAAATGCGTCAGATGAAATAAAAACTAAACTTGACCTAAGTTACACAATAAGATGTTGAATACATATTGTGACAGATAAAAAAATATACTTAGGTCAGCACTATAGTTTTTGCTTATCTTTTCCTTGCAACGTGCATACATAGAACAAATGTTCCATCTTTCGTTTAACTTTGAGTGAACCAATGAAAATTAACTAGGAATAATTTATATAAGAACATAAGAAAACAATAGTTTTCTCTTCTTCAATGAAAATAGCAGCGATATATTGTGACTAGACTACAAAATTATACACATTTTCGGTGCGGGAGATCTGAGTTTGATTCCCGGTGGGAGCTAGCGTTGTTCGCATTCTACGTAAGCTGTAGGTCCAAGTCTCATAGAGCATCGCTGCTAAACCTAACGCTACACTCTAATCTATCCATTCATCTAATGCAAATAGCTACGTACACATAAACCATGTTGCACGAATACAGGGGCGGATTCAGGGGGGCGATCGGGGCGATCGCCCCCCAGAAGAGGAAACTTTCTTATTTTATATATAAATAAACCCATACATAAAAAGTTTGGAGCTCTTAACAGTAGCTCTAAGTAGCAGTATTACTACTGACCGCTCTCCCCGCAGAAGTCCGTCCTGGATCCGCCCCTGCACGAATAGAATGTCATGAATAGGTCTTTATCTAGGAAGTGTCAGGGGTCTGAGTCCCAAATGTAGCCATCTTCAGCATTCCCTCCAACTTCCAGCTATGTATATAGATAAATATATGCTCAAGAAGTTAGTACATCAATAAGGTGAGGTTAACTCAAGCAGAGATGGCGTGGTCAATGAAATCTTGACCCATGACCCTCTGACCCAAGACCCACCGCGAAACACTCTGTTCCACCACCCACGAAAACCCATCGTCATCAACTCTGACCCATAATCTACGTCCTTTTCTCCACTGACTTTACTGAGTGGAGTCGTTATAAAACAAGGCTGTAAAATTATCACTAATCGGAGTTTGAATTTCTACGGTCAATCGCTCAAGCAACGCTCTGTTACAATACCGGTGGATCTAACCTTTACGATATAAAACGATAATGTGTTTGTCATGGGTCATATTACGATGAATTTCAATTTTAATTATCATATATAATTATTTCCTTCTTGAATAAGCGCCTGGAAATACATGGAAAGCATTTCATAGAAAATTAAGCATGGAAATAGATTTGAATTTGGATTTGTAATATTGTATGAGGAAGTTTCTTAAGTTTAAGGTGGCAAAATCACTAGCGATTCATTCCGTCTCTCATCTGAATTAGTAATTTTAAAACAAGTTTAAATTTAATTTTTATCCATTTTGCACATACTTTTTTTTAAAGTAAAATAGACTAGTGAAGATTAAATATAGAGGAGTATGAATAGAATGATTAAAGGTGGGTGTAGTCATGATTCATGATACTACAGAAAATGAGAGTATTCAGAGAAAATTCATTTGCATTAAGTTGCTTCACCATAAATAAGCGTAAGCAATGTTAAAATTCCTCAGCATATGAGGACACTACTTCATTATGTCAAGTAATCTCAGACTTGATCGGTGTTCATGACATTGTAGCGTTGGAGAAGTCAGTTAGTTTGGATAGTCTGTATCTGAGAATATTCTAGAAAGTTGTAATATCTTTTACTTTGAAGTATAGGAAAAGAAAAGAGGCTATTTGGGTGCTTCTCTGTAAGACTGAACTTTATTAAAAGGTGATGTCAAGGGTAACATTTTAGATAACAGTTGGATATATGCCATTGGATTTCAATAATGTCTCCAAGATACAAGGGTAGGCTTACTATTTTTAATATATCTTAAATGCTTTCTATTTTCTTAAAGGTCGTTCGTCTGCTCAAATTTCAAATAAGAGATAGTGCATCATAAAAACATATTTTAAAAAAATAAAAGTTCGAAGTACAAAATTACGATTCAAAATTAATTACGTATTTTTGACGTATTAGAGTACATCGTGTAGTGAATACTGAATACTGGTAAGTTAAAAAATAGTAAAGTGTAGGGATAAGCTATTAAATAATAGTGTAGGAAAGATAAAGATTATTGGACTGTGTAGTTACTAGTATTATCGTTAGATATCGTATTCTATCAGAGATACTTCCTATGTTTAGGATATAATGCAATAGTTCTAACTTTCTTGGGTAATCTGTGGATATTTTCATAGTTATTAATAAAAGAATAACCCATTTTCACACAAGTTCAGAAATTATGCCCATGGATGCCTGCAGCAGGAGCAATTGTCTTTTCTGATCTCCTAACTATTATTTCCTAATTATCTCCTACTCTCCTATTTCCTACCTATTATTTCCTAATAATCTCCTAATTATTTAACAGAATGTTTCGTATACGTACCTTAAATCTGAGAAACCATTTCTTATCTGTGCACCGAGAAGATCTTTTCTTAGAAATAAGAGTTTGAAACTCTCATTAATGAGAAATGAAGTAAAGTAGATGAGGTTGTATGAAGCGAAACGAGAAAACATATTGTTACTTTTCTTATGAATGAGATTTTCCAAATCTCATTTCTAAGAAAATATTTTCTCGGTGCACACATAAGAGACAGTTTCTCAAATTTAAGAAATTATTTTTAACAGTGCAGAGTAAAATTTAAATAACATCTTCCGTATGACAATAATCACTCCCGGACCACAGATCCAATAAGCAAATAAAATTTTAATACATTTCCACCAGTGTTTAAAATTACTTCATGAACATAAATATATGTATTTTTATGTTTTATGTTTCAAAACTAATTAATAGGATCAGCATTTTTAGATGCACACTTTATCCCTTTAGAACAAAAACAAGCTCAGTGAAAGTACCCTACGTGTCGAAAGTTGCTTCCAGGGGGAAATAGAGGTAACTTTCCAATATTTTATTCCCGTTTTGGGGCCATTTATACAAATTATCTTTTACTACTACTTTTCAATATTTTGTCCCCAATTCCCCGGTTATTGTAGATTGACTGTGCTGTTTCTTGTAAAATAATTTATACAAAATAGATGGTTTCTGGTTTCAAGTGATTCAAATGCAATATCTAAGATGCGTCAAGTTCTTTAGCCAAAGAGAATTTATAGTTAGCAGTCGGAAGAACTGTTTTGTATCTACGGTTACAAACGTGTGACAGCTACAGTATCATTAAAAAGTTGAAAATAAGAACGTTTACAAAAAGGAACAATGGAATCTGTGAGGCACAGTTGAATAGGTTTGATAAGGAAAAGCTTTACATTAGTCTTCACAAGAACCCGAATATTATCGAATTATTAATACAACCTGTATAGTTTCCACTCGAATACGAATTTTACACCACTAGTCTGTGTTGATATGGAAAATTGCCTTAGCATCTACGAGCATGTCCAACCGATTGAAAAAACTGCATTTCGATATTTCTTACCATTTTTGCTCTATGGAAATTAGTATTGAAATCGGAAGTAGTAGTGAATCTCAACTCCTGGTTTTAGTAGTGTTAAATGTTGTGATGGTGTGTTCTCTTGACACCCTGAATTGATTGCAGAAAACCGCTTGTCACTATCTATTACCATAATTTTCCATGGTGATAAATGTTAAAACCGGAAGTAGTTAATTTGAATCACTTACGGTTTGGAAAGAGAGTTAAATGGAGGAGATGAAACACATTTTTGGGTCTCTGAATAAATTGTAGAAACAGCATCTAGACATCTCTTACTGTTTTCGCTCAATGATAATAATCAGCATTTAAAGTGGAAGTGGTAGTAAATTTCAACCATTTCAGGTTTCGGTAAAGTGCTAGGTTTTCTTGACACCCTAAATTGTTTACAGAAAGTAATTGTAGCTATCTAATACGAGTTTTGATCTATAGCGATAATAGTTAAAACGGGAAATGGTTAATTTGAACCACATCCGGTTGGAATAGAGAGTTACTGAGGAGATGGAACCTATTCTTAGGAAGCTGAATGTTTTGCAAAAAATTGCATCTTGATATCGTTTACCATTTTGGCTCTATGAGAATAACTATTGAAACTGGGATTAATAGTAAATTTCAATCACTTCTGGTCTGGTAATATGTTGCGGATTGTGATTATATGATTTTTTTGCCATCCTGAATCGAATGAAGAAAACCGGTGGTTGCTATTTTATTACCATTCATGTTCTCTGTCGAAAGATATTGAAGTTGGAAATCACTGATTTGATGCTCTTCTGGTATGAATAGATTGTTATTGGAGGAGACGGAATCTATTTTTGGAACGCTGAATCGATTGCAAAAGTCTACGACTTATATCTCTTACCGTTTTTTTCTGCTGTTTGTCAACTGATGCATGAAGCCGTTCTATAAAACAGTATAGTTGGTAAAAACACTAAAAACGCTAAAAACATGCTTTAAATTATTTTTAAAAAAAGGTCCAAACCTAATTTTTAACGTTTGTAACGTTAAAAGACTTTAAGAAATTGACATATCATTTTTATAATAATAATTGTAATAAAACGTCTTTTTCTGCTTACCCCATTTTCTTCCTTTCTAGGTCAAACACCAAAAAATGCTAAAAGATGTGTCTTATTGTTTTAAAGAAGTTCCAAATACGTGTGATGAGTCCAAATACCAAATTTTATGTATCTAACCTTAAACGATTTCGAATTATAAACTTCCATTATAATAGTTGTAATTCCGCCCTTTTCTAGCAACCTGTTTTTCTTCTTTCTTAGATAAAATTTAAAAAATACACTGAAACAAGTATCTAATTATTTTAAATTTGAAGTTCACATATAGAATTTCATGTTTCTAATCTTAATTGATTCCGAGATAGGTGCATCTTTGTAATCTAACCCCTTTTTCCTGCCTAGTCATTTTTTTCCCTTATAGGTCAAACATCGAAAATACTGAAACCTGGATCTTATTATAAGTGTCAAATCCCAATACTAAAGTTTAGACTATGTCCGTAACGTTAGGCAATTCTAGTTGTGGACTCTCACTACAATAATAGCAATCCCCATCCTTTTTACCTTCTGGACCCTTTTCTTCCCTTTTAGATCAAATATTAATGAATACGGGTGTAATTATTTTCAATGGGAAGTTCATATAGCAAATTTCATATCTATGATACTCATAGATTCGAAGATACTGGCATTTTAATATACTAACTGGCAACTTATCCCCCTTCTCCACCAAATTTCCAAACATATATATATATATATATTCTTTAGTGGTACCTTTCGTCACAAATTCTAACAACTATCAAAATTTCAATTTTCTAGCTCAAGCGGTTTGGCATAGGCGTTGAATAAGAAGTGAATCCGTCAGTGTTTCAAGACTTCTTTTACGTATAGAGATTCTTCGAACGCAAGCCATAAATCAGTGTTACAGTATAATGGGAATGGGTTGAGTTGAGTTGAATGTCCCTTTCAACAGTAAGTTTATATGAGACATGTACCTACTGATTAACATGGAATCCGAACCACATGAACTCCCGCCGGGAATCGAATATGTGTCTCCCACGCCAATATAACAACATATGTCCATTAATGTTTAATTCCATACGATTTGTATGTGTGATGAGTTTCTTTTCATCATTCATTTATCATTAAGTGAGGTGTTTCACTGGATCGAGGGTTTATTTTTTTTAACATTTTAAAACTTAATTAGCATATTTTTACATGTTTATATTTAATTGTTTTTACATTAATGTTTGTCTGATAATTATGGTGTTAAAACTTTCGGTATTTTAAAGTCATAATATTAGACTCTCTCAATGTAATTAAAAAAGATTGTTAATATTAAACGAAATGAGCATCATTTCATTCAAATTACAATTTATCTATATAATGTCTAAAGAAACAGTTCAGTAAGTTTCTTAAAATTGTGTGAAAACAGAGTAAACTACTCCTTGTGATTTCTTTTTCATGAGAACTAAGGTTATTTATAATATAGAGTTTTCAATGGAATGCTCATTTATGGAATAAGAACAAAATAAGTTTTTGATAAAATTGTAAAAACACGAAATTTAAAAATGAGGAAAGGAAAATTACCTTAAGATTGAATCACTTTTCGTGATTTTTTCATAAGCAATTATTTATCCAATACTGTATGATTCTTGACAATGAATTAGGAAGACAATTGCCTCAATGATTCGTTTAAAGAAATCAGAATAGAAACTAATACACTTTTGTAGAAGAAAGTTTCTAGGCAGTAATATAGGGCAGTAAACGAAAAGTTTATTTATGGACAACTTTTAGGAAAATGAACAAACAACAAATACTAGGAACAAAATTCTTACAATCGTTTTTGAAGAAAAATCGTAGTTTGCTCTACGTGGATGACTTCACGATCTACTGTCGGTACCATGATCTTCGTACCAAACGCGCGCCAATTATAACTGACGCTCAACCGCCTGCATTAGAGGTCCCTTCGCTCTGGCTTCAAGTTCTCCTCTACCAAAACCAACTGTGTGCACTTCTGTTGTCTCCAAAACTGTGCTTTTGATCCATATCTTTCCTTGGGACCTGATCGCCTCCAGTATGTTGAGTGTATTCGTTCCCTGGCTTCCAGTTTGATAGACGTCTTACTTGGAATCAACATGTTCGCACCTTGAAGTATAGTTGTCTCCGCTCCATGAATTTGTTGCGCCTACTTTCTCATACCACCTGGGCTGCTGACCGTGTTGTGCTGCTTCGCTTTTACTGAAGTCTCATTCGATCGAAGATTTATTACGGCTGTGTGGCTTATAGCTCTGCTCGTCGCAACGTACTACGCCATCTGGACAGCGTCCAACATCTGGGTCTGCGAATTGCCACTGGGGCATTTCGTACGAGCCCCATCCTTAGCTCACGAGCCGTCTCTGTTGCACCGTCGCCAAATCCTGCAACTAAGATATCTACTTCATCTGAAGGCCATTCCTGATCATCCCTCTGAGTTTACGTTGAAAGCTGGTCCTCACCTTCAACGTTATCAAGCACAGCCTTTTAGAATCTGTACCATGGAAGTTCTGGCAGATCTTGCTGCCGACCTACCTCCCTTGCTATTTTGGGTTTCCTGCCACTTCCAACCTGGCAACTCCTTCCATCGGCGATCAACTTCTCTTTGGCGCATTTCAAGAAGGCCACTACCAGTGACCAGGAATTTATCTCTTTCATGGCCTCCTATCCGGGCTACCGCATCATGTCTAGCGATGGCTCCAAGCAGTATTACTCTGTTGGCTGTGCTTTTGTTCTGGAGGTCCACCGTTCCCGAGTTCAGCTTCATCCCTTCTGCACCGTCTACACCGCAGAATTGGTAGGCATTTTGGAAGCTCTTCAGCATGTACGTCGCCGCCAGCTTCGCGCTATTGGGACCATGCCAGCAGTGTCCTTCATAGCCTTGCCGATGTCTCGCCTCCTCATCCACTTGTCCAGCAAGTACTACTTCAGTGCCATGGCCTACTTACTTAGGGCTATGATCTTCAGTTTTGTTGGGTGCCAGGTCATGTTGGTATCCCTGGAAATGAGCTGGCCGACACTGCTGCGAAGGAGGTTGCTCTTCATGGTCGTCGTTGCCGTCTCCCTGTTCTCAGCACTGATGTTCGTCAAGTCTTTTCCCGTCTTCTGCATTAGTGCTGGCAGTCATCATAGGATCAGCAGCTCAACAACAAACTCCATGCTGTGAAGCCCCGTCTTGGAGTCTGGTCTTCGAGCTCCCGCCCTTCACGATTGGAAGAGAGGACTTTGGCTCGTCTTCGGATTGGTCATAGTCGTTTAACACACGGACACCTTCTACAGAGAACTACTCCTCTTGACTGTCACCTCTGTGGTAACGCTTGACTATTCGTCATCTTCTTGTGGACTGCGTGCCTTGTGTGCCGTGCATGCTCAGTTTGGCCTGCCCGCTGACGTCCGAACTCTGCTCAGCGATGATCCTGGCATGGTCTTGAAGGAGTTCCGATTTCTGCGACATCAGCAAGTTTTATCCACCATTTGACTTTTCTGTGTGCCTCTGTGACTGTGCAGCGTTCTGTTACTTCGATGCACCGCTTTTAACGTTTCCAGCATTATTTGTTCTTTTATCTTGTACTTTTCTTTTTCTGCACTCAGCCTATGCGTGAATGTTTTAGTGTGTTCCTTATGACCTCCTCTTCTACGGACAATACGGTTTTTTTTAGCTGTGTGTGTTTGTGTCTTTTCAAGTTTGCTGTGTGTCCTCCTACCTAGTGATGGATGCTAAAAGACCTCCGTCGTTGGTGCACCCACCCCAACCTTTTCAATTCAATTCAACAATGATGTAGAATTATTATCATTAATATTATTAATTATTATACTATAATAATAATCATAGAATGATAGAATTATTATCATTAATATTAATATTATATTTATTTATGAAATATGAACAAAATCTCTCGTGTTTGAAATAATTTTGAAACTACAATTTCTTGAGAATTTGATGAGAAAGTACTTATGTCGTGTTCTAGAGTTGTTAATGAAATCTTTATTTATTGAATACTAGCAGATTGCCCGGTATTCGCACGGGGAGAATACGTTTTATATTGGATATAAAGGTGTGAATTTCCATTTAAATGGGATCGGAAGTGTCACTGTTCATCTCAGCGACACCGAAAACTATGGATTCGACATCAATATCGGTCATTTTCGATCATTTTTATGTATCTCCTTCTTCCTCCTCCCCGAAGTTGTACTGTCAAAGTGAAATGATAAAAGCTATCCCAGGCCCAAATCTCATCTATGTTGATAATTTGATCGAGATCGGTCTGGTTGTTCAAGAATTATTAGGTCACGAACATAATTACTTACATTTAGATATTGATTTTTATATATCTCCCGCTTCCCGAACCCTACATTCTACAGTCAAAGTGAAATGATAAAATCCATTCCAGGTCCGAATCTAATCTATACTGAGAATTTGATTGAGATCGATTGGGTGGATCAAGAGTTATGAAATCACAAACATAGTCACTTCAAATTTTATATAATAGATGAACATAAGCACTTGCGCTTTTTTTTAAACTCTAAAATCATTCGTCAAGAAGTTTTCTCCTCTGAATCTTTCCTGGAAAAATATGTATCTACTAAGAAGTTGTTAATAAAATATGAAGAAAATGATTAGAGTCGTTTTCGATACATTTGTATTTTGTTTATTCTTATATTCCTTTAACGTCCTTTATTTGGGGAGGCAGAAAGAAATTTGGGGCACTCTCATAGATAATGTTCTACAAACAAATCAAGTTCATTTTTTTTTTTCTGAATACGTTGAACTGCATGGCCTCAAGAGGAGTGTAAATACAATCTTAAAGAACATATAGGTCAACAGACGAACATGCGTCTAAATGTTAATATTTCGTCGTTCAAGGACTAGTGGAAACCAATAAAAGAGAAAAAAGTACAATATTGATACCCTGATTACAAAAACTAATATCATTTTAGTTGTGCGTATGAAAAGTGAATTGGAAGGTTAAGTCATGTTCTTAAATAATAATAATAATAATAATAATAATAATAATAATAATAATAATAATAATAATAATAATAATAATAATAAATGTCGGTTGTTCAAGAAGCGACTACACAAGAAATTGTAACTAAAAGTAACTGTAAGTAGGAACGATATTCAAGTTAAGTACAACTATAGAATGTTATAATAGTTGTAACAATAACAATACTTTGAAATTCAGATGATATGGGATGAGTAGGAACAGTAAGTATTGCGCTAATTCTGCATGATTCATTTGTTGAGTTGGGGTTTAGCATTCTGTTGAGCAGCGAGGCTGTACAAGACATGGAATTACAACTTATAATGAGATCCGAACAACAGGTGCTCCCACCGAGAATCAAGCCCGCATCTCCTATAATGAAGACGCATACGCTAATCATATACTCACACCGGATGTCTCTAATAGATTCAATGGCTCCTACATTAATAATGACAACTTCATTCAGTATAGAAGGGATAGGATAAATAAGCGTTATAATCGGACACATCTTTTTCAACAGGAATAAACAATGTCCCTAGGGGGACGCGGTAGCTCAATGGTAGAGCGCTTACCTCTAGTGCGCAGGATCTCTGGTTCGATCCCTATCCACGTAAGTTTGTGGTGGACAACATCGTGTCTGTGGGTTACCCTGGGGTACTCCCGTTTCCTCCCAATTTCTCACTCCATCAATTCTTCCATCATCATTCACTAGGTTTAAATATCGTCTCCCTTAGCTTCTTCTTATTCTTTTTAAGTTTTACGTCCCACGGTTTTGTCGGCTAGGCTAAATGAGACGGTGATGATGAGAAATGGATGAAATGGTGTAATGAAGAAAGTGGAAGGAAACCCACGTACATTGTGTTTGCACTTAGTGTGAGCTGGGATCGAACCAAGGACCCCATGCACCAAAAGTGGACGTTCTAGCACTGACCCACGGGACCCCGTCTCGCTTAGTCTAAAAGGCATAGTTGTGGGACGTTAAACTCAAAGATTACATTTTTACAAAATGTCCCCATATTTATTGATGTGCTTCGAGTAGATAAACTTGATACTATAATAGATTTTACCTGTGAACGTGCCATTTGTTATATGTCTTCCGTTACCCAAGCTTCAACTAATTCGTTCTACAATAAATTTAAATACTATTCGTGCCATAGGAAATAACGCCGCTTTTTATGAAAATAATGTTTATCTAAGTTGACTCTATCGTATTGAATACTTTTGTTTTAATGTTGATTTCATTTTACTAGAATCTTTGTGATTTTTAAAAATTTTCCAATAACCTTAGTTATGGTATTTTAAATGTTATCTTCTTACTTTATTGGTTATTAGCAAAAGTATTTTCTGTCTTCTTTATTTTCGTGCATCGTACTTTCAATATGGCTTCGAATATTCTACAGGGTGTCCAATATACAATGCAACCCGGAGTTTGGGTTAGTAGAACTTTTGAACCTGAAGTGATACACAAATAATGAATACACCAAAATGAAGCTTTGTTCAGGCATATATTTTTAAACTAGGAAGCAACGTTTGAAGTAAACTAGGAACCTCACAGTGTTGCCAGATGTAACCGAAGGTGTAAATCAATTTTTGTTTGCAAAACATGTAAATTGACTCATAACTTATACGTATAGATGTTCTGTCCTTAATTTTCAGTTTGTTTAGTTGGAGTAGCTTGGAAAGTATGGATCAGAAAAAAGAATTTTTCATTTCCACCGACAACCAATTGGATGAGGCCTCTGTAAGGGGAAAGTAGTGAAATCGTAGTTTTCATAAATTAACACTCTGAATTGGCAACCCTGCTTATGTTTTACTGCATCAAAATGTGTGTTAAGGATCTGTCTACATTATGCATTTCCTGAAAACAATGAAAAACAAAATTTGAAATTATCATGATAAAACTTTTACTTACATGCACCCGGCAACACTGCTACTATCTGAAATGAATTACCAGCTCTACAGCAGATGCTGGAAGTGTTCTCTGTTTTGATTAAAACACTGGTTCACACGTTTCACCAGGTTGGCAGCAACTTTGCGAAGATTAGAAGTGTTAGTGTTCTAAATGGCACTGCGAATGTTCGTTTTCAGATCTTGAATAGTTCTAGAATTGTTCTTGTATACCTCTTGATTTAAGTAGCCCCATAGGAATGAAGAGCAGTGTTGCGGGGTACATGTAAGTAAACGTGTTATCATGATTTTTTGAAAGTTTCTTTTTCATTGTTTTCAGGAATTGCATAATGTAGACAGATCCCTAATACATCTTTTGATGCACTGAAACATCAGAAATGTTGCCAATTCAGGGTGTTAATTTATGAAAACTACGATTTCGCTACTTCCCCCTTACAGAGGCCTCATCCAATTAGTTGCCGGTGGAAATGAAAAATTCTTTTTTTCTGATCCATAGTTTCCGAGCTACTCCAACTAAACAAACTGAAAATTAACGACAGAACATCCGTACGAATGAATTATGAGTTATTTTACAGGTTTTGCAAAAAAAAAAAAAAAAAAAAAAAAAAAAAAACTGATTTACACTTTCGGTTACATCTAGCAACACTGTGTAGTTCCTAGTGTACTTCAATCGTTGCTTTCTAGTTCAAAAACACAGTATATGCCTGAACAAAGCTCTATTTTGGTATAACCATTATTTGTGTATCACTTCAGGTTCAAAAGTTCTACCATCCCAAACTCCGGGTTGCATTGTATATTGGACACTCTGTACCTAACTAATTTATAAGCCCGTGAGTCTGACACGTAAGCATTCTAACGCCTGTCAAGTTAAAATGTCATAATCATACAGAATTCGGCCTAATTTTTACAAGAAACTTTAAACTTACACACAATTATTGTTCTATGTTTGTACGTAAACAAAGAGACCGATTAAATAACACTAGCCAACTAAATGTTACTTTTTTCTGTAACTGGCATGAGAACAGCTAATCTTTGTTTTTGGATGTGCTGATAACGAAAATGTTAATGAAAATGCAAGATTAACTCTCGTTTTGAAGTTATGATAATTTTTACGTTATTGCCTATATAAGCTTATCCGTGTCTTTACCTTGTTGTTATCCCTCGGAAAAGGTCACTGAAGGCACAACCGCTTTGCCTGACGTCTGTAGTTTTCTGCTGGTGATTCCCTGATTAGTGTCCAAGAATAATCGGCCAGCATTGGTGCATTTTTTCCTCTGGTATCTCAATTCTATGTCCGAAATTTGCTAGTGGAAGCGTTCCCCGTGTTCGTCGCTTACAGCACCACAGTTATCAGGAAAGAAGTCCAAGTGGGAATCTAAGAAATGAAACTTTAAGGACATGTTGCACCCCAGTCTATCGTGGCAGTGCAGAAGATTTTCCACAAGATCCTTATAGTTTTCCATCCTCTTATTTCCTAAAAATTTTGTTGATACTTGAACAAAGGGTGAGCAAGATGGTGTTGAAACGCTGATCTTTGTAGAGTTTACATATTTGGAGACCCACAAAAATTCCCTCTTTAATTTTCTCCTCACTAAGAATTGGAAATTTTTCGCGCAAATAGAGAAATGCTTCCCCAATTTTGTCCATGGCCTTAACAAAGTTTTTCATTAGGCCCAGTTTTACATGAAGAGCAGGGAGAATTATGTTCTTGGATTCGGTAAGTGCTTCGTGCATAACATTCTAAGGTCCTGCTCAAATGATTGACGCTTAGGCCAATCTTTCTTTTTATAATGAAGTGCTTTGGTGCGGCTATCCCTGAGGCCTAGGAAGAACAGTATTTGGTGTAGCCCTGTTCAGTGTTTCTTTCAGAAAAAATGTTCCGGGGGGGCACACGTAGTTTACGGAGGGGCACATATTATTTTCATGCGGTCTCGGTATAACTTAGCAGCTTCTTTTCTAAAGTTATGTAAAAATGTCAATATTGTTATTTCTTGTCCACGAAAATACTGAAGTGTATGATCCCAATCATCACCATAAAGTTAAAATATTTATTCATGGCCTGTAAAAGTTTTCTTTTTTCGGTTCGAAAAATATAATTGGCAAATACAATAGAAATGTACTAATAATATTAAATACAATAGACATTTATAAAAGTTTTACATTATAACTTCGTCCGTATGACAAAAATTCACTTCGTAGTTTGTTTTTAATCATTAAAGAAGACGTATTCTTCTCATCTTTGCTTTGGCGTATGAATTGATTATCTCATTGATAAAAATCGAATTTGGCACTTCTTCACCCTCAATGCTGATCAACATACAGTGCTTCAAGTTTTCTTCTGCCATACGAGATCGCAATTTTGTTAATATCCTGTTCATTGTGCTGAAAGACCTTTCAACACTGGCTGTTGATATAGGTACACACATGACCGATTCACATATTTTATGTAGATTTTCATAACCAATTTTCACTTCAAGTACTTTTGGAAGAACGGGGTCTATATCCAAACAAGCATTTTCAGTGCTCTTCATCAGTGACCGAAGGAAAAATTGAAATGACTTTATATCTGCCCATAACGGTTCCATATCAACATCGACGAAATAGTTGCACAGTTTCTTTACATCATCTACACACTTGATACTTAAAAACATGCCTATGTTTTCGAAGTAGGATGCACTTTCCATTAGGCCAAGGGCGCGGTCGTTGAATGTATTTGATATCTCTTCGACAACCTGCAACACATAACTCTTTTGGTCCTTAAGCGTTTTCTCAGGATCTTCGTCTTCCACAAAAGTCTTCGAAAATTCTTCAGGCTTTTGCATGGCCTCCAAAATCATAGTCCTCAATTCGCTATTGGTGCTACAACATTCATCCGCTATCTTCGTAAGATGTTCTTTAGTGGCATCGATCATAGACATCAGAGATGAAAATGACAAGATTGCATTTTGAAGCTGCTTACTCAAGTGAGACAACGCACTTAGTAATGCATCCATAACACAAAGTGTGATAACAAAGCTTTTGTTGGTTATTTCGCTTAAAATTCCTCCCGCAAGTGACGCAAAATCAACCCCTTCTTTGTGAATATGCTCAAGAGCCAACAAAATTCCCGAGAAGCACCTTTTCACTGCATTCACAATTCTATAGTGACTTAGCCACCGTACTTCAATGCATTCAGGTACTTTTAATATAGGATCGTTTATGATTACCTGAATTTCATGCAGAATGTTTTCCCGCTTAGGTGATCTACTAAATAGATTGTATATGTCTTTCAATGTATGGAAAAATCTTTTAACTTTGGGATTCTTGTTTCTGCACGTAGCAGCAGCAAGTGACAGCACATGAGCTCTGCAGTGAATATATGGTATATCTCTGCCAGCTTTTGTTGACAGAATCCTGCGAACACCAGAACTGTTGCCAGAAAAGTTAGACGCACCATCGAAACTAAACGCTATGAGATTTTCGTATTTCAAATTGTGATTTTTCATTTCAGTGTCTATAGCATTAGCAATGGTATCGGCTTTGCAATCAGGTATGGTCACCAGCGCCAAAAATGTTTCAACCGGAGCACTGTCCTCTACATATCGCAAACACATGCTAAGGGCCATTTTATTATTTATTGATGTACTTTCATCAGCCATTATCGAAAACTTTTTATCTCTGATTTTTTGAGTCACTTTAGAACGTAGGACTTCACCAACACAACTCAACAATTCGGAAGCAGTGTTCTTACTGCAGTAGTTAGAGCGTTCACTTTGTTCATTTTTCCACGTTTCTAGTTCTGGACTACACTGTACAAGCAAATTATTCACTAGTGCCTCATATTTTGTTGTATGTGGCACTTCTTCTTTAACCAAGAAGTACAATCCACGAACAAGCATTCCCAGCGATTGGCGGTTTCGATCTTTTTCGGCTTCACTTTGACGAAGAACTTGAGAGTATACAGGGTTATTTTTTACTTGCATTCGCAGCCTGTCCATCTCAAGACTTGCAATGTGCGCTTTTGAATGATTATGCTTTTCCAGTTTTCCGTCTTTTCCTAATGCATTTTTATATGCTGTGAATGGATGAGTCACAAAAACACCTCCCGTTTTCTGCTGCACATTAGGATCATTCTTCATATATCGCTCACAATATTTACAAAAGGCACCTCCACGTACTTTGTCCTCGTACAGCCACTCATACTGTTGTTCCCACTGTTTATTATACAAACGCTTCTTCTCAACAGAACAAAGGTTTTGCTCATTTATATTTGCCCTATCATCTGCACACTTTGAAATACATTTCGACTGCTCAACATCAATACTTACATCCTTCTCTTGTTCTAGTCCGTTTGCATTTCCCTTACACTTACTTTTATCTGGCGTATTATCACTTAGACTTGTACAGTCAGTCGACAAGGAATTCGATGGGCCAGGGTCCACAGATGTTTCAAGCTTAATGTCCAACTTTTTTTCCTTTATAACAAAATTCAAGATAGATGTTTGACTTTCGTTTTTCCTTTTCTTGTTAGAAGACATACTGAACAAATCACTCACCTGTAAACAAGACACACTAATTGAAAGCAAAAACTATAATCGCCAATATTAACCTAAACAGAATAACTTGCATGTGTTATTCGTTTCAGATATACGTGCAACACGACGTTCAATTGTTACTCTTCCGTTCAAGGTTGGCAGTTACAGACACAAGATACCACCTAATTGCTAAATATGAAAAAGAAAACAACTATCGGCACGAGCTTTAGAACACCTTGGTAAAGTAGCAAGATTAAAACCGTTTGTTTATCTGTTTATTGTCTTCTGAAAATATTTATTTCCCACTGCTGGTACTATTCTATTTATTATATTATAGATGTATTACTTTGGTCTCTCCGGGGGGGCACTCTCGGTGCTCCGGGGGGGGGCAGTGCCCCCCCCAAAAACATGTCTGGAAGAAACACTGGCCCTGTTGTAGACCAAGTAATATGCCTATAACTTTCAGATCCCCGGAAATCTGTCATTTAAACTTGTCATAGTTCAATTGCAATAACAATTGTTTGATGTTATCATATGTTTCTTTCATGGAAGGTGCATTCTCAATCGGAATCGATGGTAGCACGTTGCCATTATGCAGGAGGACACTTTTGATACTTATTTTGGAGGAGTCAATGAACAACCTCCACTCATCACTTTCATAGTTAATGCCCATAGCTGCCATTAGTCCCTCTACACCACTACAAAATACCAAGTGAAATGGAAAGAAAGACATATGGCGGTTACGGAATGCAATCATATTTACCGTCTTATAAAGACAATTCCACTGTTGTAGTCTTGACGCCAACAGTTCAGCTTTATGTTTCGGCATTTTTAGATCTCTCACTAGGTCATTAAGTTCACACTGTGTTATTTTGTGATTCTCTGTACACTCATTGTTACACACAAAATCAGGATGTTTCGAAGAACTGGGTTTTGAAGGTGATGGTGCAGCACTAGTTTCACTACCATCCTCGTTACTATCACAATCAGGTGGAACAGGAACAGGCAGTCCATTTCCGTGAGGCACTGGTCGCATGGCGTACCGTATGTTAGGGTATATCAAGGAAAACTTTTCCTTCTTGGAAATACCATGTGTTAGCGGAGTTGTCATACAAAAATAACTATCATCAACATGGTTTGATGGTTCTCGCCAGATCATGGGTATAGCAAAGCGCATGGAAGATCTTTTACGGTTTAACCACGAATAAAGACTCGAGACACAAGATATACAACATACATGAGGAGCCCAGGGCTTGTCCTGATCCCGATTTCACAGCCAAAGTACAATCTGTCCGCCTTCCTAATATGTGGCGTTATTGGCCTCCTTTGCGATTTCGATGTAGCCTGTCCGCAATAGTAGCACTGTTTACGCATTTGCGAGGCATATTGAATAACAGGAATTATAATGACCGCACGCACTAACTACACTTCAATAACACGTTCTTCCAGCACAGGAACACAACACAGCTTGTAACAGACAGAACTAGGCTTAAATGAAACATGCTCCACACTTCCCTTCCCTTCTTCTTTCCCTCCCCGTTGTTGCTACCAGCCGGGCTAAAAATAGCGACAAAATACACTCAGCTATTGTTGCCTGAAGGAAACTTAATACTGTAACTTTGTCTTTTTTTTACCGGCTCACCTGTTGGTGAGCAACTACCCGAAGAGGGTTACGCCCTCTGTAGGGGAAGAGTTGTGAGCTGAACAAGAAAGGTTTGTGCACAATGATGGTTGGGAGCGTAGGGTTTATGCATTAATTGAAGGTATTATCGACTTTATTAAGTGTATTACATCTTTGGTCATTATGATCTTTTGATCATAATCATGAGGAAAGGTACAACCTAAGGGATGAGAATGAAGTGCGCTTCACATCACATCACAGGGGTAATTGTTAGATAGACAGATGTAGGTTAGCTTCTCGCCTAGAGGCGACACTAGCCATTGATGAGAGACGATGGGAGCCCTGTTAGATACAATAGGTTTCACTGTGCATGTGATGGCCAAATGTAAGGTAGAATTTCGTCGATGCAACATGGCTGATAGTAAGCGAAATCTGGGTGGTCTGGAGGAAGAGTAAAGCGTGAAGAGTAAATCGATAGGAGTAGGAATAGCCGGTGTAAGCAATGGAGGGGGACTGCGAGCATGTGCTTCAAAAGTATCATGAAGAAGGGGTTGATTGAGTGCAAGGCGGCGGCAGATGTATTTGATGCGAAGATCTTCAAGATGGTATAGGATGTGAGGAAAACTGAGTCGCTCATAGAGTTCTCGGGTGGGGCTGGGAAGCTTAACTCGATAGGCAATTCGTGATGCATGGCGTTCAAGAACTTTTAGTTTTTCGTAATACTGAGAGGAAGCAGACAGCCAGGAAGTGAAACCAAGTGTAAAGATTGGACGAAGGAACACCTTGTACGTTTTCAGAAGCGTGTCGGCGTTAAGTTCCCAATTAATGCCTGTCAGACGCTTCAGTAAGTTAAGGCGAAGATACGCTTTACGAGTAATGTCTCTCAAATGAGGTTTCCACGTGAGGTGATGATCAAATGTAATTCCAAGACATTTGACTGTTTTGCAGGTACTAAGGGTGTGCTGTCAACTGAAAGATTGAGAAGAGCAGGGTTACGCTGGATAGGGGAGCGAGCGTGAGGTGGAAGGAAGACTATTGTTTGAATTTTAGATGCATTAATTATCAAGAGCCAGTGATGACACCATGTAACGAATGTATTGATGGCTTGTTGCATATAGACATTGGTCTGATGAACAGTTTTATACGTGGCTAGTGGGGCAGTATCGTCGGCGTATTGGAATAAATGGACATTTGTTGGAAAGGGGAAGATCAGCGACAAACAGAATACAAAGAAGGGGAGAAAGTGCAGAGCCCTGAGGGACACCAGAGTGGATGAATATCGGAAAAGACAAGGTGGAATTAATGCAAACGTAGGTCAGGCGACAGGTGATAAAGTTGAAGATGAATCGGATGTAAGATATGGGTAGTTTAAACTTTTTGAGTTTTTAGATCAACGTAGGATGCCACACCTTATCGAATGCCTTTTCGAGATCAAAAAGAATTAAACAGGAAGGGCGTGAAGTATTGTAGTGAGTGGTAATGTAATTACTGAGCCTGAGAAGTTGATCGTTGATGCTATAAGAAGGACGGAAGCCAGCTTGTTGAAAGGGGAATAGGTTTCTAGTCGACAGAAAAATATGTAAGCGTTTAACTAGAATGCATTCGAGTATTTAAACTAAAAGTGGATGTGAGTTGTATAGGGCGGTATGACGTGGGGTCGGCGGGAGGTTTCTGTGGTTTCAAAATCATAAGCGTCTTCGAGGTTTTCCATTGAGCGGGAAAGTAACCAGTACGGAGGATGAAAGTATAGATGAGCGATAGAAGGTATAGAAGGAAGAACGGACTCTCTTTGATCTGGCGATATGTAATATTATCCGGCCCAGGAGCAGTATTGCGTTTATTAACAAGAAAGGAAGTGATGTCCGGTACTGTTATGGGTGATGTTAAGGGAGTGTCAGGAAAAGTATGGTCGACATGTGGTTGAAGCTGAGGAGTGTTTAGATTAAGACGATCAACTGGATGTGGGTGGTGTGGATTTACAGGCGGAAGTGGAGTGAAGATACCCTGTAGATGATGAACAAAGACGTTGGCTTTTTCGAGGTCAGTATGGAGAGGTTGATTTTGGTCTATGAGAGGATAGGTGGTACGAGTGTTCTGCCCAGTAAGGGTCTTGAAGCGCTTCTAGTTCTGACTGGGGTGTGCGGTAGTGCCTAGTTGGTTACAAGTTTTGATCCAAGAGCGTAGTTTGTATGCCTTAAGGTAATTTCGGACTGTGCGAAGAAGTTGACGATGATGTTGCAGGGACTCAACATTGCCAGTATGTAAATAATCTCTGTATAGCTGACGGGAGCGCTTGATGAGAGGAAGGTAATGTGGAGGAAGGGGAGGGCGAGAGAAAGAACATTGAGACGTAGGGATATATTGAGTTGTGTCGGAGATGATAGCATTTGTGATAGTATCCACACAAGAATATAGTTCGGCCTCGGAAGCAGGCGGCGAGACAGTATTGACAGTTTATTCTATACAGAGTCTGTATTTTGCGCAATCTGCTCGATCAAAACAAAGCGTAGTACGGATAGAGGTGGTTGAATGATCGATGGTAGCTGGTCTGGGATGAAGTTGTAGCTTGATGGGAGCGTGGTCACTGCCTATGAGATCTAAAACATCGACAGTAAACTTGAGATGCGAGATTAGAGGAGAGTATGACAATGTCTGGGGTAGTTTGACTGTCGGGGCGAGTAGGTTTCGATAGAGGAAGTATTATGCCGGTTGTGTGACTGGTGATAAAATTATGAAAGTGGTCCCGCTGTGCGTCAGAACGGCTATGTAAATTAATATCTGTCATTATAATAGGTACGAAATGTGGTAGCAATATATTGAAAGAATGGTAAAGGAATGATATGGCCAGGCCACACATATATTGTAGCTAAGGTTATGTAGAAGTTCTTATAGTAGACTGTTGTAAGAAGATGTTCAGAAAGGTTGACGACAGGAGAAAAATGTTGACGATATGGAATGACAGGCAAAAGACCAATAGCAACATCACCACTGACACGGCGCAAGATATGTGGATTATCGTGGCGTATAAGCTGGTACCCAGGAAGACGACAATGGAGTTTTGAAGTAAGACAGGTTTCATTCAGAATGAATGTATCAACACGTTCTTCTTGGAGTAATGCTTGAAATAGTAGTTTATGTTGTTGCAAGGAACGAATATTAAGAAATAAAAATGTAAGCCCCATAATGAGAAGAACGTGTAGTGGATGATGGAGAAGGAATTAAACCGCTGTTTCTTGGGCACTGGAATGAAAGTAGACATACGGTCTAGAGTATGTGGCATGGAGATTTGCATGAAAAATATATTTGGCGGCTAATTGAATGTGATGTAGGACATGGGCTCGCAAGAACGGATGTTTGTTCTGTAGTGATAAGGTAAGGAAAGAAAGAAATTGTGAAATGATGACAGGTTCGTTCAATGAAGGGGGTGGCGCCGGTTGTGCTTGTTCCGGGAGACGTAAGGGAACGACATTCTCTGGTTTGGTCTGATCTGGAGAAGGTTTAGATGGGCATTTATAACAAAAGGTTGCTTCTGGCATACAGAGCACTGAGGTAGTTGCTGCATGTTGGAGCACGTACGAGTTAGATGTGGACCTGCACAATAGCCGCACTTAGGTTGATTATGACACTGACTGGTAGGGTGTTGGCCATAGATATGACAACGCTCACATCTAATAGGTGACGATTTAGAAGTGTGAGATGGCTCTACTCGGTGTCGTTTCTTATAAATATAGGCGCCTAAATCAAGAAGATCATTGATGGTCTGCTGGGAATTGGTGAGTACACGCACCATATATGTGGGGTCTTGGTTATTACAAATTCTAAGGCATTTAAGAATATTATGGCCTTCTTGAGTGAGCTCCTCCTGAACCTCTGTGTCAGTAAACGTAGGATCTACTCCGTGAATGACCACAAAGAGAGTAGGTGATCTACGAGATGAGGGTGGTTGCTTTAGACGGGAAGTAGAGAGAGTCTTGAGAGATGCCTTTGTGCCGAAGATCTCGTAACTGTAGGAATTCAGGAGTTTGCGAGAAAACTCTAAGTCAGTACTTTTAATAATAAATGCCGTTTCGAGTGCGAACGAGGCATGTATTTAGTGATTTGGAGAAACAAACGTTTGAGGTCTTCATACTTAAGGTCAAAGTGTTCTAAGAGAAATGAATAGATTGGAGGTTCGAGTGTCTCTTGCAGAGTTGGAAACTGGTTTGAATCTGTCATGTCAACAGACATGGATGAAGTAGCTGCTGGAATTTCGTCTTCAAGTTTATGTGGTCTCTTGGCTGGTGGTTGTGAAGTAGTATTTGAAGCTATAGTAGGTGAGCTTGAACGAGAACGACCATCTATATTTTTCTCCCTCCGTAACCCTGGTTTCCCAGACATGGTAGAGGGGGCAAGGAGAACAGGTGGTAGATTAGAATGACGACCAGCCAAAGGTTGAGACGCCATGATGTAAATGCAGGCACCCCGGCCTGATGTATCTGCACACAGTGAATCAAGTGAGGTAATATGTAGGTACAGAGAACCCCGTTCGGATAGGTTCTCGGGTAGGCTTGAAGTCGCTTTAAGTATGCGTCAGTTTACTCTGGTATTGGCTAGATCAGTCTGCCAGAACAAACACATAAGCTATTAGCTCCTTCAGCCGGGAAGAGGAAAGGATCGCAAAAAACAGCCGTACTGACGTATGGTACGTCACAGCTGATAAGGTCGATGGTGCTATCGACCTGAGAGAGATCTGTAACTTTGTCTACAATCAGCGGGATTTGAAGCCTATATGGGAAGGGATTGGCAATGAGTGCTAATAAAATATAATAAATATAATTAAATGCACCCCCCTTTAACTTGGAAACGAGAGCTAATTCCAGTTTTTCATTGTCGCTTTCGTTATCAGCGTGGTCGATATAGTAAACAAAGATCTATTTTATTCCAGTTACATTTTCACTGTTGGCTAGTGAATGTAATGTTAGTAATACATAATTAGTATTATAAGGCTACATACAAATTGTAATGTGTAATGTGTAACTAAATGTGTAATGTAAATTGTTTATTGGAAATAATTCTCTAAATATAGCAAGAACAATAAAAATGTAGTCCATCCAAAAGTAATTTTCATATATACAAGGTGTTTCAAAACAACAACGACAACGTTTGGAAGGGGATTCCTGACACAAACCTAAGACAAAAAATGTAGACCAATCTGGGTGCACGAATTTTTCCTTTCGGAGTTATAAGCTGCCGAAAACATAAAAAAATGCATTTTAAAGGTTCATAGCTCCAATACTACGGGACCTACCGTAGTCGGGTCAAGACTTCACTGAGGAACTAGTATGCCCTATCCAAATATCCATATTTCAGAATCCTGTTGTAATTCCGCAACAATTTTTATACAGTACTTCAAATTATATGCCCGTAGCCAAACTTCCTCTATAAAAATTGTTGCGTGAGTACTTTAGGATTCTGAAACATGTATTTTTGGACAGTGCACATATTAGTTCCTAAGTGAAATCTTGACCTGACTACGGTAGGTCCCTAGTTTTGGAGCTATGGACCTTTAAAGTTGATTTTTTTCATGCTTTCGGTAGCCTATAATTCCTAAAGGAAGTATTTGTGCACCCAGGTTGGTCTATACTTTTATTTTGGTGTCAGGAATCACCTCTCAAACATTGTCGGTCTTGTTTTGAAACACTCTGTAGGCTATATTGCGCGATAGCGATATGGTTCTATAGTTCTTTGTGACAATGATTGTAGTGGGAAGTAGTTAACTTATTATCCGAAACAATTATTTTCGGTGATGGAGATTATAGTTCGATTCCCAGTAGAAGCTTGTGTGCTTCAGATCCCACGTTAAGTTGTAGGTTCCCATCTCATAAAACCTCGCCGCTGAACGGAATGCTAAACTATAATCTTTGAATCAAATAAACATATCTGTTCTATTATTTGGTACTTTTTACAGACATTGAGGAACACTCTGTGACATCAACTTTTACGTAAATGAAACTCTTGCTGTTGAGGGTTAATCAAATGTAGTTACGGAAATAAATATGATTTTTAAGTAGACAATATTTCTTTTTCTTTGTATTCTATATCTATACTTTTGATATTGTGCACAGTATGATGTTTATCCCGAAAGGAAAATTATTAGATGACCAAAGGTCATGATCCTTGTTCAGCTTTTTCTGCTGTTTCCAGATAGACCACATCACTTAACACTGTTACGCGATTACAACTCTTTATAAGTGTTGCAAAAGCATGTTAGCGACATTATCTTTCTACAACTCTAGCTGCGAGAAGGTCACACATTCAGTTTGTGCTAAATCCTTTGTGGTGTCAAGATTTCAACTTTATACCGGGAGGGACAGTGCACCTATTCAGAAAAATTATAATATTAAAACTTCCTCATTAAAAAGGTGAGACATTTTGTTATGCTTTAGACTAGCTGTGAACGTATGTTAATACATTTTAAACTTAATTATCCCATCCACTATATTATCGATTAATTTTCAGTGGTCGATTAGTGATTTAACGTAAGGTATTAACTACATGTACCTCTACCAGGAATCAAATTGATGGTCATGCATCCTTCGAGACAATATAGTTAGTGTATGCATTTCGGGTGGGAGACCCAGGTTCGATTCCGAATAAAAGCGCAAGTGATTCGAATTCCGCATTAAGTTGTAGGTCCACATCTCATATTGTCTCGGTGCTGAAATAGTATGTTAAACTCCAAAGCCAATCTTTGTTATCGTTTATATTGCTTTTAATGTCAATTAGTTAGATTTAGGTTAATGAAACCAAGGAACTTGCTTGGAATATAATGTTAAGAAACAGACCGTACAAAGTATTCAAAAAGTCTCTATGAACATTATCGTGGATTTAAATTTCCCAAGTTCGTAAATATAAAATTAAATTTTAATATTATAACATCAAACTTCAATGTGTGTTTCCTTTGAATATATTTTATTTATTCAGCAGTGCCTGTTTACTTTTCTTGAAATTTTACTGATTATTGAAATACTTAGCAGGAAAACCTGTCATACTTTTAACAAATAACATGTAATAATGAAACCAAATTGCTGATTTACACACTAAACTTGCTGATGTAGAGACAACTATCTGAAAAACTTGTAAATCTCAAAACATTGTTATAAATTTACAGAGATTCAATCGTAAAAATTCAAATAAGTTAAAACTAAATTGTTTTCAGTTTTATTTTTGTTGTGTTAATACATTTTGCGTAGAAATCGAATAGAAGGATTGGAATCTTGCAAATGTGTTATGCGTGGCAATGGTCTCCGATGTAATAAATAAATAAATAAATAAAAATTACTGTAAATTCCGGTTTTGAAGAAAAATACCTGAAAATATCTAACGTACGTGCGCAACCAACACTGCTACATGAGAAACAAATAAACATGCATTAAGTGTAATTGTTGTATGTATATATAACAGTATACGTACCGATAAAGTATAAATCACATATGAAAACGAGAACGTAAAATTTCTGTAAGTTAGATGTGGTTTGTATTCTGATTGTTCTATCACGTTCTACTCAAATATTTCCCTTCTATCAACAACAATTACAAGAGCGTGTGGTCTATCGTTGATACTTAGTAAAATCTGGAGTAATTTTGGTCTTAATCAGGCCGTTTGCCTCAGAGAACAGGATGTAATTTGGTTAAGGTTTCGAAGTGTATTTTGACAGTATTGTAAGGTATAAAAGTTCAACAATCAGTACTTCATTCATGTCTCAGAGAATAGTAGTAGTAATCACCTTAAGTATTGCTATGATTCGACGGACTTTTTGAACTTGTTGCGAACCGGAGAGGAACAATGTTTTAGATCACCCTTGTACTGTTCAATTCCAAAATGTAATGATTTGTCCAAACTTCATCTCATGTCAGTATACTTAATATTGTTCCTGGTCTCTGTGTCTAGTAAAGTAATTAAAAGTAGGAAGTATCTGCATTATTGAATTTTAATATAAAACAACATAAAATTTTCAGTGTTAATAAATATATCCTCAAAACTTATAAATAATAATTTGAAATTAAATGGATTCACACAAATTTATACCTAGGTACTTTGTCGCCATGTAAGACATGTATTAAGTTTTGTATAAATTATTGTTCTGTTGTGTAACAAATTTACTGGAGTTTTGTCCCTTGAAAATATATATGATCAAATTCATATGTTCTTCGTAGAGAAGACAACCGTAACAGCACCGTCTTTAAATTACACAGTTAATCGGAAGTACCTGAAAACTAGCACTAGATTTGAAAACTTTATAGTCAACATTTAATTTAATTTATTTTTGAATTAACGTCGGATATGTGGTAAGCTTTCACGATGCTAGCGATTTTTTAAAAAATAAAGACAGACATATTTCTTTGTTATAATGTATATAATAACTACGTCATCAGTGACAATGATCCATTCGGATAATGACCCCTTTCCTTACGTTATAGTCTCCACGTTTTTTTTTTTTTTCTTTCTATTTCTTATCAAGAATGAGACAGTTGTACAAACGTCATTCAGCATCTCTTATGATACGCAATTGACGTTAATGCGAGTAACGAAGTGAAGGACTTTTTTTTTTTTGTCACTTTCAGTTTCCAATGCTAAAATAGACGCGACGAAACACAGAGAATGTTTAGGTTCGGTTAATAATATAATATTTAAAGATAATTATTTTAAAAAATATATTGCATTTCGTAGATAAATGTTAATTAATATACTTTATAATATTTCGAATTGACACTAGAACACAATGCTCTAATGCCTTTTACTGGGATCAGGTGACCTTTATCCTATATTTATACGTTACCTATTGTGAAGGGACGTATATAGTATATTACAGACGATTTTTGCAGTATAACATACGTAAAGACGTTGAGTAATTATATAAAGTCTACCGTAAACAAGAAAGATGATTGCTCCCTTTCGCGTTTGTCGAGGAACTTTTCAAAGTAAATGAGTTAAAAATTGCTGAGTTATATGATTGGCAAAAATGTAATTAAAATGTTCAATACGTAAGTTTAACTAAAAGCCAGATAAATTTGTTAAAGTTATTACTATTATTAATTTTAAAATAAAGATATTATTCCTTGAGAAACCATTAGTTTTAAACTACTATTTTAGGCGTGCGTGGTGTTCTAAAAATGAAGATGTAATCCGAAGTGTACCGACACTAAAAACAAATTGGTTGCTTGACTTGAAGTTTAGCGCTCTGCTCAACACCGAGGCTGTATAAAATATGGAACTACAGCTAAATGTGATATTCGACCCACAGCTTCAGCTTCAATCGGAAACCAAAGTCAGATATTTTGTCTAAGGAGCGTATGCTAACGATATAACTACGAGGAAGTTCTAAATATAAATGTGTCTACTTGAATTTTCTCTATCGTTATTACTAAAATAGTCTTCAAAATGCCATCAATTCTAGATATCGAATGAAATTAAAGCAATCCTTCTATAAACATAAATTGAGTATCACGAACGAGAGACCTAAAAATGATAGAGGTATTAGTTTCAATATAACATTACACATTCATAATAATTGAAGACAATGAAATAAATGCATCACAAGCCTACAACTTTTTATCAGAAAACTACTGTTATAGTACCTAGGTATATGCCATATTACCAAATAATTCTTTTCTTTTCTTTTCTTACTTTTCACAATTGTGAAATCTTACCTGAGAAGATCATTACGCATTACGCGTTTCAGAACTTTAGAAATAAGAACTAGGAATCAATTTCTGTTTTTAAACCTTTCTTCATTCCACCATTTCTTTTATTATCACTTTCACCGTATCTGTTAGCCTTGGTGCATGACCGTGGAACGTTAAAACTTGAAAAAGTAGTTAAAGCATGTTTTACTTTTTAGCATATTAAACTGTTTATGAGTCAAAGAAACATGAAATAAAATTAAATGTCTGGTTTAAAGTCATGTGCATAAAATAATTCGCATAACCTGTAACGTATATTCATTACGATAGGATTCAAGTGTAGTAAAACTAAATATTTCAAAAAGTTAAATGTTAGCATTAGTACAAAGTGTTCAGAAAGTAACTATGCAGTTCATAACTTGCCGTATTTTATTTTCCATAAACCACTTTAAACAACTGAAATTAACTCGAAGCTAACTTTAATGTTATGGAAGTTATAAGAGATGCTGGGAGTGATCCCCTTGCACTTGAAGACACAGTTGCACACGTTTCTGCATGTTCTTGAATACTTTAGTGATCACTTTATATCAGTCATCACTTAGTACACCACAACATGGCACTGCATAGTTACTTTCTGAACACCCGGTATAATCAAGTTTGTCATTGTATAAGAGACAAAACTTTTATAAAATTACCAATTTTTGATGCTTTTTTCTATGCTGACGTGTTTGATTTTTTTCTCTTAGATTTCATTTGGTGTAATGTTCAGTTTAGCGTCCCTTTCAGCAGAAAGGCTACGTGAGACTTGAACCTACAGCATAGCGTGAGATCCGAACAAAGTGAGTTCCTGCCAGGAATCAAATTATAGTCTCCCACGTCAAACGTGTGTACGCTAACCTTTAGCCGTTTAGCCACCGTTTAGCCCTTAGGTATAAACACTATCAGGTAGATAGCTGGGAATGGTAGTAAACCTGAAATTATGACTTTATCTTTATCCTGAACCAAAATATTCAAATTCAATATATATTCATTAATAAGCAATAAAACCGTGTAGTCTTAAATATGAGAACCACTCAAATTTTTCATATAAATATATACATGCTTCCTCTAATAAAAGAAGTGACTAGCCAATAAGATTATTCTATGAAGAGCTCAAACTTTCAGATGTTTTTAAGGAGTTTCGGCACAAGGGATGGGTAGAAGTAAAGCTACAGAGCTAGTAAACTTGGTCCCATAGGGCTACAAAAGGAGATGAAGGCAGCATCATGCTTTTTCTCCAGGTTCTATTTTATGAAGGCTGAGTGAAGTAAAATTTGTCACACTGGAAAGGGAAAATAATTCTTACTTCCACCGGGGATCAAACTCAGCTTAGTTGGTAAATAAATACCATACCGTTTACACTAACGAAGATCTAAACTCACAGATTATAGTGATTAAACCTAAGCTATAATTATCTCCCGTATTTTATTCAACCTTAATTTTATATATATACTAGACTGGAAACATTTCAAAACAAAGAAGAGTATAAATTACACTAGCCAACAGTTATAATATTTATCTGCCACATGGACGAAAGTAATTAAATTTAACTCACCCCAATTCTGAAAACAAAAATAACGATACAATTTTCTAACGTGTAACATCTCGTTTAACAAAAATAATTGGTGTAATGAGTTTTACCATAGCTTGTACCGTTGAATACACCAATGAATTTCCGAGAAAATCGTACATGAATTTCATGCATCACTTTCACCTATTCACATTTGAAAAAAAAAAAAAAAAAAAAAACGAAAGTTGAATCCAAGATGGCGACCGGACTGTTTAACGTGTGTCAGAGAAGCAGTACTTAATCCAACTGTTTTGCATATGCCCACATTCATATCCAGTTACACCTAAAGAAACTAAAAGCAATTTTGTATACGAACCTTATAGTAGTGTAGGGTATGAAGGCCCATAAATATTCAAATTACCGGTATGAGTCGCTAGTTAGTACAATACACTTGGGCTATGGAGAGCTTATATTTGAATCAATTTTACACGAATACCAAGGGGACACTTCGCGAATGTATTTGTTAGACTTTTCAGTTGTTCATCTATTAACCTTACTCATTACAAGCTTGTTTCTCTCTTCTCCTCCTCCCTTACTTACCTTCTTGCATTTTGGGGGCGTGGGGGCGTAGTAGAGCGTTCACCTCCGGTGCTTGGGGTCCCTGGTTCGATTCCAGCTCGCGTCGTGTGGACTTTGTGGTGGACAAACACCGTGCTCGTGGGTTTTCTCGGGATTCTCCCGTTTCCTCCCACTTTCTTTATTCCACTATTTCATTCATTTCTCGTATTCAACGTCTCATTTAGCCTAACCGGCATAACCGTGGGACGTAAAACTCAAAGATTTCATTTAATTTTTTCTTGCATTTCTTTTCTTTAATTTGTCAGAAATAATTTTCGCAAGTAAGAATTTTCAAATCTTATATTCCAGGCGATAATAATAATACGGTCAAGGATATTTTCAATGTTAAAGAAATAAAACATATTTAAACAGGAATGCATTCTTCCAAGGTTATCATAGGGAGCAAAGTAAATAAAACGACTACAGAAAGAAAAAACAAATATTGTGACCCTAAAATTAAATTTAATATCACACAAAATCAGAATGATTTCTTCTGCTCTTTACCGAACAATATCTCTGCTACATGCTAACAACGCCAAAATCTCATTAAAATGAATCAAAGGCCAGTTCAAAGTTTATTATCAATAATAAACACGTATTTAAAAATCGAAACAGAAACTCAAATATTTGTACTTAAAAACACGAATTAAGATAAATTAACGAAGACGCATCTCAATCTTAAAATTACCAGTTTTGAAGGATTATTTAACCTTTCTCTTTTGTTTTCTATTCAGATAAACTAACCCGGGATGTACTTGAACCTGAACCCACAAAGTGAGAGTGATGTATATATTTCCTGAAAGCTTAGTTCAAAGTAAGATCAAAACCGGTTACCAAAATTGGGGATGCCTCATGCATTCCACTTGGGGGCAGCACTTTATTCATTACTCTTAAAATCTTGAAGCGTGTCCATAAAGTTCGTTGCAATCCCTAAAAATCTAAAACGGTGAGACAGATATGAAAACAGAAAAACATATCTTTCATCATTTCAAAAGTATAACGTATCAAAGTAAAACAAAATTGATCCAGGGTCCCTGCAGGACCCCATACGGGGTCCAACTCAAAACTTTTAAATGGAAAGGGGGGTCAACTTATATATCGTATGAAAGTTGGTGTAAAATGAAATATATATATATATATATATATATATATATATATATATATATATATATATATATATAAATCAAGTTTCGACTCTCTACGATAAGCCTGTGCAAAATAGTGGTGGGTCAAAATATCAACACAATCTTCATTGCAAAGTCTATGGCCACTCGAATGAATCTGAAACGGTGGGATAGGTTTAGAAACAAAAAGACAGATATGTTATTATTTCAATAGTATAAAGATTCAAAATATTACAAAAATGTTCCAGGGTTGCTCGTAGGGTCCGAGACGGGGTCCAACTCAAAATGTTGAAATGGGAAAGGGGTTCAAATTGAGCATTCACATGATGTGCTTATTTGCCCCCTTGGCATTTGAAACTTTCGAGTTGGACCCCGTCTTGGGTCCTGCGGTTGACCCTTGGACATTTCTTTTTTACTTTCATACGTTCTAGTTTTTTCGTTTTGTTTCTACACCTATCCTACCGTTTCAGATTCATACGAGTGGACATAGACTTTGCAATGAAAATTGTGTTGATATTTTGACCCACCACTATTTTGCGTAGGCTTTTCGTAGAGAGTCGAGACTTGATTTATCTTCTTTCATTTAACCAACTTTCATACTATATGCAAGTAGACCCCACTTTCCATTTACAAATTTTGAGTTGGACCCCGTTTGGGACCCTGGGACATTTTATTTTACTTTGATACTTTGTACTTTTGAAATGATGAAAGACATGTTTTTCTGTTTTCATATCTGTCTCACCGTTTCAGATTTTTCGGGATTGCAACAGACTTTATGGACACGCTTAAAGATTTTAATAACAATGAGTAAAGTGCTACCCCGAAGCGGAATGCATGAGACCTCCCCAATTTTGGTAACCGGTTTTGATCTTACTTTGACCCAAGCTTTCAGGAAATATATACATCACCCACACTTTGTGGGTTCAGGTTCAAGTACATTCCTAGTAAGAATGTTTCCCCACATATCTTTTATTATAATACATTCTCATTAAAATTTGTCCTTAAGAATATCTATGTCACATTTAAACTTTTCATCCATATCAACTTTGATAAAGTTTTATTCAAATATCTAAGAATATGCATTATAACTACGTTTAACTTAAATATAACACGATTCTAATAGCAATACACTATATTTTTTAAAAAATATGGTATTAGTATTAATTACATTAAATATGGGGGGCCGCGGTGGCTCAGTAGTAGAGCGTTCACCTCTGGTGCTTGGGGTCCTTGGTTTAATCCCAGCTCTCGCTAAGTGAATTTTATGGTGTATAAATACCGTGTGCTTGGGTTTCCTCAGGGTTCTCCCGTTTCCTCCCACTTTCTTCATTCCACTATTTCATTTATATCTCTTTATCACTGTCTACTGTAGCCTAGCCGGCATAACCGTGGGTAAAACTTAAAGATTTCATTTTTCATTTGATTTCTATTAAATATCAGAAACAACTGTTTACAACACTACCTTGTAACTAAATTGTCAGTTTATTGCTTTTAGGATAATTTAAATATTGTTGTTGGAGTTGGAATATGAAAGTATAGCATTAATTAGAAATGAATTTAGAAAGAAGAATGAATTAGGAGAATGATCGATAAGTTCCTTTCTTTTTTCTCACAAAATCGCTATTAATAGTTAATGCTTTATTCAATTACAATAAAAATATATATATGAGTATTTCCAAAATACGGGCAGAATCATCAAATAAATTTTGTCGTAATGTGGAAATGGCTTCAAAATAGTTTAAAGCACATAAAGATTATCTCTGGGCCATACATATTTTCAGCTCATAATTTTGTGATAGCCAAATTGTATATTCAGCTGAAAAAATGTAAAGCAGAAAATAAAATTTAAGATTTAAAATTTAAGAAAAGAAAAGGTAACACATAAAAATACATTCAGAATATGGAAGATAATTATGCGAATGCAAAAGACAAAGATACAGAAATCAGTAGACGTGAAAGCAATTCAAACTTTCTCTCTAACAAGGTACAGAAGAAATCATCTAGTATCGACAACAGAGCATAACCAATAATAAATGAATTACTGGTGCAATGTTAAAAAAATGGTGACTTCCAGAAATGAATTACATAAGGAAACCGACAGAGTAGACAGCATATTATAGAAGTAGATATGAAGACACAGAGAAATACAAAGAGTAAAAGCAACATATCGAAAAATTGAACCAATTCCAAAATGTTTCAAGAAAAACAAAAGATAAATAATAAAATAGATAATTAGAATGAGAGGATTGTAATGAGGAAAAATATTGTTAGGTAGACAAAATAAAATATTAATGAATTATTTAACAGTAGGAAAATACTTCATGACTTTGGTATTGAGGATGAAAGGAAAGTAAGTGAAGTTGAAAAAGGTTTACGATAGGAAATGAGAAATTGGAAAGAAGCACTTCCAAATAAGAGAAATTAGAAGGCAACTGAGATAGAAAATATACACATTGGATTTTATTAAGAATTTGGTTTGAAAGAAGGAACTTCTTTTTTGCTGTGAAATGTATGAAAGAAAAAATTACCACAAGGACCTTTTACAGACCGTAGTGTTTCCGCTGGAAAATAAAATATACTTGTAAAGTGTATGTTGGACATAATAATTCAATTAACCACATGCAAACAAAAGTACAACGACTATTGGATGGTAGATTATATACTGGAAGAAATGGATAAATTGAGAAGGAATAGTTCTAGTTTCAGTGACAAAAGGACAAGTGAGACACTATGGTTTACTTAGTGAAATGAATGAAAGCTTATAAAAAATGTTTTTATTATAGTGTTCGTTGATTTAAGAAATCCTTTTAATGACGTGAACTAGTATATCTCGGTTGGAGTGCGAAAGAAGGTTGGGCTATAGTGGAAGGACTAAAGCTCATAAGACACGTATTTAAAAAAAAAAAAAAAAATGCGTAAGAGCTCAGAGAACAAATGGCAAAAGAACTACAATTTGTCAAGAAGATCGACAGGAATGTTATGTTTTACAACGAGATTAACTATATTTGTTTCGGAAATGATATAGCTTTTACAACCTAATCTGAAACAAAGATTAACAAAATGTTAGGAATGAAAATAAATTTATTTGTTTTTCAAAGTGTTTCATACGTATAAGCTGTAGAGAAGAAAGATGCAGAAGTAAAATCATAGCATATGTGACTAGTTTTACGTATAGTGTAATATTACAGTACTATCAAACCTTATTTTTGGGGGGCAGATCTAGTAAAAGGCATTCTGATTTTTTAATAACAAGCTAAGTATTTCTTAATGTGTTTCCAATTGATATTTAGATTGAAGGTTGTCTTAAATGTTCCTGTTAATTTCAGACATAATCCAAGATGCCAGAAAGTAGGGAAATGACACATATTGAAGACCCAGACGGTGAAGCAATTTTCTCGCAAAAAGAATACGATTATTACCTTCCAGCAGATTATATCAAGAAAGCTCAAGAAGAGCTTGGCGAAAATCCTCATACTGTTCTCCAGGAGATTCAATCGTTCAGAGAGAAAGTTCAAGGTATAGTGTTATTGTTCTATTATTATTAAATGAAATAAACAGGGATTGATATGAAATTTAATATTATAAAAATAAATATAATATGAATGTTATATTAAATTTTATATACAATTTTATGTAAAATTTAATCTTACATCTTAGACCAGTGTTCTGCAAACATGTGCTGCCATACATTGCTGTATCTCCCGGCAAGGCAAAAGGTGTGCACAAACTTTCATCTATCATTTAAAAAATATTTATTTCATAAGGACAACACAACAGCCTTAAATACTCATGTCGTGTACATAATTATTTAAATACATTATTATACACCCATTATTATACATACACAAATATACGCAGAATTATTGCCTGACAATTATTTTGAAGTGGTTTTCGGACATACTAAATACATCTACTACATGAAATCTAATCATTTCATTATATGAAGCACACATTCTCCTCAGAGGAGACTTATACAATATGTTAGTTCTTGCTTTTCTACAATAGAATGTCCCAGTATTTGCTGTTTAAGTCACCCGTTGGGACACGTAATAATACTTCTGAAACTAATTCGTGACAATCAATTTCAGCGTTTATTAATTTATGTAAGAACAACAAAACACAAACCCATCTCTTTTCTTCTAATGTTTGAAAACTAAAATTCGTTACTGTTTTCATAGGGAATATACTTTGTGTAGAAACCGGTTTTCTTGTATGCAAGCACCTTTAAGAATTTAAATTGTATATTTTCTATTCACCAAAGTATTTAGTGACATTTGATTAATTGCCTTCTTCTTCTTATTATTATTATTATTATTATTATTATTATTATTATTATTATTATTATTATTATTATTATTATTATTATTATTATTATTATTATTATTATTATTTTATAGTAGCTATTGTATTTCATACGCTTGTACAACACTTTATTATCTGCCGTATTTAATTCATTGCGCAGTATTTACGTCGGTAGTTTGTATAAAACAAAAAGCAAAGAACGTTTATTACTGCTCCAGCATGTGTTTCGAAAAAAGTATAGAAAACTAATTAATTACCTGGGGGCACGATGTCTTTGTGATAGTGATATACTACTTACCACTGGTGCGAGGGGTCCTGGATTGATCTCTGCCCATGTGAGTTTGCGATGGACAACATTGTGTCCGGGATTTTTCTTTGGGTTCTGTTTACTCGCCATTCTCATCCCGCACTAACTTCCTAATCACTTATTTTCATTAGTAATGCGTGTGCTTTAGCCTAAAGAACATTAATGTGGGTCGTGAAACTATAATTATAATTTCAGTTTTTTTTTTTATTTCATGAGATAGTTAACTCCTCATAAAGTTAAAGAAACCATATATAATACCTGAAATATCGTTAGTACTTGTTTGTAGAAAGATAGTGAAAATAGTTCTGGCTTCAGAATCTGCTGGTTAAATTTCAAAATTTCCTCTCTCGGTTGACGTAATCAGATGCCAAGATCCTTTCTAACTACATATTTGAGTTTGAACATTATTATAGACTTTAAGTTATAACATTAAAGAGAGGAAAACTTGATTCCATCAGAAGAAATGAGATTTACATTGTCAACGATTTCTTTACGAATTATCTGACTAGTACAGTTAAGTGGGTATAAGTATCATATTGAAGATATTAATACGACCTTAATATCAGGGCTGGACTTAAAAAGATTGAACAGATTCCTTCTAATCGGACCCTGTGCCTCTCCGCGCTTGAGTGCTAATTACTCTCGGTACTCAAACACAAACAAGATCCATCCCAATATACGCTTTCCTTGACAATCCTAGTGATTGTGTCATCTAAGGAAAGGAATTTTTCCGAGTTGAAACAGATCAAAACTTATTTGAGATCATGAATTGAATAAGAACAATTTGGTATTTTTGTTCATGGAATCTAAAATTTGCTGAAGTTTAAACTTAGAATTCTAAAAGACTGTGCAACAATGCAAGAAAAAAAAAAGAGAGGAGAAAAATGATACGAATGAAAATAACTAATAGGAAAATAATAAAAATGACTCATTTATATCAATAACTTATACGTTAAATGATTTTTAGAAGCACAAAATATATTTGTTTTCAACAGTGAAATTATTTTTTTTCTGAAGAAAATTTCTTTTCTTCAATAACTTATTCTGGAGTCATTAGAAAAATGGTATTGTGACTATTTACTTTGTACTATTCAGAGGTGATATACACATACTATCAGTTATTTTTATTCTTACATACATCCAATTTTAAATTAAAATGTAGATTACATGTGTTAGATTTATTAACTCGCATATACTGTGCTATTTAATTTCTGACAGTAATAATAAACAAAAATCGAATATTGCGTTGGCATAAAGTTAAGAACATGTATTAAAGTTTATACCAGATAAATGCAAAGGATTTATATGTATCAAGTTGTCATACTGTAGAAAATGCATTTCCTGTTACTATTAAGCAGGGCCGGCCTTAGGAGGTGCAGGACCCCACATTCCCAGCTAACCTGCATCAAGGTCTACGGTCTGATTACAATACACATTTACATTAATAGCGTTGAATAATACCTTTGAGGGAGTAACTTTTTAGTTTATCATGATGAGTCACGGATAATGTATACCGTGCCTCTAATAGAGAAAATATTGACTTACACAGTATGTCAAATCTAATAATTTACATTCGCAGCTCTGTTTTTGTATATACCTGATTGTTCCTTATTTCATATATCATTTGTCACAAGTTTTCCCATACACGATTTTAAAAATTCTATTCAAAAAAGAGTCCCCATGTTTTTTTTTTTTTAATTTTTACCAAACGAATAACTAAAAATAATTATCATGCCACGTTTGATGTCGAAAACTATATTTAGTTTTAAAAAACACACACACACGCACACACACGAGTAGACACAAAATCTCTATGCATATTGATTAAGCATTTCTAAATACAACACATTGTTAAGGTATATAAAATAATGGGCCTTCAGATACAAAATAAGACTTTTCAAGCATAATATTTTCTGGAGCTTTTGAAGAAAACACCCGAAGTGCTGTGGTGTCCAACTGTGGAACACCTTTCCAAGTTTTTGAACATAGAGTCGAACTGCATATGCCTTCTTATAAGTTGTTCTGCAACTAACAAATACATCAAAGGTATCACAATACATTATCTATTTTTATTGTTGTGTATTATTCTCACTTTATAAAATCCTAATACGAGCAGTTGGGCGAACAAAATGATAAGCGACATTTCTGAAGAAATTGAGTTATTAAGTGAAATGGGTTGGGATTGAACCATAAAATAGTATGTAGTTAGTTTAATTTCGGAAATGTACCGGCAGATGGCAGGGTAAGCATGTTTTATGTGCCATTGCTTTGACTTGCATAAGAATGTTGCCTTCTTTCCTACTTTTCACAAAAGTTAGAAAACGTGATATACCTTTACGTTTCCCCTAGCCGCTATATACGCATTCTTAAAAATTATGTGAGGACATTGAAATCCTGTAAGGGCTAACCTATGAAACAATAAATGGTTTTGGAAAACGTTACTTCAGGACCACAATCATCTGTTACACTTACGACCTGAATAAAGAGAAGAGAGTAAGAAGTAGGAGGGTATTCCTCCTTAAATATTTCTTGAAAACTATTTACTATTTGAATACTCTTCCATTTGGAAGATTAAAGCTTACATAACTTAATTATGATTTCAGAATGTTATTTTATTGCTAGAATAACATGCACTTAAAATAAGGTGAATGAGGTTTAATATAACTTTCACAAATTTCAATGCTAAAACACATTTGTGCGTTGAATCAAACTAATTTCCTTTATATACAACTATCTCTCAAGAATTCTGTTTCTCAAAATCAATCTAAATATGTAAATTTAGTTCTTTAACTACGTTTTAATCTATTTATGCAATTGCCTTGGCCAATATTTACTTGAAAAGTAAGAGGTTCAAACAAGTGTTCAAATAAATTGCGATTTAAAACTTGTTAAAAAATACTTTATATATTAGAAGTATATTTATATTATATATATTTTATATTATTATACTCCAGTTTTTTCAGAATTTCTTAAACAGTTGGACTTTAAGACATTTCATGATACACCAATACTTTATGCTGAAGATTTATCGAGTACATATGTTGTTTCTTTCAATTTCAGAGATAGACAACCTGTATTCAAGATTAGATGATGCGTTTCTAATCGGTTTTCTTCGGACTAAAAAGTATAACAGAGAAAGAGCTCTTGTCTGTGTAAGTAAACCAAGAGTGCTAAGGGTTATTTAATTATGAATTTTATATTCTTACAAACAATTAATAAGCTCATTTACAATCAATAAGTTATTTGAAATAATATTTGAATGTAAATATGTTCAAAGATAATTAGTTTGTGCTCAGTTAATTTACGTTTTAAATTTTACTTCTATCATTAGGACACCGTGATATTAGAATTTAACTTTTTTTTTTTTTTTTTTTTTTTTTTTTTACATTTTTCTTCCATCTTTCATTGAAAGTTGGATGATTAGTAAATGGATATAGTTTAAAGAGCTCCATGTATAAAAATTTTCCCAAATATATTACAAAATAATAATAATAACAATATAAGCAAAAATTAAATTTGATTGAATATTCTTTCAATCATCTGTTCGAGGGAACTTTATAGACTATTCCAGGAGAAACTGATGTAATTCGTAAAGACTTATACCAAGGAACATAGTGTAGTGGAAGTAAACTAGAATATAGCACTTATTGGTTACATCTACATCTATATTTTTCACCAAGCATTTGCACCTACAACCAAGACTTCGTTCTCAAATATAGAAAGAAACAGGAAAATCTTCTCTTGATGCTCGAAGTTAGATATTAGCACGAAATTTCGGATGTATGGTAAAAAGTAAGCGTTGTTTTAGCGAAATTAGCGTGACATAATTTTTAGCGTTAGGAACTTCGAATATAAGTAATTATTTTTACCTCGGTTCGAATCTGATCCCCTTTTCTTATTGTTTCCTTTCTTATAAAATAGTAGAATATGTTCTGAATTTATAAGAATTGAAACAATACAAAAAGAAAATTAATGCTATTAAAGTTTTTTCTTAAATGTGACAAGTTTGTTCATATAATACTGTGCTCTGTGTTAATAGATTGATCACCATTTTTAAGTGATTAATTTTTACATTGCGACCAGTTGTCAAATAGCATACATAACATGAATTTCTCTAAATATTATCGAAAATGCATATTTAATTTAGGAATCCAGTAATAATTGTGATGTGTTTGATCAGCATTCCACACATTACTCTATTAAAAGCAGTCTCATCATCATCATCATCATAGATATTCTGCCATTATTGGGAGGTCCTCTGCCGCAACTGAGAAGCTTTCTTGCTACACCGTCTTCAGCTAACCTCTTCGTCTTCACGTACAATTTTACTGTTTTGATATCGTCCATCCTCCTTCGTTCCTCCCTCTCTTTCCTGCCACCATACTCTCTAGCACGTTCCTTATGATACAGTTCCTCCTTAGTTAATGTTCCAACCAGTTTCTTTTCTTCTTTTAAATAATATCTAAAATTGTTCTTTTCTCTCTTACCAATTGTAATACCCTCTCATTCCTTTCCCGATCAACCCAATTAACTCTCTCCATTCTTCTCTACACTTACAGTTTGAAATCTTCCAGTCGTCTTTTATCCGTTTTGTGTAATGTCAATATTTCTGCCACATAGCGTACAACATTCCATACGAAGCATTGAGTACCTAGTGACCTGTTCTATTTTCTCCCTGCAGTCTGGTAGACCATAATAATTCTAGGCTGAGATATCAGGGAAATTGTATTTTACTTTATACTGACAGCAGTATTAGTAATTCTTTGCATTGCGGAAACGAGAATTTTTCGCAATTTAATATTTACATTGCTTTAATGTTCACCTATTGCCATTTTAACGAACAGCAGTAATTCTTTACTTTCAAAGAAATCACACTCATTGCTTCATGATAGGTGATGCATTAGCCTAGTCACTAAGAGGTCTTCCTCCCAAACTAATGACCCAGGTTTGATCCCTGGAGAGTCCATATAATTTACCTTCCAATGTGATCCTGAGGTTCGCCCAGACTCTTTAAAATAGGTAACTTGTCAACCTGGGGAAGTGAATGTGCTGGAGCAAGGTATTTACTATGTCACCTTCATAAGTGCTGAATCAAGAAAAAATGGAACACTCTTATCCAGCTTGCCGATGTACGACGCAGGAGCGGTCTTTTATGGTCATAATCGGGACAGATGGAACAGGTTGAGCAAAGAAGGAAAGGCAATAGGTAGAATGGAAGTAAACATGTGTTGCCATAGGAATCGAACAATGCATCGTGAATCTTCAAACAACGTATCTACGAAACCATTGACAACGTTTCATGGAAGTTTCTACTTCTCCATTGCCTGTCGGTTCATAAATGATCAATAGTTGGTAGAGCCTGCAAAATTCTTAGTTGGAATAGCAATTTCGATACATATCTTTTCGATGTGTATTGTTTTAATTCAAAGTTTAATGTTCTAATTCAACTTTTTATAAGTAGTGTAGTCCTTACGAACTGATAGCTGGCTCATTGGAAAAGAAATGAAAGTAATTTACACACATAACTTTATATGTCATACAGTATCATCATCGACGAAGTTAAATATTCAACGATTGGATATTAAACGTTCAAAAAATCTTAGTCAAGACTGAAATAAATATTAATGATAAAATAAATGAATTATTAAATAATAAAAATCACACAAAAGTATATGTAATGAAATAGTGTTTGAAATAATGCAACGAATATGATAAGTATAGATAAAATAAAACAATGATATTTGTACGAACATACTTAGTGCAACTTTATACTTACCTGAGCAGCAATATACCATGGACGGACGCGACGTGTAACTTGTACCTGCAATCTGGAACGAACCAGAAAGCAAAGGAGAAAAAGAATATCATTAATAAAGAACAAAACTAAAACAACAACATCCTACTATCCATCTATATAGATAATACAATACTATCAATAATACTTCTACGTAATTAGAAACTACTACGATCTAATTGTACAAATATGACTGCATTAACAAACACATAACTATTAATACAATTTAATCTAACAAACTCTGTGCAATTACATCTACTTCATCTAAATACAAAAAGGCCTAAATACTAATGCTAGCGCTACGATTGCACATACCTCATAAATTATTTGCAAAATAATACTTTCATTCTTGATTCAAACTATATATCTTGTGTTTACAATCAATGGATTTTGATCAAGTAATAGGAATTCACTTCATTATTTCGAACAGAGAACTTACTCTATGGCATTTGGGAGAAATCCATGTATCATCAGTCATTTATACTGTAGCATATTCTCAAGATCTATGGTTAATTATATGTTTGCATTCATTTCATCATTATAACCTTATATACTAAATATGCTTGTTTATTGTATTTCTGACATAATATAATTCTCACTCTGGTTATGTGCTCAATGATTTCGGATTAAAAATTCGACTGTAGAAATTATTATTACTCAATATTCCTTAGAGTGTAAAAATTCATAAATTTGTGTTCAGTTGATGTGAAGCGAAGACCGGAAACTCCACGTTAAAAAGTACTTGTATGGGTTTACAATTTTTTTTCCTCAGACTTAAACGTAGTGATGACTTAAAGTGCCCGAACTTGCCTCACAGCTTTTCGACTGTGTAGCCTCCAGTTTCGCGGTAGCTGCGTCGAATATTGAAACATTAAGCAAGAGAAACGTGGACTATAGTTCTGACAACATACAAAAGATATTTTACTTTTTACCATTCATTTAGGGTTTCTAAGTATAGCACGTTGCTTCGAGCCTCAAAAAAAGAAAAAAACAGATATTATTTCTATACTTTGTACGGAATATTGATTACAGAAGCCAAAATATAGGCAGTAGGTTTAAACAAAGAACTGCTGTATTCTAATCCACGTTCACCATACTATGTTCCTTTGTCCAGTTCTTTTATTGAGACACTTGGTCAATTTCCCGCATAATCGGCTACAATCTTTCTCGAAAACACACTTACCAGAATATTATCAACCGAGCTTTATATTATTATTTTAATTATTTTGTAATATTTTAGCACTATTTTCATTCATCCAATACTTTCTACTGTCTACATTTATTAATAATCCAGCTTAAATCAAATAAGAAAAAAATAGTAGTTGAGTAAAACTAATGAATTACAGTATGTGCGCACGTTTTCTGCACAGAAGTATATATATCTTTTTCCTGATAACGACGCAGTCTTTCAAAATGACAATATAACGATAAATGTTGACAAGTTAAGGTTGGCTTAATGAGCATCAGGATGAACTTCAACATCTCTGGTTCACTCGATCTCTCAAATCGAACGTTTTTCAATCTCTAGTTAGTTTCACAATATTGAAATTTTCACGTGCTGTACATGTCGTAATTGATATTAGCTGTATACAGAAAACTAGTTCAAACGCCATATTAATCTATTAAGATGCTTTTCGTGAAAGGTTTGGTCTAATGTTAGATAACTAGCTGTATGTATATGTATATATATATATATATATATACCTGAAACAACTCTTGAGTCGCTTCCAAATAGAATCCGAAGTGTTATCAAGGGCAGGGATAATATTAATGGTAGGCAGGCAGGGGCAGGCGTGGATGCTTATTTTTCGACAATTTACAAGCATCCACGTACCATTAACCATGGGCGTCTCTGGCGGGGGGGACGGGGGGGACGCGTCCCCCCCAATATTTTGAAGTAACATAATCTAACATTCCGCTAAGATACTAGCAGTTAGATCATTTCCTTTGATGTCCCCCCCAAATTTTACATGCCAGAGACGCCAATGCCATTAACATTACCCCTGCCCTCGATAACACCTCGGATTCTATTTGGAAGCGACTCAAGAGTTGTTTCAGGTATGCCATATCGATGTGAAACTACATCTTCATCTGTAGATCCTATAGTTCCCGCAAAATATGGGAATTCCTATTTGGTGAGTTTTATGTGCTCCAAGTATTTCCACAGAAATCCAATTAGTTTTAAGTCTGGATACTTTGTAGACCAAACCAAATGCAATATGGTACTTGAATGTTCCTGAAACCATAGAACATACTTTCATATTGGGAAGGGAAGTGTCCACTGCATATTCATGAAGGTGTTGCTGCTGAATTAGAAACACTTAGCCGCTGAGAATCTCCAGATAAACTTACAGGTTCAAGTTCACAATTACAAAGTCTCGACCAGCTTGAGCCATAATCTTACCACACTCCAGACAAAACGTTTCACAAGTACAGTATTTCGGTGTGCCTTTCATCATACAATACAGACCAGGACGCAACTCATGAGAGTACATACAAGTTTCCAGTTCGTTACAGTCCAGTGTCTGAGTTGTTGAGTCCATTGGATATGATGACTTCTTTTGTGTAACCAGTCTTCAAATATCTATTGCATGAAGTTTTCATTGTAATGCTATATTACAGATTGTTTGTAATGGACCTGCATTCTCGAACTGTAGGAATTTCTGTTTGCTCTGAAAGTGTGGGACTCATCTGCGATCTTCTGCGTTACAATCTTGTTTCGTTTACACTTCTGACTCCGTTTAGTGTTCGCTTTTGTGTGTGCTTTGCTCCTTGTACACATATTGGACAGTGCGCTTTGATATACCAATAAATTGGGCAATTTTATTTGCAGTTTGCCATGGGCACGTTTTGCAAGTTAATCGCATCTATGATAGTTAATCAGACCAATGTAATTGCTGGAGGGATTCTTCTAATTTTATATCTAGTATGATATGTAGGCACTTATCTTTGATTTTAATCTAGTGTGAGGACTTCGATCCTTTTCGTTTTCAGATATTTTTTTAAATAAGGGTTTTATTAGAGAAAAATTATATGCAGTTATGCCATGTTAGTAGACAATGCTGTTCACAAGTAAATTATACATGTAAATTATAGTAACCCTCAAAGTTTTCAGGAATCGCTTTACGTCATCAACTTGTAGTCAATATTAAATCAATAGTTATATTTACTCTTATAAATACTTGCATCACTACGCGACCAGCAGACGAATTTTAAAAAATGACATAGAAACGATTGTCGGCAAAAGATTCTTAAAGTTAAATCTAAGAATTAAGAATGTTTTCAAGTATAACAACAATAGAGTTTGCAATAGAATTGCACTATTCTTAAATGCGCAACCATGGTAGTTTATATTACATGCAAAGATGGATAAGGAAATAATCATATACCAAGTGCCGATACTGGAGGAATAACATTACAATAAAGTAGTGCTCACCGAAAAAGTTTACCAAACGATACGTATATGCAGTGGTGTATTTAGGGGGGGTCCGGGCTTAAGCCCCCCCCCCCCGAAATCTTACTTACTATAGTAAAGTATATGAAATATCTTGCAGAATTTTCACATTTTCAGGCAAAGCCCCCCCCCCGAAAGTTAGCAAAGCCCTCCCCGAAACAAAATCGTAAATATGCCACTGCGTATATGAAACAAGGATTAATAGATAATATAGACAAGAAGTTCATACAAAATATTTCGTACTAATTTTCAATTCAGTATCAAAATATCACGTTAGCAACTCCGAAGTCAAGTTCTTTCTGATGAGGTAGTATGTTCGAGTAAACTTGCACATCATGAATAGATAGACTTTTCGTGTTAATTTCTATTGCTTGCCTTTTAATTCTATATATAGAATTTTTAAAAAGTGGTTATTTCATTAAATTTGTTTTAAAATTTTGTCAGAGTCGAATAAGTATTTTTAAAAATATTACAATATTTCTATTCTCCTTGAACTTTCTTCAATATTAGTGAAAGTTATATTAGTGGTATATATGCATTTCATTATTTAATAATTATATTGTATTATATTTTACTTGTGTAGTTATTTATTTTGTTTATAGTTGCGGAGATTTTACGACCTTAGAAAGAGGTTGCACCTTTATTTTGAACCAGCAACATATGACAAAGTAAAACATATACATGAATTAGGCGTTTTTAATCTATTACCAGTCAGAGATGCACTCGGACGGGCAGTATTAATAGTAAAATTCGGTAAGTAAATTATGATTTTAACAATAATTCACACCGTACTAATAATAATAATACTCACACTATAGTCTTTTAGAAGTAAAAGTGAAGATAAACGTATCGATATTTCAATAATTTGCACGCATATAAACTTTATGGAACTTACTGGTGTTTAGAAATCTACTACAAGTATGTACATATGAGTAAGTTTCTTATTTTTTTTTTTATTTCTTAATGGAATTTGTAAGTTCTTTTACATTATACTGAGTGTCCCAAAAGTCACAGATCCTGATGTTTAAGACCATATAACTAAAAAAAAAAAAAAAAAAAAAAAAAAAAAACTAAATGGAATGAGAAGGAACGCTCTTTGCAACAGGAAGTCCTATACATCGAGAAAATTTTCAGACACAGACATGTTTCTTGCCATGCATGATTTAATAATAAACATTTAAAATGTTGCGGGAGTCGGATTTTTTTTTTTTTTTTTTTTTTTTTTTTTGCAAATCGATTATACTGAATCACAGAAGCCATATCCATATTTTTTTTCAACATTTCTTAATACTACCAAACAATCTAAATGCCCATATATTCAATTTGACAGAAAAAGTACGTTGATGAAATTTTACAAACATCGCACACGTGTATTATTGAGCTATTCACAAAATCCATTTTTACAATAATATGAACCACGCTGGCAATACTGCTGCTGTCAAGTGTCATTGACAGATGGGTTTGACCTCTAGGGAGCACACTAAGGCACTTTTAATGAAAAAGAAGAAAGTTGATTTTTTAAAAGGAAATATCTGATAGCGTAAGGGAAAACGGGGTAATGGCACGCTGTGTATAATTGCATGCATCCCTGTTTACAAAGAAGCAGAGGAAGGAGAGGACCTCCATGGTTCTCAACCCTATCAACAACGTTCCCAACGAACCTCACTTGAGTGGGAGAGCGCTGCAGAGAACGTACTGCGGAATATGATCATATATTGAAAATCTTTGTTTTCCTTCAAAAATTTCACCAGTTTTCTTTAGTGGTTAAGTTCAAACTTACTGCTGGGGTACGGTATTTTTGTAGTCAATATGTATGAATAGTCAATTTAGAACAAATATAGGGTTAGTATTTTCTTATAATATTTATACATGCCAGTCAAGAACAAAAAAATCAAGATGGCTTGATTTGGAGTAATAGCACGCATGAAAACAAGAGTGCGTGTGATTAAAAATGCCTCATCAGGCTTTGAAAAGTGTGGTACGTTCCCCATGAATCCAGAAGTTTTTATAGATGCTAATTTTGCTGCAAGTGATCAGTGCTGTAGTCAGACTGATGAGAATATGGAAGCGGACCTTTCTCATGATGCAATGGACTCGACGAAACAAAAATTTAGTGACGTTTCTGAACTATCAGTCGCTGAACCATCAAGAGAAGTCACAAATTCCGAAAAATTCTTCGCTCTTTTTATTCTAGAATAAAAAGAGCGAAGAAAGTAAATACGTTTAGGGAATATCATCATATGGAAGTTTGAAAAAGAATTTATCTTAGAACTCAACTGTTGCGTGCTATTACCCTCAACTGCAGGGTAACTGCACGCAGTGTAAGGTTTCAAATTTCCGTCTGCTATCTTATAACGGAGAGTAATTACGCAATCGTTCCCGAGTTATTTCATAGTAAACATACGTAGGTATGTACAGCACTATTCATTATATTCCATGGTGCTCTCTCATTGGTGTTCTGAGAAATTAAAAAAAAACGCGTGTCATTACCCCCTTTTCCCCTACATACACCTGCAACCCTGAAATTGACAAATGACTACAAATCACATGAAATGTTCAAAGCAAGATGTTATAAAATAGAGGATTTGCCCTTAGAGCAAAATCTTGAAGCCATACGGCACAGTTTCGCCACCCCTACTCTGCTCACACCGCCTAATAAGACTGTAATGTTTTGAGCCAACAATCATGGCGGAAACGATAGTAGCCAATCAGAAGATGGCGGAAAACAGAGTAGTCAATCAGGTGTGCCGATGCTCGGTTGCTTTTTGGCTTCATTGATTTAATAGAGTGAAGATACAAATGAGCAGATCCTCTATTTTATAACATCCTTGGCTCCACATAAGTGTTCAAAATGGCGATCATTTTCTTGGATACATAAATTTGTACGTTTTATCATATCTTTGGACACCTTTCTGAGGGTTACAGCACCGATATTCCCAATTTCCTGTGTAATATTTCTTTTCAGATCCTCCAAAGTCCAGGGTTTATTTTGGTATACCTTCCCCTTTAAGTAACCCCACAGGAAATAGTCAGCAAACATCAAATCTGGAGAGCAACTGGGCCATAAATCTGTGGAATTCAGACAATCGCCAAAAATTCGCGCAGCATACGAAGTGAATCGTTGGATATCTGGCAAGTTGCTCCATCTTGTTGCAGCCAAACATCACGTTCATCTTCTTCCAGGAGAGCAACTAATTGTATTATGAGATTCCTGTACACAGCAGTATCCACTGTTGTCTCAAAGAATAACTGTCCGACAATACGACGCTTCGATATTGCACACCACACCCCAATTTTTTGGGAGTGTTCATACAACTGGTGTGGGTTTTCTGTGGCCCAGAATCCTGGCTGTTTACATAGACATTTATTTCAAACCAAGCTTTGTTTGTAATAATAATAATAAAAAAAACGATATTCGGAACATTGATATTACTTGTGATTAAAGATTGGAATCACCGACAGTAACGCAACTATGAGCAAAATCACTTCTTTCAATTCATACACAACGTGAACTCTATATGGATAAAATTTCAGTTTCCGTACAGCCATGTGAGCAGTTGACTTGCGTAAATCATATTCTGAGGCGAGCTTCCTAACTGACTTCTTTGGTGATGCCACAATTCTTTGTTCAACACGCTGCATAACGTCAGCCACCAAACCACAGTGGCGTCCTGAATGTAACCTGTCTAGTTTCGCGAAACCTTTCAACTAGGGAAAAATGGTTGACTTCTGTGGTAAAGGAGAGTTTGGGAACTTTACACTAAATGCTTATCTTACACCAGAATATGACACTTCTCGGAACTATTGTTGCACAATAGGGGGGTCTATATACTCTTTTCTGCGTAGAGAATTTCATTTTGAAAACAAAGCACTTCAGCACCAGTGGACACCACCCCCTATCGAACAACGAACAGCTAACTGGATAGCAACTATTCTAGGCACATGAAACAAATAAAAACTAACCGCTACATTTCAGGGTTGCAAGGTGTATGTACGTTATCAGATTTTCCCTTTAAAAATCAACTTTCTTCTTTTTCATTAAAAGTGCTTTAGTGTGCTACCTAGAGGTCAAACCTATCTGTCAGTGACACTTGACAGCAGCAATGTTGCCAGCGTGGTTCATATTATTGTAAAAACATGGAATTTGTGAATAGCGCAATAATACACGTGTGCAATGTTTGTAAGACTTCATCAACGTACTTTTTCTGTCAAATTGAATATATGGGCATCCAGATTGTTCGGTAGTATTAAGACATGTTGAAATATGTTACGGGTATGGCTTCTGTGATTCAGTATAATCGATTTGCAAATTTTTTTTCCAACTCTGGCAAAATTTTTAATGTTTATTATTAAATCATGCATGGCAAGAAACATGTTTGTGTCTGAAAATTTTCTCAATATATAGGACTTTCTGTTGCAAAGAACATTCATTCTCATTCCATTTAGTTTTTTTTTTTTTTTTTAATTATACGGTGTTAAACATCGGGTTCGGTGACTTGGGACATCCTGTAATTTTAAATATTAGTATAATGACAACTGCGTAAATTGACTACCATCCATTCTACTAAAAATATCCAGCTAATGCAAATGAACTACTTACATAGTATACATATTTTTTTACTAGAATACAAATATTCACAAAATTTCAACTATCTTACGAGATGAATGCCTAGCTTTCAAGTTAATATTGCCCCGCATGTCTACTTATAATACAATAGCTTAATACGAGTACATTTTTCGCCAAGTGAATTTCACGTTACAAAGGCTTTCTCATAGTACATATTGTTTACAAAATATGCTTCTATATCCTAAGGTAATACATTGGATTGTAGAAGTTAGAATTGTATTAGTTACCAGTTGCTTACATTATGATCTAGTTATAGATGATTTATTATTTTTTTTAGTACACAATCCACTTAAAGACCGTTTTAAGAAATGCAAGGGTTTATTGTTAATAAATATTGAAATTAACTTGATGAAATCAATGTTAAATGGAAGAGACAAGCGATTACTTTTTTCCGAATCTGCAAAAGTTTAAAATTTGCATTACAAATTACACAGTACACAGATATATACTAATGTGTTTCTGTGCACGCCTATTCATCTAGTATTATCTAGTATTCTAGTATTACTTCTAGTATTATCTGCCACTGTGATAATTTCCTGCAAAGATGTGAGATACCTCAAGTCCTTGACGATACGGATATCCTTCTCTTCGGTGTAATTTTACGAAAATGAATTTTATGTTTTAAGATCAAGTGATAATAAGGAACAACAGAATATGTTTCAGATATTTTTTGTGCGTGCACAACACTTCAACGCTGTGAACTAACGCCGTGTGAGCTAACGTGAGCAGGTGCTCTCAAAGTTAGAGATCTCTCCTTAAAGGCGGAAACCCGATTCCTTTTTTTGTTGCTGAACTATAAGCCATATGTGTAATATGTCAAGATATGAAATTCCTCTTATTGTTCTCCATTTAAAAGGGCTCTTATGCATGCTCATTAAAGATGATACGGAACATGAATAACTTTAAGAAAATTACTTTTCATTTCATATCATATGAGTTTTCAGCTTTTCTTATCCGAACATAGAGATATATTACTTTTCTCAGGGAGGGAAAGAAAAATTCATATTTTAGAACTATTTTCTTGAGGAAATGTTCTTCCCTCATCTTCATGTCCTCAAGCTGTAGGCAATGCCCCTACTGACCTTTGGTCATTGTGTATTAGTTGTTTATGCAGATGAAAAGGGCGTTATTTCAATGAAATAACATTTGCAGAGAATAATTCACATGGTTGACTATATATATGGTCGACGTAGGTTGTGCAAAATAATATGGCCACATGAGTTTCACGTCGACATCTGAAAGCAACGGCTGGGTAGTTGATTTTTCCTTGTGGAGACAAGATGTTTGTTCCTTGTATGTACTATGCACAAATTGATAACTTAGATGTGTTCTTAAATTTTGCACAATATGTACGGTACAGTGTTACGGACATAGTATCACATTATTTTAACACACAAAACAGCAGTGACAGCACTTCCTAACAGCACTAAAACATCATAAGAACACATGAATGATATACCACGAAACAGTGTAAGCCTAAAAGAAATCTCGAGCTCTTTCCTTCAACTTGGTTGGACAACTTCAATTCAGCAACTCCTTAAGATGAAGTTTCATTTTCTCGAAGACCATTTCAAAAAAGGCTCCATTTAATTTGTGTAGCTTCAAGTTTAAACTATTATTTTCTTCATAACGAGTTATACATATTGCATGCGTAGGCATATATATGAACTGAAGAATGGAAGAACTGTACAAGTTCAAAATAGACCATTAAACTTAACGTCTAAAATAGTTGTAGAAGGCATAAATCAGCGAATTTCTATGGATTAGTATAACAGTTTTGAAGTTACTATACAATTTAAAAAATAACTTCATGTGCAGCACAGTGTAACACAATTTTGTTATTGAAATATCCATAAAGTGCGATTTTGGACTTGCACTGTTGTTCCACTTACCGACTGATATATATATATATATATATTAAACTTTTAATTATAGCTGTAAGAATATATTAATTTAGAATTAATATTCTAGGTCGAATGGACCCCACTAAGTGCAATGCAGATGAACTATTAAATGTATTTTACAACTGTGTTTTGTTATTGGCACATGATCAAAAAGTGCAAGTATCAGGTATCGTTGGAATTGGGGATCTTGCTGGCCTTACCTTCCAGACTTTAAGGATGTTAACTCCTCGTGTTGTCAGCGCCATTTGCAGCGTAATACAGGTATGTTAATTTAAAACAGAGAACTCAAAAAATATTTTAAGTTGCCTACAATACTAAAGTAAATAAAGTACTGTAATTTGCAGCAATAAGTAAAGGCTAACTATATGGTTAGCGTACACACATTCGGTGACGGAGACCCAGTTTTGATTTCCGGTGGAAGCTAATGAGTTAGGACTTTGATCCGACGTTAAATTGTAGGTCCACGTCTTATATAGGTTTGCTGCTGAAAGGAATACTAAATTTTAATCCAATCAACCAAGCAAGCAACATGTGAAAACGGTCAGTAAATTTATTGTAATAATCAAAATGACGATCTCATGATTTTTTTTAGTTTGAGATAACTCACAAGGAAAATTGTGAGAATATTATAATAGCCTTCCAGTAATTTTACTTATTAAATTCTCGAAAAAACTGGCATTTTCTGTTATTAAATTTAGTATTAATTTAATGAAAACTCTTGTAATTAACTGAATTTCTGCATTCGATAAACACACACACACACACACACACACACACATATATATATATATATATATATATATATATAGAGAGAGAGAGAGAGAGATAAATAGATAGATAGATAGATAGATAGATAGATAGATAGATAGATAGATATAGATATAGATATAGATATAGATATGGTGTTCATAAACTATACCGACAAAATATAAGAGGTGATTCCTCACTTCAAAATAACGGAAAAAGTTAATATGAACCCGTACGGAGAAGTGGATAATTCCAGAGCTAGGGCTGTCCAAAATCGTGGATAAGCTAAATTTCAACAAACACACACTATTTCCAATTCGAGAAATCGTGAAATACTGATTCATACCAGTGTAAAGGAAGTAATGCATGGGTAATTCAAAAATGCATATTTCATCAATATTCAATGGCTGTTCTCAGTTCTCTTGTATACAGTACTATTAGAATAGTATCGTTTCTGGTATGGAAAAGGAAGATAAATTGTATTAAGCAACACAATAGAATTTAAAATAGCGGATCAGTTGCTTCTATATAGTGGACAAGAGGCAACACTTGCTCTCCCGTCCGAATTTATCAATCCAGTACTTTGTTAGACAAAGTTGAAACAAAAAGGTAGGACTACAATAACCAGGTGTTTATTTTTTATTGCTATTTATATGCAATACAAATTGAAAAGAAATGTACAATGTAGTTGGTTTTAGGCTTTGGACTGTTCTTTTATCATATTCTGTGACCAAAGTAGCCAAATGACTTCAGGCTTTACATATAAATAGCAATGCGAAATAAATGCCTGGTTATTGTAGTCCTACCTTTTTGTTTTTTCAACTTTATTCTGTGATTTTAAGTCAGTATCCTTTCTGGCTTGAATGCATGCACTGATTCGACTGATTCGACTGATGCAGCTCTTGAGTCCTCTCGTGGAAACTTTTCCTACGACTGTTGCAGCTAGTCTTCAACTTCCTGCATATTGGCATGGGGACATATTATTGGCATCCGCGATGGTCTCACACATATGCTATCGGAAATAGATCGACAGGGGGTCTTTCTGGCCAAGAGAACCTCAACATCCTGCTGTAGTTCATAGACACGTGCATTGAGCGGACTAGCGTTGTCTTATTGAAAGATGTTATCAGGATGATATCTCTGAGAAGTGACACATCAGAACGCTGGATGTCAGTGAGTACCGTTGTTACGTCAGAGTTCATAAATCAGTACCAGAAGTGACCGGAAGTTATGCCCTATGGTTCTCCACTTCATGTGATGAGTCGCGTGCTGCATGGAACGGCGACTCATACTCCGGTTGCTTCTAGTCTCCGACCTATTGTGCAGGATGATACTGGGTTTTATAGTAAGTTCACAAGTTGTATTCGAATAGTAGGCGTGAATGTGAAGGGGTTACGATGTGCTTGGAACACAATATGACAATCCCCTCTTAATGTGCCAGACTTGGTCGACCAGAACCATGACAACCGATGTGGCTTCCCTCAGATTCCCATTTATTTCAACATGGGCCCACGGTCACACTTAAATGTCCCCTATGTCTGAATATTGCACGATTCAACCAGCCGACCACATGTTGACGTACAATGAAGCCCCTTTCAAAATATGTCACAAACGAGCACGGGACATTCTCCGTTGTCCTTCACAGTGTTCACTAACCGTCTTATGCTGTAAATGCCCCTTATATACCTTGTAAGACATAATAATACGGTCTCATGATGACAACACTATGCACTCTGGTGGCCGTTCTAGCTGTCAGATCATCATTAAAAGTTCTACATAAAGCATCATTAAAAGCTGAATGGAGAAAACAGCATATGTTAAAATGAAAATGGTGGAATTGCAAGCTAATGATGAATATAGAGTACAAAGGAAAACAACCAAATGCCAAAAAAGAGAAATAATTTGGATCACTACATATGAAAGATAATGGCTCTTAAATCACAATTTGCCATTTTTAAATTACTAATGAAACCAGTGATATCGTATCGTAAGCAAGCTTCCACTTTTCTACGGTGATTATTACCCGATGGATCTTCAAGTTTGTTCAGGTGAGGTCTATTAATACCAGTAAATAACACATTAATAAGATTTATAGCAGGAGAGAAGAGAAATTCTTTCACCATTTTCTGTTTATTAAATTTGAACGGAATAACATATTAGTAAATCATAATTATGATTCTGCTTTGTTTCTACAAGAAAAGTAAACAGTTATTCTACAAAAGCAAGTTAAATTTAAAATGTTTCCAATTATATTTCAGCTAAACGTCTCTGGTTTTCTATTTAGCTTTATTTGTACTGATTAACGCTGTATACAAATATTTAAAACAATATATTTACATATAACATTCTATAAACTAATATACGTGCATTAACACCCTAAACCATACTACATCTACCGTCATTTTCTGCTTTCGATTTGGAGGCGGCTCAATAGTAAAGCGCTTACCTCCGGTGTGGTTCCTGGTTCAATCCCCGGCGAAGTAAGCTTGCGGTGGAGAACAATGTGTGTGTGGGTTTTCTCAAGGTACTCCCATTTCCTTCCATAGTCTCATTCCATCAAATCTTCCATTACCATTCACTTGCCTCCCGTCCCCCTTAGCCTAAAGCATATAATCATTGAACGTTAAATTGAAAGAATTAAAATATTTTTAATTGTTTCTGCTAAAGACTATTCTGATATGGCTTTATAAAGTTTTTATCATCGTATACGTACTTGGAAAAATAAGAACACGATTTAGTGGTGTCTAATGTCTGCGCTAACCTTGTTACATACTAGAATCACTCCAGTTAAAAAATAAGCAACAAATATTTTATACTTTATGCTTACTACAGGTTGTCAGAATATTAAATAAGTATTGGGTACAGTTACTGTAGGTGGGAAGTTATGTTTCATTCATAACTTTGTAAACGGACAGTAAATGCAATTAAGATTAATGTTTGCATTTCTAGATACAATATTAATAATTAGGTTTGTTATTCGTCCCGGAAAATCCGTGTCCGTCCCGGAATCGAGATTTACGTCCCGAAAATATTTCTCGGGATACTTATATATCCCAGATTTCAGCGAAGAAGAAAGGAAGGGGATATTATAGTTTGCTTTTTCTGACAGGATTAGGTATATAAATATTCTCTTCAACTTCTGAGTATGACAATTCAAAAGTTTAAAAAAATCCTGAATACATAAAACATGGATTTAGTTAAGTTTACGATTTAATTACTTGACATTAAACGAAGCATTTGTTTCATTGGACCAGGAACAAAAGGTTTTACTTCTCAATGCTATTGTTAACTTTAGTACTCTGTTTCAACCTTCATCTTGCTTCTGAAATATTTTAATCAATAACCCCTGACCGATATTTTTGGTAATTTTTCGCTGATCATTCAGGAAGAAAAATATATTGTTTTAATTTATAAAACTGAACAGCAATGATGATAAAATGTTGCCATGGGAGTATATCATATTGCCAATGAATTAACTGTTTTTAATTTTTTTTTAGCTGCTAAAAATGCGTGTCAAGACGGCCAAAATATAAATATCAAACTGGCACCAGAAAATTTCAAACATATAATATCAGAGTATGAAAAAACGGAAATTAAACAATGGAGATCTAAAAATCCTTCTCTTCCTGGAAAACTCTATTGGGAAATTTATGGAAACAACACTACAAGCTACTCAAAAAACTTATCTTTCTGGAATAGACGAGAAGTGATAATATTTTATCGCATGTTATTTAACACTGCACTAACTCCGACCAAATTATTTCAAATAATAAAAAAGGACACTTATCATTGTTGGTGTGACAAAGGTATTGGTACTCTGAATCATTTAATATTTGAATGCGAGTTATTTAAATCACATTGAAACAATTTACTTCAACAACTGTACTTCATTTTGGGACATGGACCTCTCTCATATGAAAGTATTTTGGCATCCAAGAACTGGAAAGGAATAAAAGCACTCATACAATATATAGTGAAATCAGGAATTGACATCTAAAATAATAATAATAATAATAATAATAATAATAATAATAATAATAATAATAATAATAATAATAATAATAATAATAATAATAATAAATATTAATAATAATATACTGTACTATCTTCTTTTGGACATACTCTCAATTCTAATTAATTTTTACAAGGAAGTAATACGAAAAACGGAAAAAAAATTAAAAAAGCAATAAAAAACAAACTCTCAGAAAACATGCAATAACCAATTGAAGAAACAAGGAAAATAAATCTAATATATTACTTCCAAGAAAAACTCCCATATTGGGAAAAAAAATCTTCTACTATCAACATTTGTTGCACAGCCATAGGAGGGTGCATAAGAAATAAATCACCTTTATATGGTGAAGAAGAAAGAAAGAAAGAAAAGGATACAACACAAACAAACGAAACGTGTGAAACAAACGAAACATCATACCTTGAATGAACTAAAACAGACTTTGAAAGCCACGAAACGTAACAGATCACATATCCTTAGAAATTTAAAAACTATAATAATAATTTTGTTTACTAGGGGGAGGGGTATATCATCTGCTTACGTATGCTTAACTAGGGAGGAGAAGCTCTACTAAAATGACTAAAAATGTGATTATGTAATACTTGAGCAACTCTCTCTAATGGAAGAAAATAAATTAGTAATCACTTCTTTTCATTTTGAGCATTTCAAAGATTCTCGTAATTTAGTAGCGTCCCGGATTGTAATTAATAAATATAGCAACCCTAAATATTAATGATCTTGATATGAAATTTGAATTCATAATGTGAATAGGAAGTAAAATAAGACGGATACAGTCTAATAACTTGAAAAAATTAACATGAAAGTGGTCTGTCTGTTCATTTATTGTTTCATTATCGAAATTTCAACGCATCATATATTTTAAGTACATATTCCTTTTTACTCTTCCAGGATACATTTCCTATTCGAGTGAAACAACTTCATTTTGTAAACACACCTTTGTACTTTGACGCCATATTTGCTCTCTTCAAACCGTTACTTACAGAGAAAATTAGGCAAAGGGTAAGTAACATATTTTTACTCGTATTACAGAAACTTATAACTGAAAGAATGTTTTTCAAGGTTTTCAAAGTTACGTGCTTAAAACTGTGTTTGGTAGTCTTAATATTGAGCATGTTTAATGAATAGTCAGATATTAAGTTTCATGAAACTTATAACTAAAGTAGAGACAGAGGTGTAGCCAGCAGATTTGTGTAGGGAGGCCCGTCGTTTTTAGGGGGGCAGCTACAATGTACAAAGCCAAAAAATGTATTGCTGCTAGTGTTTTTGAGGCCTGAAAGAAAGGAAAATTTTGGTTTCCTTCTGGAAGACTAAAAACACTATTTTAGCTTATTATTATTATTATTATTATTATTATTATTATTATTATTATTATTATTATTATTATTATTATTATTATTATTATTATTCATAAATTATATTCAAGATAGTTTTTATTATGCTTAATCAAGAACCACTGCCCGGGACCAAACGCTATACTTTTGTGCATCTATAAAGGTAACCAAGAAAGTTGTATCCCTTTTCGTGGAGGTCTGTGTTCAATTGGATCTCACACTGTGAGTTGAATGCGAGTGGAGATAAGGCGAACGTCAGTTGTTGGTGTGGGTATATCCAAAATACTACCTGGTTGTGGCAATTCAGACACACCGTGAACTTGCGTAAAGACAGAGAGAACATGGGACATCCACAGAGCGTCATAAGAGCATGTATGCTGAACGAATTCAAATGGAGGTCAAATGCCGCTGTAGCGGGACAGAAAATATGTCAGGCCTTTGGTGAGGGTGTCGTGACGACGCGGACATTGCAGCGGTGGTTTAACAAGTTTAAGAACGATGACGAAACACCCGAAAACACCACGTGCCAGAAGACCAACACATGTACAAAAAGGAACTGGGACTACAATTCAGTATATGGTGAAATCACATCCATCAACTTGTGAAGCACTACAAGTTGGGTAAATGGGTCTCTCGTATTTTGACTCCGGGCCAGAAGGCAACGCGGCAGTCGCCTGTGTTTATTTACTGTTTCGGAGCCATTTCTGGACAGGGCGTTGACATGTGATAAAAAGTGTGTCCTATACGAAGCTCCATGGCGCCGTCATCATTGGTTAGCATCCCATGAACCGATTTCAAAACAGCAGAAACCAGCACTATACCAGAAGAAGGCCCTTCTGTGTGTTTGGTGCATCGTGCATCGGGAACTGCTACCAGCTGGGCAAAGTACCAGTGCAACTGTGTAGTGTCAGCAGTTGAGCTGTACTTAACAAAAACTCAAAACTCTGGAGCCATCACTTCTGAATTGCAAATGGGTCCTTGTTTACGGGACAACGCTAAGTCCCACGTGGCTAGGATGACTCAGGACACCATTTTCCGCCTTGGATGGGAAACAATATTGCAACCACTATATTCTCCGGGTATTGCACCGTCCGATTATCACCTGTTCCATTCTTTGGACAATCACCTTAGAGGACGCCAGTTCAAATCCCTAGTAAAAGTCCAAAATGCACCTGATACTTTCTTCGTTTCACGGCCCACCAAGTTCTACCGCAATGGATCGCATGGCCTTCCAGAACGTTTTCAGAAGGTTGTCGATGCTGATGGGGACTATTTTTGATCTTCCAGGTTAGGTGACATATCGATGTTCGAAGGTGGTGGGTGAAAAAGCAACAAAACTTTTCTTGGTTACCTTTATATTTAAATTTAAGACCTTGTATACAGAACCTATCTACACAAGATTGATTTTCTTTGAAATTTCACTTAATTTCTTTATGGTTTCCTGACAAAAATATTTATTTATTATTTGTAACTAAAAAAAACATAATTATTTTATTACACTGAGTAGAAATAAAAGAGAGAGCGAATGAAATCCAAATTGAATAAAATTTTCCATCCTCTATGTCTTTTAAAACACTTGTTAAATCATATAAAATATACTGTACTTACAAATTAGTTTAGTACCTTTGTTTTATGACTGTATTTGTAGTACCTTCTTAAAACGTTTGTCTTCAAACTATCAAATATAAATCGCAGTAAATTGTGTAATCTGCTGTCACAAAAAAGTTTCCTATTTTTCGATCGGTATAAGGAAGAGATACTATACTCTTTTTCGATCGGTATGGAAAAACAATATTTCTCCATACTATTTTACCATAAATTATTAATTGTCAATAAACTTTGTTACTTTTAAATGAATGAAGCGAGATAATTTTATTATGATGTTTTAAAAGCTGGTCATTTGGGGGGGGGGACAGGAAATCATTTGGGTGAGACTGGCTCCGATGGCCCCCTCCTTGGCTACACCCCTGAGTAGAGATCCTAGCGTGAAAGATAAGGACCCTAACAAATATATCTCAATTATCATGAAATCAGAGTTTTTTTCATTTTAAATGTGTTACATTAATTACTCAAATAGATCTAAATATAATTACAGTATATGAACTTTTTCAATTTAAAGAAATACAATTATTATTTACTATTTACTTAGTTTATTATTTAGACAATTGTTCTTAACAAAATAATTTGTGATTTGATTTAAAATTCTTAAAAGTTTTATTTTGCAATATCATCCAGAATTAATCAGATCATTTTTTAAAATCTTTATGAAACTGGTTTTATGTTTAGTTAAAAGCAAGTGTTTCTGATCCCCCTGTGAATATAGAGAAATACATAGAATGTAGCTATTACTTATGCAGAATGTCTGGCACCAGCATTGTTCCAAAGCCAGGGTTGAACAATAAATAGCTTGGCTTTAACAAAAAGAAAGAATATAGTAACGTCTCTCGTGTTGCAAATCATCTAGGCGTTACCATCATGGAGAATCACATTAATCTCACTGAGAAAAAATGGGATACAGACGCTTCTAATTATGATGTCAAGATGGAACAAACGCTGGTCGACTCAGTTTGATATCCTTCAACATTATACTATGTCAAGTAACCAAATTGACCGTTATTATATAAAAAAATATTTCTCTCTTCATACTAGAACACTGATGTCGTTTGAATAAGAAATAAATGTTGTTACGCACACACAGGCAGTTCCAAAAATACTAATCTCATGTAAGGAATGTATTCTTTGTTTCTGATTGAAATGCAAAGTCTAGAATATTAGTAGCAATTGGTAAAAATAATCCAAAATGACACATATATCAAACTATAGAACTTATTGATCTGAACATAATTATAGGGTTTAGTAAGAAAGCTCGATAAAATGAAAGAAAACGACTATCTTTACAAACTTGAAAATGTTTATAAAGAAATAGCACGCCGTACGAGAACTGTGCCATTTACTGAAATGAAACATCCTAAAAACCATACTTAATGAGCTCTACCTTTTGATGACAATACATAGTACGCTTGATGAGGTAAATCTAAAAGTATAATTAACCCTGAAGTGTTTATTTTTGCTTAAGTAAAATATTGTCCAAAGATAACATCTATTAGTGACAGATCACATATAGCTGAAGAAAACACGTTTGTGGTAAACTCTCATGCGGAGTTTCCGATAAAATCGAAACTTTTTTGTCGCTGAAGGATATGCCGTTGGTTCTCAATAATAACCGATACGTTTTGATCTACTAGTAGAAATTGTTTCTTTAAACACTGGATATGTAGCAAATTACGCTGTTAACTAGAAGGACTATTTTTCGCATCTCCGCTAAAGCAATAAGATGATGAAACGGATACAAAATAAAACTGTTTATTGGATGTCAATCTTTCCCCCTCCCACATACACACAAATAGACAGACGCTGCCGTTTGATAGTTGTGGTGTAGCGCACTTTAAAACATACAATCGATGACCCCGTCAAATCTAATTCGATTTCTTCAGGAGCTGTTTTCCGAAATTTAACGAAAATTTCAGGAAACTCAGCAGACAATTGAGAAATCGCAATGGATGCCTTTCACGAACACATGATTCATGCATTAGCAAGGGTTATCTGCCGCCATTGGTTGCAATCTTTGGTCGCTCTCGTCGTGTAGATCTATAGCCGTTTAACATGGCATAGTATATACGCTGTGTCATGACATATGCCTCTTATTACTCCCTCTCAAAAATTCGTTCTTTTTGGAATTATTATTATTATTATTATTATTATTATTATTATTATTATTATTATTATTATTATTTTTACTTTTTAAAGGTTGCTAGAAAGGGGAAAAGATCTCTATTTTCTTTTAATAGATATATATACATTTTCCGAGGCGAGACATTACTTTTACGACACCTTTCAAGGGATAGACAGCCTACACTCGTGTTTTGTAGGAAAGCCTACTCAAAAACTTTATTCAAGGTTTCATACTTCACCAGAAATCAAATCTAAAGTGACACTCCATGATGCACGCAGGTCTGTGACATTTTTTAAAATATTGGTCAAATTGGTTACTTGATTTAATATAATATTGAAGGAAGTCAAACAGTTCCATCTTGACAGCATACTTACAAGCGTTTATCTCTCTCTTTTTTTTTATTTCAGTGCAAATAATGTGATTCTTCATGATCCTAACACTTAGGTGATATGCAATATAGATTATTTTTCCTATGATTATTTAACGAAGTTAAGTTTCGAGCAAACAGTTATACGTTGTTTATAAATATATTTCAATATCATTGTTTTGTACAGCTCTGATTTTTGAGCTCTGTGCTGCCTAATATTGGTTGCATAAGTGCTAGGTAAGAAAGTCATATCGTCAGTGTATTGATCTATAATCACAGGTGGGTCAGTAATATATGCTTTTCACTATATATGTATGTAAAAATTTTACATCGCTCAATTTTTCTACTTTTTAAAGCTATCTACGTTATGATGTAGGTTAGTTGATTTTATAGACAGGTGTTGGAAAATTACTTTAAAAGAACTAGTGCATGAAAAGGTTTCGTTTGATGTATTCTAGCTAAGGAATAAAGGAATAACTTTCCATTGTGGATTGGAAGGGTGGATAATTAGAGTTTAGCGTCCCTTTTAGGAAGGCTGTGAGGTTTGGACCTACACCTTAACGTGGGATCCGAGCCATATGAACTCAAGTAAGAAATTGAACCGCCAAAGACGAGTTCGTTAACCATATAGCCACGAGGGAACTCCTTCTCCATTATTTAAGTTGGTTCTATTTTTCATTATCGTATCCTCAACAATACAAAACATCATTTATGAACTCTTCGCTGATCGTAGCAATCGCACTTTCTTGGGATTGAGTACAACTGGAAAAGAATTGTACGCATAACGATGGCTGATTCCACCTTAAATTAAGTTCAAAGTTTCATATAACGTTAGTACTGAAAACGTGTATGAAACTTCAATAAGGAACATTCCTTACCAGCTTCCAGTGCACTAAAACTTTTTCATATATGAAGGGAATAAAGAAATTCAATGGTAACCTACAATAAGTTCAATTTTGGTTACCATTGTACTGCTCATGCTCTACATATGTGAAATAATAAGTTCTAAAGTCTAATTAGCATCTTGTTTCTGCTTCACAGGTACAAATTCATGGTAAGAAACATAAGAATTTTGACGAACATTTATACCCAGAAATTATGCCTGCAGAATATGGAGGATTGAAACCTGCCAACGACATCTCGGAATTTGTGAATTATATCAGGTCACAGGAAAAAATGCTTACTGGTATTTATTTTTGAATTATTTTTCGACTCCATCTTCAATTATTTATACTATCTGTAGATTTCAAAAATTCGCTCCCCCACATGTTATTTACATTGATACTTATTAGGTTTACCATAAAAAAGTAATACCAATTTTAAGTATACTTCTTTAATCTGACTTGAAATTCGACTATTAAAGGCTTAGCAGCTTTGCCTTTGATTCACACCTCAAACTCTCCCAAAATTTATATACAAATATAAATGCTTTCTTTTTACTCCATATTCACATAATTTCTTCTAATTCCGTCCATTAACTTAGATATTATCATCTTATTTCGTAGTTGAAAATAGATCTCTGGTTTGCTATTGTGGTGAGCTAAAATCTCAGTTAGGTAAAGTTTTTATTAGACTGTATTCTGAATATTTAAACATTCCTTTCCTTTTATAAACAATCTCATCCCTCAAATGATCCAGAGACTTATATTATGATAAAGTCTCAAATTTGTATTTAAAAAACTATATCATCAATTATAAATTTCAGATAAAGTAACGTTTAAAATGTTTCTTACTGCAACTTTTATGAAGGTTTGGAGATTGCTGGTTTATTAGGAAGTCCTTGTTGAGAATTTAAGCAAAGTATTAAATCACAATATTAAATTTCTTTTATACTTGTTAGAGGAGCTAGTAAAAATATGTTTTTTTTTTTCAATATCAGTATTTCACTTCTGTTTCTGTAGGTTGTTAAGAAGATTTTCGTTTTAGATAGAATTTAGTTTGTTTTATTATATGAAATATAATAACTTTTTCATCATTAATTATTTACGTCATCGGTACTATACATTTTTATATTAGTTAAACATACTTTACGTATTGGTATTGTTAATCACATTGTATATAAACTGTCTTGCAAAAAATTCAAGTTTATTATTTATATCTGTATCAATTAATTGTTTAAAACTTCCTGTAAATTTATTTAGTTAAAGTGCTGAAGATAAACATTGCGTTCATAATCATTCACAAATAGTTTTGCTTATATTCCTATTAGAATTAATTCTTATTTAGATCTTCCTTGTATATAAAGTTTACATTAGTTTCAAATGTCTTTTACACTTAAAACACCGTATCTTATCATCGTCATCCATATACCTACACGTCATGTTATATTAAGTTTGTAACTATTGTAATAGTGAATAACATTTGAGTGTTAATTTTACAATAGTAATGATAAGAATATGGCTTTTCGGAAACAAAATTAGCCTGTAAATCAAATTCCACTTTATTTCAGATTGTGCTATATATTATTATTATCTCTGTTAGAGAAAATTACCTTACAAATTTATGACATTTTGTAAGTTATATCACTGAATCATTTTTACATGGAAAAAATCACAACCGCATTTTGATTATAAAACATTTTGTTTAATTTATTCCAGCATGGTCAAAGTTCGGATATCAAACTCAAGTGAATGCGTCTTCCTGAAGACGAGCAATGACTGAAAGACTGAAGCCTTAGCATGACTTCACATGATCACCTAAAACTAGGGACTTTTATACTGTGTTATAGATAAGAGGAGACTGAAGTTGGCGCAAAGAACTACTAATATGTTGAACAAATAGATAAATTAATAAGTGTTTAGTATTATATTTATAATAACTAACTGTAAGAATGTTATCACATTCCAGCTCATTGAGATGTAGTTATTGTGTGATGTGTGTGAATGATGTCTGAAAAAAAGTACTGAACATGTTGATTTGAATTAATATTTAAAACCAGTAATTATTTTTAATATAGCCATACATTTATTCCTGTTTCAAGCACTTTATGTTCTAAGTACTAGTAACCTAAATCACATTTCTACAGTAAATTTCAATACATACGATTCAAAGGCAATTCACTAAACAATCAACTAATAGCAGTTTGTAAGTTATAATCACACACACACACAAAAAAAAAAAAAAAAAAAAAAAACGTTGAATCAAACGCATACCATAAACGATTAGCGAACATTTAGTAATCAAGGAATTTGTTAATAAGTGCATTTTGGTAATCTATATCGTAATAGGTTTGACAATATAATTAGAACAAAGATTATTGATTGGTACTTGTTCCAAGTGATAGATTTCACAAAGAAGCTGACTCTCATAATATCATAAACATTTGCTGAATTGACACATAAACTCGTCTTAAGTAACGTTACTGGTTTAATGCAATAAAGAGAATTATAGAAATGTAATTACAAAACTTTCAGTTTGAAGCTAAATACGTAAATGAAAATAGATTTCTTTATTTATTTCTAGTTTTCTTTTCTCAAATGTCGCTGAAGCATAGTATGGCAAAAGTTACTCTGTACAATTAAGGAAACTAAGTCTGATCTAAGGCAAGGACAAAAGAATTTCGTTGTATAGAAAAGTTTAAGTAAAATGTTACTTGTGTTATTTATTTTTTTGTATTTTTTGGATTACAGCAAATAAATTATTTAAATAAATAAGTTAGTATAATTTCGACATTATTTTCTTAAATGTTTTATTCATATAATGTCAAGAGTATTAATCTAGTTGTCACACACTGAAGTATGCCAAAGGCATTGCAAATAGTAGCTTCGAGTTTGTAATATGTTTAGGATGCTTACAATACTCCAGAACTTGTTGTGCCTGGAACGTCAATATGATATGACTGTCATTATATTAACAATATCAATTCTCTGAATCTTCCGTCAATTATCCCCTGCAAAGTTCCTGTTTGCGAGACATTTTGTTTCCTTTTCCAGTCACATTGCAAAATAAAGAAATATTACACAGTGATGTAAGAATCAAATCTAACAGCATCACCTTTTACCACAGAGTTCATTTGTTACAATACAGGGTGTCCCAAAAGTAGGTATACACTCCTGCATTCATCAAGTATAATATTCTAGCTTATCGGTTTATTTGTTTCGGCTGTTCCGATCTTAAGATGTAAGTAAAAAGACATTAAGAACAAAGAATAAAGAAACTAGTCTACCTGATAGATAACAATAAGAAATAACATAAAAAAAGCAATGAGTTGATCAGTACAAGGCTGTATACCTACTGTTGAGCCACTCTGTATTCTTCTGTTATTCTTACCAGGAAATAATTCGAAGTGTCTATGGGGACATATTACATTTTGTGATTTATTTGAATACATGATTTGAACATGCATGATAATGTATTCTCATAAGCACATTTTTCCTCTCCACAACAGAGTTAAAACTGGATATTGTACATAGCTGGTAAATTTTTGAATAGCACAGATAATAATTTGAAGTAATCACTCGCATCTACTATGTATGTTACATTGCTTATACATATAAGGAAACAGTAAGCTTGTATCTTTTAGTTGAAAACTTAAACGTTTCGATTACACGTACCCAATATATGCGATTTCAATGATCTTCTATTATTAAAAGTGGTGAATATGCAAATTATATATATATATATATATATATATATATATATATATATATGTATTGCCCATGAGACAAGAAAAGTCTCATGGACAAGATTAGTTTACCCAACTCTTATATCACGAACACTGTTTCAGTGTTACATGACTGGTGATATAAGAACTATATATTGATAAAGTGATTATATGAACGCAATGAAAAGTATTAATTAACATTTAAAAGCGCAAGTCATTACACAATAGACCTGAATAATAAATATTATTAAATATAATTATAACACACCCTTTGTGGGCCTCTCGTGACGAGCAAGGATTCTCATATCTCCTTGATGAAATTAATAAGGGCATAAATTATGGGGAAATGTTTGAGATTAGACGTGAAAACCTTCTTCTAGGCACTTTATATAATATCTACATAACAGTTTAACTTTATAACGATGTACAATAAAAACAACCAGGTGGCTTAATAGACTGGACGGTGAAGCATTGACTTCCTGGATAATTTATTTATGGTGTTTTAAAATAGGCCATTGATTTTTTTTTATAATCAAGTAAAAAATATACCATAGTGTAATTTGTACAAGTTACATATTCATTCCTAGAAATTAGAAATCTGTACACACAGAACCATAGATGAGTGTATAATAATAAAGAAAGAACCAAACTCTTACATCTGGATGTATATTAAACCTTTAGAAAATCTTATATCTGAAGACATGATTACCGTATTTCAGAACATTACACCACCACATACTACTACTACTATGAAAATAAACTCCCGTACTCTTAAAAAAATAATTGTAGTTTATTAAACTTAGAAAACCATGAGTCGATATCTTCTTCAAAACTACTCTTAAAATTTTAGCGTAGTGTCTGGGAAAATTTAAATTTTATTCGGACGATTTTCTTAAAGTCCTCTACAAGTATGTTGTTCTTATTCCATAAATCAACATTTCATGAGAACTTCAAAAATTATTATAATTATTTTTTCTCTCATAATTGCACAAAGACATTTTTTTTTAATATTTCCTGAAGAAACAACTGAAATGATTGTGGTAATATATAATAATTAAATATTTCTGTCCTAAAGAGTTTACTGTTACATCTCAAATAAGCACGTAATATCTATTGGCTATTATGTTCTTAAAGAATGAAATCTTTTAGTTTTACGTTCCATGCTTATGGCCTGTAGGCTAAATAAGATTCACAGTTATTTAAGGTAAATTAATGTGAAAGAACTTTTCGAATAAGAATATGAGGAAACGTAACAATCTCAAGAAAACACACGAACACGATTCAGTCCGTCTCAAACACACATGATCTGGAATCGAATCAGGAACACCTGCATCAGAGGTGATTTTTCTACTTCCCAGCCACCGTGCTCTTATTATTTTCTTAAATACATTGTTTTGCTTGAATTTGTATAAATATGTAGCATAAATATATCCAGAATTAAATAATAGATAAAAGTTGTCTAATATTTAAAATATTCTATCTGGAGAGTTTAGTCCAAACAATAGAATCAAAAAATAACGTGGTCTAGCATTGTCGTTTCATACATAATTTCTCCAGTTTTAGATGGGATCTGGAATTGAAATAGGTAAAAAGTAGGAGAGTTATTTCTTCATAGCTATAAAACAATCTTGACTTGGTCCTACTGTACACGTTCATACCTTTAATAGTATAATGTTGCTTTCAGTTCGGGTATATTTGTAAAGAATATAATGCTAGTGTGAGTAAATAGTACTAGCCCCGTTATTGCTAATTCAGCTCTGATTATCTGAGAGACGTCATGTAGTACGAAGTCATAGGGATCAACGCCCTCTTGAGTCCGGCAAATTTTGGGGGTAGATAGGACCACCCCTTAAATTTTGGAAATTGTCAAAATTAAATTTTGGTATTGTAGCATTAGACCGAGGTATGTATCTCTCTAGTTTCTGTGCTCCATCTCATCTTGTTCCCTTTTATGGTTAAAAAATTGTAAAAATGTAAATTTCGGAGGTTCGATATAATTTATTCTCTTTGATCAGGCTTTATTACCTTATATCGTTATATGGATGAGTACAGAGTTAATTTCATTTCATAAGACATGAGTGCGAATGGTTTGAGGATTCTTTTTAATACTCAGTGCTTAGTTATGTCAAGTAAACTCATAGTTCCTTCCAGTAAGTTTACGGAAGACTTAAGTGTTTCATGTACAGTGTTGCTAGATTCTTTTTATCTAAATTGCAACAACTCTAAGAAATGATTATTTTTACTACACTTGTTAAATTTTTCAGTGAGCGCAAGGATTTTCAAAATATATTTTACAAAATTTTTCAAACTAAAACTTTTCAAACTTAAATTTTCAATCGTGATCGGAAACCTTATAACATCAAAAACTTTCAAATAAAGTTTGAAAAAATTAAACATATTTGAAAGTGATAAACTAATCAGATTGCAACAAAACTAATTTTTCAACAATAACCTTAACCAATGAGTTGTGGAATAGTTATTATGATGTATTAATTGCTTTCATTAATATCCTATCAGATTTAAAATCCTAATTTTTACATCAGTGACCCACAATTCTAAAAAGGTTCAAAAAGTTCAAACCAAAAATTAAAGTTATATTTTTCAATCAATGACCTTAGACCATGAGTAACTACAATCCAAAGGCTGAAAAGTATTTCAAATTAATTAAAAAAAAATAAGGAGTGCAGCAATTTTTCAAACAAAATTTTAAGCAAAAATTTTGAAACTTAAGAAAAATAGATTTGAAGTGACCAATCAATCAAACTGTATTAAAATAGCTTTCCGACAATAACATTTTCACGAAGGATGCGAGTTATATTCCTGACACTTTTCGCATCGAATCGGAAGATAAGGCATTGGTGCGAGATTATTGGTCTCTACGATTGTGTTACTCCTCTAAATTCGTAAACTAGCTCTTAAATGCGATAAGAAATTGAACCCGTATTGCTCTTGATCCGTTAGTTATAACCTTCCTTATTGAAGTTTTGCTTAACTTCCCCTTCCTTAAACGCTTAGTTCACATCACGTGTGACTATATACGAGGTAAGATTTTCTTGCAGGTGTAGCCTCTTTAGTTCTCTCATGAGCTAGATGTGACACTAACTCATTTGCAAAAATTTTATAGAGTGACAAATGAAGATTTGCAACTTTATCAGTTGTTTCGAAGTTGAAATAATTCAGGTATAGAAAAATGAATTCAGTCTTATCTCTTAAAAAATACACATAGGTTCCCTTAAAATACCCAACTATCATAAAGCTTGAGTATGTGCTTTCTATGTATTACCCAAATGGCTTATTGCTTGGGGTAAGTTCATTTTAACTTCATAAAAAAAAAGTCATGGAAAATTTACAAAAAAATATCTTCATGTAACATGTCGTGTGTTTCCTTTAAGACTCGATAATCATAACCATTCCTTGGAGCCAAGATTGGCAAAGACTAAATGGGCTAACTTGCCTCCCAGGTAATTTGCTTTCATTTTTAGTTTAGCGTCCCTTTCAGCAGCTTGACTATATGAGACAGAGACCTACATCTTAACGTGAGATCCGAATCTCACGAGCTCCCGCCAGGTATCGAATCCAGGTTTCCCACGCCAACCGCTTAGCCACAAGGGAGCTCGTCATACCCAAGTAATAAATATGTATGGACGATGGTTCTGGTATGGAGGTTTCCTTTTTATTCTAAGCCATATAAGTTTGTGGAAAATAATATCGTATCTGTGAGTTATCTCCGTGTTCTCCCGTTCCTCCCACATTCTCATTCTACACCAGCTACGCTGGTCTAGTTGCTAATGCGCTTACTTTTGGTGCACTCGGACCACGTTCGATTCCCATTGGAAGGAAGAGCCTTGAAAACTTATTCGAGTTGAAATTCCACCTTAACAGTAGGTCCACGTCTCATATAGCCTCGTTGCTAAAAGAGCCGCTTAAATTAATATCAAAATAAATTTTAAGTTGAATCAAGTGCATGCTGTTGTATACAAAAGACTCACAAGGGAGGGTCACGCAGTGGCTCCGCTGATATCCAAATGAGAATCGTGTTTGCATTTGACAAGCTACAACTAGACGAATCCCAAAGTTATACGTGCCACAGAACGGAATGTCCTGAGTTACAACATATTTTGTAATGTAAAAGCTACAAAAAATTACCTGGCAGAATAGTTTGAACCGGGTCACTTGTTCGGAAACGGTTGGATAAATGGAAAACTCGGCCAACACGTATAACATTTTCAGACACACTTCTTCGGATAAAAAGTTTGCTCCAGGGTCCCCCGAAGGGTCTCAGACGGGGTTCAACTCAAAATTTTTCAAATGGCAAGGGGGTTATGTAGCACATCGTTTGAAAGCTGTTCTTAAATGTAAGAAAATGGAGCAAGTCTCGACTCTATACAACTACCCTGTGCAAAATGGCGGCGGGTCAAAATATAAACAGAAGCTTAATTGAAAATCTATGGCCACCTTTAACCCAAGATAGTCGCTTAAAATCTATGTCATTCATAACAGTACAAATCTAAATCTCTATTTTGTCTCCATTATGTATTTAGAAACAATAGGAAGACGAAATGAATCGAAATTCAATTGTTCTTTAAACTATTATTTCATTCCGTATCAACACATACATGTTTTTTTCTTAATGCACGTTCGTCACTGTTCTCTCCACATCATTTACGTGAATATAACGAATATGCGATTAACACGCAACTCTGACTTCCTACTCACACTGCTAAACAAAAGTTGAATACCTTCGGGTATTTTTATAATTTTGTCATACGAAGTTCCTACATAAAGGACTTGCTGCACTAGTCAGGTTTGGGACTCTATTGTAACGTATTCGTGATGGTTACATTTGTATGTGATTTTTAGGTTTGATTGCAATATTGCAATACCAAATATACAAAAAAAAAAAAAAAAAAAAATCATTTACAAGATTGCGAACAATACCAAACCACGTGGTGTAAGTCATTTCAGTACATCGAGCTGCGTCAAACTTTGTTGGTTTGGTCACAGTATTTCAAGAAATAACACACACTCATTTTGATTATACACAAACTCATTTTTCACGCTGGAAGCCATAATACATTACAGATTATACTCTGATATTTTGTGGATATCTGCTATAAACCATAAATGTAAATACCACATTTCACTTCTCCAACACCAGTGGTTTGAGCTGGACATGCGTTTCCATACATACTGCAGCATTCTGAATTCAAGATGTCGCGTTTTTGAACATTTCGCATATTTTCGTCACATACTACTCAACATTAATGCCAAATATGGTTCTCCTAGCTTCAGCAGATTGATATGGCTATCCTTTCGATATAGGTTTCAAGCGGCCATCTTGGATTCAAGGTGGCCATAGATTTTCAATTAAGCTTTTGTTTACATTTTGACCCGCCGCCAGTTTGCACAAGGTTGTTGTATAGAGTCGAGACTTGCTCCATTTTCTTTCATGTTACAATAGCTTTCAAACGATGTGCCACTTAACCCCCCCTTGCCATTTGAAAAGTTTGAGCTGGACCCCGTCTGGGACCCCTCGGGGGACCGTGGGGCGATATTTCTTACCCCAAACAGTTTGTCCTTGAAAATGATGTTATACGTGTTGGCCGAGTTTTCCATTTACCCAACCGTTTCTGAGCAAATGACTCGGTTCAAACTATTCTGCCAGGTAATTTTTTGTAGTTTTTACATTACAAAATATGTTGTAACTCACTATATTCCGCCCGGTGGCACGTATAACTATGGGATTCATCTAGTTATAACATATCAAATGCAAACACAATTGTCTCACATTCAAGTCCAGTTTTATTTTGAAAAAAATAAGAAATTCATTGGTATAATATTTTCCTAGTCTCCGACACGTAATGCAGTTTTTAATTTCAAGTCCAGCAAGTTGGGATAGATATGATTCATAGTCAACAACCTAAAATTGAAGTTCTCTACTGACTATTACCTTCGGAAATAATCAGAATACAAGCACTAAGATAAAAATTTCTTCATTTCTGTGATTATTCTTTCTTATCAAATATGTAACCAATGAAAATGCATGTCATAAAATATTTAAAAATTTAATGTTCCAACACCATTTTCTTGTCTTTATATAATAAATATATTACAATTTGTTAACATAAATTTGTAAGAGTACAAATAATCATATACATACCAATCATCAAACTCACTTTAAATATTCACATTTATTTGATATTGTTATTGTCTCAGTGTTATTAATACAAGTAAACAAAATATATATTATACCCTAATTTATTTATTTCTTTCATATGATTATTATGGTCTTCTGGTAAAGTTACAAAATTTAAATAATAGAACAATTTGGAAAAGACTAAAAGATGAAAACGAATCTGATGTAGTATGAAGTTAAGAGAGTACTTTTTAAAAAACAATTAACCTTCGATGTCAAAATTCGAAAAGAAATGTATCCTAAAAGGTAAATAAATGTAAAAAGAATGAAAAGGAAAAAAAGGCGATTTTTTTCCTCTCTGGTAAACAATACATGAACATGAACATCGCCTTACTGTAATTATTTTCTGCTGAATTGTAAAGTGAAGAGATGTTGAATTTATTGTGTGGAATTTATTTCTACCCAGCAATTAATGTTTGAGTTTTCTTTCTCTTCTAAGTCTTTGACTTTTTCTTCTCCTTGCCCTTCTTGTTAGTTTCTTTCCTAACTCCATACTTCAGCATCGCTGCAAGAAAGAAAAGCAAATGTTATAATTACAGAAGAAAAGAAAGTTTCATCAGAGAATTCTGTACAACTAGACAACGGTATAGCTAACATTCATTCACTGAAGTATAAAAGATTTTCTTCTATATTTCAATTTTCCTGCCACTCATTTTCCTGTAAATATAAATGTAAAAGAAAGACAATACTGGAGATTTTCAAAATAAAGAGAAACCGGTTTGACTTATTTGAGTAAAAAAGTCTTACCGTTCTCTTCTTACTTACCAAGAATATGATAAAAGTATGGCAAAAGTTAAAAGAAAATAATATTGATGAATGAAATGAAAGTTTATTTCTTATGTCAAGAAGATGAGGGAAGAGCTTTTGTGCAAAGATGATTCTAAACGTAGTAGCCAGATATGGAGGAAGTGAAAAGCCTTAGCATAAGTTTCTTCTTTTTCTTTCTTTTTCTCTCATTCAGTGTTTTGTTCCTGCATCCTAACAGTATACACACAATTTAACATGATTGCCACAAACCTTGAAAGTCAGGAAATTTAAGAGAAGTCAGGGAAAGTCAGGCGAATTTTAAGACATGATCCGAAAGTCAGGGAAAATATTTTTAACAAATAAGAAGTAGTCAGTGAAAATTTTGAGCTGTTGAATTGTTTATTTGTACAGAATAGAAGATGGTCCCGGAAAAGTCGCCAATTAAGATTTAGGTCACGAAAGTCTGATTGCGTACATACCTTTGTGCACCGTAACCTAATAGTAAAGGCATTGATTATAAATAAAGGCAAAGATCATTCTATTTTTAATATTTCGTATACCAGTACGGTATTCTTCTGTGTTAGAAAACATGCTATCCAGTTTCGTAAGAGAGAGAAAAGAAAAATTGTTTTGAGTGGTGGCGAACGATATCAGAATAATTATTATTGAAAAATATGGTATTGACTATTGTATATTTACCTGTAAACGCGAAATTCCAATCTTAATAAGTTTGAGATAATGAAATTATGTGCAGCTACTAATGTACCAGCACTTTCAGATGTTGTACATTCTTTATGACATGCGACAAAGAAAAAGTGACGTTTTTAGTCCAAGCAATGATGGCTAGTGTATATTTTTGTATATTATTTTTAATCATGATCCCTATTCTTTGTTTCCAAACCTTATACTCTTAAATTTTAGTGCTCTAATATGTAATTTGCCTTGAACATAAATGTAGGCCTATGTTCAAAAGTGGCGGTGCTGGAGATTATTAGTACCGGTTGCATTTGTTTTATATATCAAATATTAAATTAAATGTTAAATAGCCCCCGATTATGATTTTAGCTTCCATGGAGATACCCTGTTAATGTATTGTCTAAACGGTTTTCCTTATTCAAAACAGCCTGGAGTTTGATGACCGTGATAATGTATTTCAACTCACTTAGTGTTGCTGGCAACACCAAATACCATATGAAGACAACATTTAATATAATTTCTGCATTTCGTTTCGTTACAGAACTGTCAACACCAACTCTACAGGAATGGCAGCAAAGAAAACAATATTTAGTGTACAGTGGCTTGATTCATCTCTAAATCCTCAGTTTTATGAATGTCTGCGTCTGGCTTCCGATAAATTCTATGCTTATTGCGCGTATACAAGAAAATCTGGCAAACACGGTACGACAGGCAAAGCAGCAAGATCACATAAACCTGATGAACTTGAAAAGCTTCCAAATAACTTTAGAAACTTTGTTTCATGTTACTGGTGGTAGAAATACTGAAGAACTTAGTCTGCCTAAGGAAGAAAACAATACTAATCGCTTTTTCACGAAGCTTTGCAGCCCTTGTAAACAATGCAGACGACAGTGTGTAAATGTTGCCAACTAACAGACTAAAAAGTTTATAGAAAACCTTGAGCTAATAAGTTAAGAAACAAACCGAAGAGCGGGAGATTGAAAATGAGATGGCATGGACTTCTGATATATTACCAAGATTCATTTTCTTTCTCCTGAATCTTTGAAGTAGCATATAAATATAGACACAGAACACTAGGAAGCATGGCTACCCTCGGTGGGGAAGGGCGAAAGGGGATGTTGCCTCCCTTTGTTTTAAAAGGTTTTTGGAAGTGCATGTCAAGACATACTAATTTGCTTACTTAAATGTTGTAACACTTAATATATTCATATTAAATACTACAGTATCTGGTATTATAGATTATTTACTGTAGTTATAAAGCATACGCGCGTAAATAACTGTTGTTTTACTTGATGTATTATGTGCCCTCTTGTATCAAAATATTGTGTATTCGCGACTGAGTTTGTGTGTCGGTCTTTTGTCCTCCCCTGGAATCGGTATTTTACTCCCTTGAAAAAGTCCTACGGTTGTCCATGCCTGGAAGCCGGGCTGAACAATCTCTTAAATTTTCCCTGTAACTGCAAATCATGGCTAATCGTGGTTGACGATAAATCCTCGTCCTTTGATATAAGAGAGTTCGCATTAATGGTTCAAAATATTCAATCTATCACTACTAAATTTTATTTAGCTTGCCCATAGCGTCAGGGGATAACATGGAAAATTAGAATCAGAGCTATTGGATCTTACTATGTTCTCTAGTCTCTGTTGTCTTACTATGTTTATTAGCTTGACTAGCAGATCTACTAAAACATATACTCTTTACTCCTGTCCATTTCAAGACTGTTTCGGATCACTTCGTAACTTTCAAGTAGAGGCAAGAGAACATGTGGATCAAATAATTGTTCATTTAAAAAAAAAGCGAAAGAGTTTATTTATTGAATATATTACAATTTTAGTATCCCTTGAAGATTTTTTCAGATATTTTGTTACTCCTGAGAACGGACAATCATTCTTGCGACTCTTAAATGTTCATATAGGTATCTCCATTAGTGCATTCTCCTATTCAGCAACCAATAAAAACATATTGCTCCGGACAGGACGTATCAACTGCAGAGGTGGTTTGGGCACTGAAGTTGATAGACAGTAAAATTTCCATAAGTTCGTGTACAGATTTAGGAGACATATTTCATATAGTGTTTCCGGACAGTATGTTTCCCTCGAAGTTTGAAACGAGCAGAACAAAATGTTCCTATGTGATTAATCATGGACTAGTACCATACTTTGAAAACTTACTTTAAAAGAGGCTGAGGGAATATGAAGATTATATTATTTGCTTTGACGAAAGTTTGGACGAAGTGGTTGAGAGGGAATAAATGGATCTGTGTGTGGAGTTTTTTTTGATATAAGCACCAATAAAATGTGAACAATTTTTTAACTTAAATATTTAGGTCATTCTACAGTCCAACATTTATTAAAGCTTTTCAATACTGGCCTTCAGTTACTTCTTCGACAAAAAAATATTCTTCAAGTATCCATGGATGGCCCGAATTCATAAAGAAACTAGATCAACAGATGAAAGAATGCCCTGATGGCAACATTCTAGTCAACATAGATGTTTGTGGTCTCCATGTTGTGCGTGGTGCAATGAGAACAGGGTTACAAGCTGTACAGTTTGATCTTCATATTTCTTTGCGAGACATTTTCTATATTTTCAATGATTCTCCAGCATGACGTGCTGAATTTGTGTCACTGTATGGAAGAGATGTCTTCCCGATAAAGTACTGTGTGACACGGTGACTTGAGAATGGTCCATCTTTAGAAAGAGCATTGCAGATTTTTGATGAAAAAGAAATTTGTTAATAGTTCCAAAACAGTGCAGATGAGGCCATTTAGAACTGTTGATCACAACAAAGATAAATTCATGAAATGTAAGTTTGTCCTTTTTAAAATTATATCGTTCGACTGTGAATTATTTTTAAGGCGATATCAGACATCAGGTCCTCTTGCCTCCTGTCTATTCGAGACTTGCACACTTTAATACGAAATCTGATGGAACAGTTTGTTAAAGCAAGTAAGTCTGCCACTATCAGTAAACTTCTAGTCATTGATCTTCAAAATGCAGAAAATTTATGTCAAGTGTAAAATGTTGATGTTAGTATTGAGATACAAAGACTTTTGAAAAAAGTACAGTCATCTGAAGTTTAGACTTGAATGCTATGACTAAGAAAATTCTTGAGAGAAGCCTGTTAAAGTACAAAGTTGTCCAAGGATTATCTTCGTTTGTCACTCAATTAGAACAAGAAAAAATCAGGTTCAGAACTGTTAGTAGAACTGTATCTAGAAACAGAGTACCAGAAAAATTTGCAGAAAAGGCAAAAGCTCAATACGGAATGGTTTGTGAAAACGCTTGTTGAACCCTGCAGAGCAAATTTCAAGAGCTTTTGGAGAGGGAAGCACAGCAAATGAAACTAGACGAGTTCTTTTCTTCTATTAAGTGTGCTAGCAAAAAATACAGTGAACTTTGGGAAATTGTCAAATTGTGTTATATTTTCACATGAAAATGCGTCTGTAGAGAGTGACTTTTCTGTGGAGAACCTGCATGAAGAAACTATTGTTTTAATAAAGTAAATGATACCATATGCAGTTTAGGGGTGTACACAAGGTTTCTGTGACACATGAGATGTTAACCAGTATTAGATGTGCACGACGGCACTATGAAGACTTCCCTGAAAATGCTCGAAAAAATTGTCAGGATAAGGAAAAGAAAAAAACAGAAAAGAAAAAAGCAGAAAAGAGAAAAGTCCAGTTGGAAATAAAGAAATTAAAAGAACAAAGGAAAATTTTGAAGCTAAAAACCCCAGCAGAATGAAAAAGCAATTTTGGAAAAAATTCAAAGTTTGGAAAACCAGGTGAGAGAATTATGAAGAGGGATTTAGGAGGATTATTTTGATTGTCATTTTTCTGCAATATCATGTATTATTTTGTTCATGTTTTAGTCATCACTAACATGGATTTTTATCAAAATGTCATTCTGCTTAAAGAAGTGTAGTATGTTATTTCATAGTAGAGTTTTGTAATGTCACTTGTTTGATTGGCTGTGGTTAATGTAACTGCTGTACTCAAAATAACAGTCCAAATTTAAAGGTATTTTCAAATTGTATATAAGTTTTTTCTTATATGTAATTATTATGTTTTGAAATTTCAATCATTGTAACCAAATGCACTTATTATATTAAAAATTGTTTTTAAATATATGCATATATAAAATGAGACAGAAGAACCTGGTCATCTGTTGGGGATGGAGGACGAACTAAAAAAAAAAAAAAAGTGATAACAGAAGACTTGTGGTCTTAGTGTATTTGCACTCAGCGAAAATTACAATTGTTAGTCAGTAAAAGTAAGGGAAAATCACTTGGCAAATGTCGTGGCAATCATATTTAAAATACTACTTAAATCTCAGACACCATTGTGTCAATAATACATATAATATTTTTAATAGTTCATTAATTGTAAATTTTTGTTGATTTGGTGATCGATGAATGAGTAGAATATGGACAACATATTTTGAAACTTTTCTTTTAATGTATCTTATTTTCGATGAACAATAACTTATTTAATCAAATATTCCTTGTATGCATAACTACAATATGTACGAATTCAAACTTTTCCAAAAGGTAAAGATATTATGCATACGTATTGTATTTAATTATATTTGACCTCATTGGCAAGGTAACATGGGAGCGCTAAAATAAACTTACGTGAGAACCTTCATACCTTGCATACAGCTAAATATTTAAAAAAGTAAAAACAGAAAAACAGAGAAGAATAATCTCATTTGTAAGTACAAAATAAACAGAAAGGACTTTCACGTCCGATGTAGTTTGGTGACTATATTGAATGATACAATACGACAGGTTATATATGACCAATAATTTGCACACAATTTTTAATCTGCAAGATTCGATGAGAGGCATCTTTTGTAGAATATTTATGTCACATCCTTCTGGAAATAATGCTAGTATTTTCTGAAGGTAAGGTATTTCTTACTTTTGAAGTATTTTTTTCCTATTATTTTGCTCATTTGTCTTGAACTGAATGTCTCAAAAATAGCCAAGTAGTCTTGAGATATATATTATTGAGTTTGAAACAGCAGCGTAAGTAAAGAACATTTTTCATATTAAAGAAATGTATTTTTGACAATTGTAAACTTTTAGACTAATATTTGGTTGGTTGATAGATTAATTTGTACTTTTTTTCTTTTTTTTTTTAGCACAGAGATTATATGAGATCTATAGATTAACATAGAGTAGTTTATGATCAAATAGAAATAGTTCACTGATAAATAAATAAATAAAACAAAGCCAACCTCTCAGCTCACAACTATATCTACCGGAAATGATTAACATGAAATTATATTTAAGCTCCAATTTTACTGCTAATTAGAATAAGGACACACTGTATATTATATATCATTACAGGGTACCCACATGAAAACTCTCTCATTACAAATATTAATTGCATTGAAACTATTAGTGCCCGAGAAAAACTGTTTGCGGCATCTTGAAGAGCAACTCAAACAGTTGTTTTGTTGTTGATTGTTAATTATTGTTATTTGTTGCAGGTGTTCAGTAACAAAGTTTATATGAATTTTTGTTATTTGTTGCAAATGTTAATGAACAAAGATGACAACAGCACAACAATGTGGTTGACAAACTAAATCACCAATTATCGTGCAAAGAACTTCAGAAGAAATTACCGACGGGACCCACCAGACGTCAAGACTATTAAAGACTATTAAAACATAGTTTGAGAAGTTTTTAGCCACGGGAAGTGTCAACCGACAGCCTGGCTCGGGCAAAGCACGAACGTCTGTGGTAACTGGATGAGATCAGGGAGGTCTTCACTAGAAGCCCAACAAAGTTAGTTCGCAGAGCGTCACGCGAGTTGAACATTCTACCTTCAATGGTCCATGAGGTGTTCTATAAACTACTACGTTTGTATGCATATAAGATGCAAATCGTTCAGGCGCTACAGTTTGATGACCTACCGAAACGAACCAGATTTGCAATGGAGGTTCTGCAACGGATCAAGGATGATCACGGTTACTTGGGGAGGGTGATTTTCAGTGATGAGGCAACCTTCCATACACCGGGCAAGGTGAATCGTCACAATGTGCGCATTTGGGATTCCGAACCCCCATATATTGTTCGTGAATGTGTCAGAGATAGCGAGAAAGTGAATGTGTGGTGTGCTTTGGGACGCAACAAAATTATCGGACTATTTTCCTTCATGGAGCACACAATAACTGATCCCGTTTTTCTTGACATGCTTTTGCTTTTCCACAGCTACTCCTTTTGTAACCAAATGTGATATTCCATGGTGCCCCACTGCACTGGTGTTTAGATGTTCGTAGGGCTTTAGGCCGAACGTTTCCACAATGACGGATTGGACGCGATGGACCCCTCCCAACATAACCCCTATGGATTTCTTCCTATGCGGCCATGTCAAAGATAGCACGCCTGTACGCCACACCTGTACGTGATATCAGGGACGTAGCCAGAGTTCTGAGTTTAGGGGGAGGCATATTTGCAAATTGAATAACCCATACAGGGTGACTCGGAAACTTTGTTATCAGAGTTACAACAAAATGTAACAGGAGAAACGATCTCCAAATTTGTTGTTTTCAATCTAAAGTGAAGGAATTTTACGCTAAATAAGAGTATGGTGAAATGGGATCTGGCCATCGACACGTTAGCGTAAAAGACAGTAACTTCATTCACTTGAGTTGTGGGTCCAGGTAAATGGCAATGTGCATTTTTATTTAACATTGGGCACATAAAGAGTGTACAGCCCAAATGGCTCCTTCGATTTAAAAAAAAAATCCTTCACTTTAGATTGAAAACATCACATTTGGAAACTGCTTCCCCTCTTAAATTTTGTTTATCCTCTTACGTTTTCCCCTAACTCTTAATAACAGAGTTACCCTATGTCAGGGGACTTTTGAGACACCTTGTATATATATATATATATATATACAGGGTGTTTCAGAACAACACTGACAACGTTTAGGAGGTGATTCCTGACACCAAGATAAGACAAAAAGTATAGACCAACCTGGGTGGACAAATACTTCCTTTCGGAGTTATAGACTGCAGAAAACGTGAAAAAATGAACTTTAAAGGTCCATAGCTCTAAAACTACGGGATCTACCGTAGTCGGGTTAATAGGGAACTAATATGTACCCTATGCAAAAATCTATGTTTCAGAATCCTAAGGTACTCACGCTGCAATTTTTATAGAGGGAGTTTGGCTACGAGCATATAATTTGAGGTACCCACCAACTACCTCTATAAAAGTTGTTGAAGTGCAGCAGGATTCTGAAACGGATATTTGCATAGGGTACATACTAGTTTCTAAGTGAAGTCTTGAGGTGACTACGGTAGGTCTCATAGTTTTCCAGCTATGGACCTTTAAATTTAATTTTTTGCTTTCTCTAAGTTCTTTCCATTTTTCCTTTACTTCTAGTAAGAATATCACCGTTAGACGTATCAGGAACAGCTATGAAAATTTCTTTTGCATGATTTTGTTTATTTGCATAAATAAATATATCACTAATAATCTATAATAAGTTGTTCATTTATTTTGGAATATCCGATACGGCTAGTTTGATGATGAACAGAAATTTAAAAAGTTCGAAACTTCTAATTTGAATTGAGTAAGTAAAATAGTAGTATGGTGAAACGTACATTTCTTCGCGAATAAATTTGTATATTAGTTTTTCTTTTTAAATTTTTTTTCTCTATATTTATAAATTTATGTGTAAATGGAACAATAGAAGGAAAGATTTGACATCCAAAACTATTTGATATTTGTAAAACAAATATTCAACGAAGTCATATTCACATTTAGCTCAGACACACAACTTTTTCACATCTGTAGCCTTAGTGAAAATATATTTGTGCAGCTCTTTTTTTATTTCCTTTTGTTCCTACACATTTCTACTAACTATTTTGTTACTAAAAAAAATTCTACTATTTGTATGAGGAAACTGGAGGAATCAACTGACTTTACTTCAGTGCTGTGAAAAGTATGACCACCAATAAGAAGAGTGAAGGGGTGTGATTATTTAGGGCAGGACCGGATTAAGGGGAGCTTAAGGGAGCTGTGAAGGGAAGACTCGGACCTCCAGGTAAACAGGGAGCTCCACTCTGATTAAAATCTCAACTGGCTCTCTGCAAAGAATTATTCATGATACAATCATCATCATAAGATAAATATGCCAAAAAATGTGAAACAAATTTCTTCGTTTCTTACGTCTACCGTCTTAATAAATTACAATAAATCAGTTTTTTTTTAAAAAAATCGAATACCGGTATACTGGATGAGAATCGTGATTCATATTTTCTCGCTGAATAGTGTTCTGCAGTCTCTTGTAATTATAGAATATCCAGTCACAATCCAGTAGAGAAATTAAGTCGCTGCGTAGAAACACAATAGGTTATGTTCTCTTGACTTTAAGGGTGTGATAGAGGAGTTCGCTAGGACGAAAGCTAAGAAGAGAAATTTATGAGGTACTCTATTTTTTATTTATTACATTTATATAATAGGATAGCCTTGTGTGTCTTTTTGTGCATCTGGAAAGTTCCATTAAGCGTAATATCTAATACATGGCATGGTTGATGTCGTACAACTACGTGTATTCCCTTAACGTTCCTACTGAACTTTCACAGAAATGTATTAGGCGAAGTCAGCTGAAGTCATATATTTTTTTTTTTCTATTCCCGGCCTCCAGTTGGGTATCCGGCCCTGGTTCAGAGTAGTGGTTGGTTAACTCACTGGAACGGGCAGCCAAAGATCAGGCTCTATTCTCGGCTTAATTTCGGACATGTTTACTTCTTGAATTTTCAATACTATTACTTGTATTGTAACAATATGAAGACTATTTTCAATCAGACACAATAGGACACTAGATGCTTAAACACTGTTTCAAGTTAGGTAGTGTCTAAATTTATTTGTGGCCTCCTCCGATTTGATTCTCAAACTGTTAATCCAAATGAAAGGGTATTGTATCTGTAATTCATCTAATATGACAATTGAATGTTTTGCTATTTTACTAACTTTTACTATTTTAATTAATATTTAATCCCTCTAACTACCTTTAGCTGATGCTTGAGATCAGATATTGGTTAATGTAGTCATAGTTTATAAATAAATAAAATAAATAAAATAAAATAGCTTTACAATTACAGTGTTCGAGATATTCATCAACTGATATCAGAAATAATACTGAATGTTTTGCATTATACCTCCTTAAAAAATACTGAAACATTAAACAAGAAAATAATGCTTAATTGGTAAAAAAACATATTTTAAAGATGGTTTTAGTATGAGAGAATTTCCTTGAAATATAATACGTTAATCATACCTTTAAATACTTCATCGTTTTCTGTCATTTTTCTGTAAAGCTCTGAATTATCGAAACTCCCACCTTGTCCTCCAAGTTCTACTGGAAGAATTTCAGGTTTGACCATTTCTACGAATTGTTGTAGATTGCTTCCATGGAAATGAATCTGTAATTTAATAAAAATTGGTGACTAGAAGTTTGCAGAACAGAGTAATTGTGTACAAAAGCTAGTTTTGGGTTCTAACATACAAATCCAAATTACGGTTAAGTGATAGTGGATTTTCTTATCTTTTAATTTACTAATACTGTGAAACTTTGCTTGCCAATAATACAGATCTCTCTGAATCTTGAAGAATCTAAGCATAGAGTACTTCACCTACTCTAATATCTAAAACATTGGAAAGATATACCTCTAACATTAATTTATTTACCTCTGAGATACCTTTTAACTTTCCAATATATCGTTATAGGAAGTCTTATAGAATGGCTGATAGATATGGTAGAAGATTGTTTCTGATATGTATTCAGCGATCAAACTAATTCTACCTCTACTCTTATACAACCTCTACTGAAACTAGAAGTATCCTTATCCCTCTTTTCAAATCTAAAGCTTGAAGTTTTAATATTGGATCACCATAATTTGCAAGTCTATCGTAGTTTCGTATTATGAAACAAAAGTAAGTCGTTTAAACAATTAATTTATTAAAGAAGTTATTCATTTAGTATACTTAAAAAACTAGGAGTTCGTGAAAATTATCATTCTACTCATTCGTTTCTGTAATTCCTGTAATTCCTTTAAGCTTCCAAGCTTTCGACTCTCCCTTGTTGTCATGGTCACGGAGGTTAAAAAGAGGAAGAAAAAGAATAGAAACATCAAGGAATAAAAATGGAAGGGACTTACCAATGGAAGAGCTGTGTTTACGGAAACACGTTGTCAAGTACGTCAGCGATCAACGAATGAAGAAGATGTAAACTTAAATATGACAGATTCAATTTGTGCGCCTTTCTTTGTTCATTGTGGGAAGGTTACCAACTCATATTGTTATTATGAAGGTTACCACCATTATCCGCATGTCAATGGTTTGAAAATTTTGTAATTTCTCCCGTTCATCATGCAACCATCCCTTGTCTAATTTATTTATTTATTTATTTTTTTAATGAATAAATGCATTTTCAGAACCAGTCTCTCTCTCTGTTTCATTTCTGGCTCCAAATAAACTTTCTGAATCTTCTATCCAGTATTGCGTTTCTTTTAAATACTTCGATAATCCTGACACCGGATTTTCCACTTTTGAATCTCTAATATGCTCCTTTCCTCGGACGTTTAGATTTCTTTCTGTTTTGCCTATATAACTCTCTTGGCAATTACATTTTATTTCATAAATACCCGATTTTTCATTGGGATCCTTGTAATAACTCTTAAATTGGGTAATTAATGCTCTTTGCTAAACTTTTGTGGAGCTTTAAGGCTGTACGAAAACCGTGTTGTGTATAGATTCTATTTAACGCAGTTGTCAATCTGGGAAAAATATGTAATCCAGCCTATGTTTTATCTTTTATATCGGTTTCAGGTTTATTGGGTCTTAAATTCCTTTTAATCAATCTGATTATACAAAGAAGCTGAGCACCCATTCAAAAGACCCAGCTTCAAGTATTCAATCTCTGTAAATCTGTTTTAAGGAAGTAAGACGTATGACGCGCAAAAAGAAATTCTTCTAAATATTAGCTTTGGTACCTACTGCATGTGCAGATTTATTCTGAATGTACTGTGTACCGGCTGCGGGCTTGTGGTGGACACTGGTAATGAATTTACTGTTATGCCTTCTTATGTTAAGGTCTAAGTACGTAAGACTGCCGTCCTTCTCTTTCTCAACGGTAATCTCAAATTGCGGTGAATATTGTTTAATTCTTTTAATAAGTAATCTACTTGTGAATCATCCTTGTAAAAGAAAAGTAGATCGTCAACATATCTATAGTATCAAACTGTAAGAAGTTTCCGTTGTTTCAAACTCCTACTTTCAACCATATGGAGTACTAGATTTGCTAACAAGGGTGATAAGGGGTTTCCCATAAAAGGTTTGGAGAATATATCCCTCTGTCGACATACAAGAATTTTTAAATAGAACACCTAAGAGGAAAAAAAAATATGAAAATAATACGTATTCACAGACGACTCAAAAAGTAACACTGCAGTGAGCATTGTAATTCTCAAAACAACTATAAAACAAAATTGAGACACTAACATATCAAATAGAAACTCAAAACAGAAATAAAGTTTGTTCGGGGAAATTTTACTTATATAAAATGGAAACAATGAACGCAAAACCATGGAAAATATAAGAGATTGGAAATGTAGCCATATAATACAATTAATGTAGTTAGAACTTCACACTATATTGATACAAGCACAATTATTTAAATTACGCAGAAGAGATACTCCCAGATGATGGTGTGGAAGGAGCTGGGAACTATAGACCATATAGTTTTCCAATGCGATTTAATAAAAACATTTAGAGAAGGTTTACTAGAAATAGTTTATTAAAAATCAGAATTAGGTTCCTTAATCGAATAAAAAGTTTGTTAGCTCAAAGGGATGAGGCAAACAAAATTTTTACTTTTAAAAAACTGAAGGATGTTTATATATATATATATATATATATATATATATATATATATATATATATATATATATATATATATATATATACCGGGTGCACCATTTATAATGTCCCACCTTTATAACAGAGGAACCAAGAGAGAGAGAAGCGAAACTTTGCACAAAGAAACTACAGGAAGGGGGACATCTATCCGTATATTGGGTACCATCACCAGGTGAACAATGTTGCCAACCCAATATAAAGTTATGATTTTTTAAAATGGAATGACCTGAATTTAATTTCATAATTCAAATCAGCAATGAAAACAAAGACGAAAGAGATAACACTCGCAGATCAGTGTTGCATACTTTTTGAGAAATATTGTAAAACATGTGTAAAATTTAAACGTCTTTAACACACACAAGGAATGAAGTAGTAACAATTGATGCACATTAAATACTGGGAAGAACTCTTTAAATTGACTTCAAGTTTAGAAGGATCAGTAAAACAGTGTTGCCACAACAGAAGAGAGAAAAGTTGAGTTTGGAAATAGTGCAATAACTTGGAAAAGGTCCATAGTACAGTATGGTTTAAAATTCATAGAGCAAATCAGTATGTCATAAGGAACATTGTCGCGTTTATTTGAGATCGATAAGTCAAGTACTTACCGAGATATTCGGTACTCTGTAAAAGGTGAGAATTTTGTGCTGTACAAGTTGGTAACGCTGTTTCAAAATTCCCTTTTTTTCCCCTCTTCGTTGGAGGAATAATAAAGTAGTAATCTGTGACAGAAGTTATATTCTGTGACCTGCCGAACTAAAGCAAACTATTTAAAATAAGGAAATAATATTTTTCTGTTTAATGAATTTTGTAATGTATGTTACGAATAATTGTTTCTTGATCATCATAAATATTTATTTATTTAATTTCTTTCTCCTGAATATGTTAGAAAAGACAATAAAATGTAGATATTAATAGTTGCCAAATTTTAATTGAAAATACATAGGCTAAGTTCTGTTAAATGGTAGCAACATTTTTCAGATTATCCAATATTTATACGTACTGTCCAATCTTAGGGGAACATACACAACTTATTTTGTATTTCATTCACCAAAAGTACAAATAATTTACAAGTTGTTATTTTTAGAAGTGAGTTGAATTTATGGATTCATTCGGTGTCGATTCCCTTATGAGGACTCAAACGTTATGAGTAAAAATACAGCACGTAGATAATATGCCATAAAAGCTATAGTGGAACAAACACCAAACAACCTGTGTTAGGTGGTATTAAAAACAAGAAATGTATCTGATCGGTTAAGAAAATTTAACCTGGTGGGTCCATGAACGGTTGGATCCGTAGTGTGCTGGCAAGCAAACGAGTATAATATAAAAAGATGATCAAATATATGCTGGATGATCACAAAAAGCAAGGAAGTATTTAACCAAGTCAGGGCAGGTTGAAACTAGTAGAAACTCAAGGTGTGTATAGGGACCAGGCACGTTAGCAAAGGTGGGTATGCTTGCAAACCAAATAATGTAAACATACTGTGTAAAGAATGTTCCATAGTTCTTCTGCAAATTATATGCGAGATCGTATTCCTTAGCTCAGTTTAATTTTCTGTATAACGTCCCACGTTTATGCCATTTAGGCTAAGGTGGACATTGATTAAGGCAAGTGACTGATGATAGAAGAATTAATAGGATATAAATGTGAGAGAAAGCGAGAGTACCAGACAACCCCACGGACACGATGTTATCCACTACAAACTTACTGGACCGGAAATCGTATCAGGGACCCCACACACCAAAGGTAAGCGCTCTACCACTGAGCAACCGTGCCCTCGAAGCTTAAATTTAAGAAGGCATAACAACACAATTTTCCTATTATACTTCAGTCAAAATCTTTTGCTTTTTTGTACAATGCTTCTCAATAATTGAATACAGATTTATGATATACTGCAAAATGATATGTCTGAAAAGCGATTATTCTCGGAAAAATACGTACAAACTTCTGTATGTTGGTCACTAGAAACTATCATTTCATCTATTTGAACAGAACGAAGTTGGAAACTCACACGTGCTTTTGTCCGTATGGAGGAGGCTTGTCAGCGACAGTGTGTATGCGAGTAAATGAAGACAAGGGAGAAAAAAAGCACCATCCTGTGCTACATGGTCATTATGATGTAACATATTCTTGGAGTTCAGGATAAGCAAACGTGGAACTGTGTCCGTAGAAAACAAACACGTCACCACGTGAAAGTAAAACCGAAATGCTTATTTTCGCTTTGTGTTGACGCAAAGCGTTACAAAATGAGAGAGTTCAGGCATTGGCGTACGCAGAGGGTGACTCCTGGGTAGAGATGCAAGGGCTCGGAAAAAAACCGGCTTTTTTGGAAAAAAAACTCGGTTTTTTCTGCTTTGCTTTTTTGCTTCGGAAATTTTGGGCTTTTTTCAAAATACTGCTTTAAATTGATAAAACAGACTTTGTATCGCTTCTCTATAACACAAAAAATCATTTAGTTAGTGGTTGATGCTGATAATAATATAAAACATCGAAAATAAACTATGAATTTCGAAAAAATATTTCAAACAATTTTTCTTCAACATATTTACATTATGAATTCCACAGGATTAACCAATGTATATAATAAGATTTTTTTTAACCTCCTATATACAAAAGTAAGCAGAGTTGGCAAGAACCATGGTTGTTTTTAAAAATGCCAAAAACCCGTTTTTTGGGGGATGTTTAAACCAGGCTTTTTTGGTTTAAACCAGGCTTTTTTGACTTAGATTTTTTGCTTTATGTATTTATATTACATATTCACAGAAATAGCCTAAGTTTGTTTCGCCTTGATGTTATTATGCAACAGCGGGGTTATGCCGGAAGAACTCCCATAAGCTTAAAGAAGTGCGGTCAGTAAATTTCTTAAGTTGAGAATCTCCCGCCCTAGCCATTGGAAAAATCCCGTCATTACTTGAAATGTAAGACAATAACGGGAAAATCCTGTTATTGCTTTGCATGTAAAATTTAAAGGTCAACGTACCATAATCAGTACGCTAAAACTGAGGTATTAAATTACAAATTTAGTACCGGTACGTAGATATCATTGAAAGTCCAATCCAAGCTAATGTTGGAAGCTACGTAGGCAATCGATAAATTTTGCCAATTTCTATCAATATTTTAAGCAATATTGGCTTCTTTATAAAACAACACGCATTTAGGCATGTAGAAATATACAATTTGGTTTGTTTCGTATTTTTAGGCTTAACATCCTTACGAAATACCGAGGTTATCAAGGACAAGACTTTCGCTTAAACTGACATCCGAACCGCTACTTGGGTTACGCATGAAAGAAGGTTTGTGGTTCGACCGAGAATTGAACATGGGACACCTTGATTAAAAGGTGAAAGGGAAATAAAACTATTGCAGGTAGTTTGATATCTGGAAACGTTACCATGAAGTTCACACGATTCGCATTTTTCATTCTTTTTATTTTTGTGGTTTAAACCAGTTATTAAAAAAAAAAAAAAAAAAAGTTGGTGTAAACCAGCCAACCCTAAAAGTAAACACTTCTTTTTAAAGAATACACAAATAACTAGCAAAATAGTATGTAGTATTTTTACTTCAAAATATTCCATACCCTCTTTTTGAAACAAAATACAATTAAAATAAAACATAAGAGAAATACTTACATTTATATGATACACTTAAAGGCTGCACATCTAGAGCTTTTGGTTCTGTATATTCTTGAAATTCTACAGTTAAGTTTTATAGAATCACCATCACAGTTTACCCAATCAAGTTTTCTGAATTTTTAACAAGAGGGACTCAACATATCATTACGAACCCCCCCCCCCAAAAAAAAAGACTACGGAATATATTTAAGTTAAGCTAAATACAACTGCACAACAAACATGACTGAGTGATTAGCTTTTGCGCTTCTATCGGGAAGTCCGGGATTCACCCAGCATTCGACCATTCTGACAAAGCTTTTCTTCATTCCATCTGTGAATGTAGAAATAGTGCGTGTACTGTGAGTTGGGCGACTTCCTTTTTTATTGTTTTTAAATCGTTATTATTACTAATTACCAGCAGTGACGGTTTTGCGAAGGTTAGGGGGGCGGTCTTTCGGACTGAAGCCCGTTCCCCGAAGTTACAGAATGTCTGCAACAAACTAAATATCTATTATTTATGCCTTTACTCATAAACTTTAAGCTCCCGTCAAATAAAAATTACGAATGTTTAAAAAAACTAAACATTAGTAAGAAACCCTTCCCAAAATACTTTTCTAAATCCGCCACTGATTCTCAGTATAAAATGATTTTTAAAGTTGTATCCGGAAGATTATTGCTAAACATATAAACGAAACGAAATATTAGTTATGCCTGTACTCATAAACTTCAAGCACTTCCCAAATAAAATTAGGACTTTTTAGGAAACGAAACAATCAGAAAAAACCCTCCTAAAGTACTTTTCTAAATCCGCTACTGATTATTTGTATAAATTGGTATTCAAGGTTGTGTCCGGAAAATTATTGCTAAATCACTTCACAGCTACAGTATAACAGAAATGTGGAAGTACGGTTTAACGGATATATTGAAAAACGTACGCTTTGACGGATAAATAGAAAAACGGGCAAGTTTAACTTTTGCGCTAGAAGCTAGAGTACTAAAAGCTCTTAGAAATGAAACACGGATGACAAATTAGAGAAGAAAAAAGATGTCGATAACTCAAAAGTTAAAATAAAGTTAAATAGCCTCTAAAATTACCCTCAAATACTACATTCTTCATGTTAGCTTTAATTCGTAAAACATGTGCTCCATCCATCTTGATGGTGAATTTCAGAGCGAAATATCACATTCAGGTCATGGAATTCTTATCTAACTATACAATATACTATAAGAAAGCTATTTAGATAGAAAAATCATGAAGTTGAAAAAAGCCAAAATTTCCAAAATTCTCGTTTTTTTTTCAAAAAAGCCGGCTTTTTATGTGAAAAAAACCATCGATTCAAAAAAGCCGGCTTTTTTGCATCTCTACTCCTGGGGGTCCGGACCCCCCTGAAATCCAGATTTTTTTGTAAATATAGTCTACTTTTAGGGGCAATTTTAGAAATTTTGATATAATTTAGCCTAAAATTGTATTTGAACTCCCCAAAACGCTTTAGACCCCTCCCGAAATAAATTACTGCGTACGTCCCTGGGTCCAGATATAAGTACGAGGGTAAAGTCTTGTACACAGCCCATGCACGACCGTTTGAGTGGTTTGATCCAGTTCACTTTTAGGTTAGTTGTGGTTCAGAGTTTTGGCTTCACGATTGTTTGTGTTTTTTGGTTTGCGTAGCTGTGTTGTGAGAAATTCAGTGGTGAACCCGACTGAGGTTGGATTACACATGATAAGCGTTCCTATATCAAAATCGAAATCCTATGTGGAAAGAATCCAACTGAAATTTACAGTGCTTTGCGGGAGGTTTGTGGAAATAGTGTAGTGGATCATAGCACTGTATTACGGTGCTCAGCTCGTTTTCGTGAAGGTCGTGTAAGCACTGCGGGCACCCCAAGAAGTGAAAGCCCTTCAACTGCAACAGACTACACCTCTGAGATTATTGTGAATGACATTTTGAGAGAGGATCGACGAAAACATGTAAGAAAATTGCATATGAGGCCAAAAAAATGTCTGTCACTTTAGTTTACAGAATCATTACTGAGAAGCTGAAGATAAAGATGAGATGGCTTCCGCATGATCTGAGTAAAAGAGCAGAAAGCATGTCGTAAAAGAATTGCAGAAAAATTGCTTCAACGTTAACAAACACAAGGAAATCAGTTTTTACGAAGAACTGTTGCAATTGATGAAACCTGGATACGAGAGTTTGAACCAGAACTGAAGTTTCAGTTGTCACAATAAAACAGATTAGGCTCTTCACTCCCGAAGAAATTTCGCCGGCAACAATCAAAGGTTTAACTCACGATGATCTTCGCGTATGATACAAATGGAGAGATGGCTACAGTAGAGTGCCACATGGGACGTCTGTACCAGGCGTATACTATAAGCTGTTTCTGCAAAAAATTTTGCGCCCGAAAATTCGTGAAAGAAATCCTGATATGCTTTCAGCTGGTGTCCTCATTCTGAACATAATGCAGGGCAGCATACTGCTCTGCAAGTAAGGGTGACACTTAACAAGTATGGATGGGAAATACTTCTCTTCCCAATATAGTCCTGATTTGAGCCCACCAGATTTGTTCCTTAAATTAAAATGACCACTCTGTGGAAAACTTTTTGATTCGATTCACGAAGCTTTAAGTGAGGTGACCCGAGTGATCAAACACCTCAACAATGAAGGTGTCCTAACCAGAATACAGAATTTACAAAATATTGGGAAGCTGTCGTAAACAAGTATGGAGATTGTATTGATGGCCTGTAAAGATATTTTGTCCAATAAATTATTTAATTCCATAATATCTTTCAGTGTGCAGAACTTTTGAAATGACTATCGTACAATATATTGGAAAAAAATATTCCGAACAGTTGCTAGGACATAATATTGTACGTAAAGGTACATATAAACACTACATGCAAACATTAGAAACTATTGGTATCATAACAAATAACAGTATATGAATCTAATTTCGTAATAATGTTCGCAAAATTTACAGATCGCAAACGAACGCAAATAATGAAATAAATTATTATAATTGCATAGGGCTACCAAGTATAGCAAAAAAAAACCAAACTTTACATTTCGTAACACAATCCACTGCAGAGTGAAGCAGTATAAAACATTTTAAGACATTCATTAATTACGACTCAGCTGCTGCGTATGTAAAAGAAAACTTGAACCTGTGATTTTTATGATATTAATGCACAATTAACATATTTTTACGTTTGATGAAGTATCATAGAACGAGTTTACCAAATGTATACTTTGCTAAGCTAACCAAAGCCAACCTACCTATCCTAACACATATTTTATGTTCAAGGACGAAAAGAAAGAAAAATAAAACACCTAAGTAAAATTTTAGTGAACACCATCAGCACTATATTACAGAAGTAAAACGTATCACGTATTGTGCGTGAGCCTGTGTATAGTACATTGTCAGTCAGTCTTACTACTTGCATTTTGGTCAATTTACTTACCTTTGAATTTATAATAAATATGATTCTGGTTTACTTTTGGTGCATCAAATTTTTAAAGATTTACAGGAAAATTTCCGTACTTCGTATGAAAAGACACATTTAGAAAGAACACATTTCTGCAAGCGATGGAGTTAAATACAAAGTAATACACCTGTGTTTTATTTTACAAGTATAGGTTACTAGTGTAAAATCCTTACGAGTACTTTACTACGGATAAAATAAAAGAGTGCATATAAATGATGGTTGCATTAGAAACTATTTTCCACCGATGCTGTATTTGTGCATAGTGTACAGAAGTTGTATTTTATGTTTACAAGTGGAACGCTACAAGTATGAAACCGTAACAAGTATTATTGAAACTCATATGTGCCAAAATCCATTCGTTTTCACTATCCTAATTTTTGCATTAGTAGTATCGTCTACTAACTAGAATTCTGAAGAGTTAAAATGTATGATTGTTACCGTTAACAGATCTCCGTGGAGTTTCGCTATCACAAATTTTGCAATAGACCCATTATTTCATAAACATATTGTAAATAAGTAACATGTACCAGTGTAAGACTATATAGATTATGTTTCTATCCAATACGATTAACGTGACACAAAAAAAAAAAAAAAAAAAAAGTGTTCGGGCTTCGGCAGCTAATTTGAATGCATTCGCATCTATTTTATGAATGCGCTGATTCTTGATGATTTTCACAACACAAAGTTGTTAATGAATACGGAGAGAATTTAATTTTTATGTAGTTAGCAAAAGAAAAAATGAGGCCATACTTACCTAGATTCTGTAAGAATCACCCCATTTTTTGTTTTCCTAACTGTACATTTTCACAATGAACACGGAATATGTAGATTCAATATTTATACGCAGTTATTTTATCATTTATGCATTTTCTTCACCTTTAGAATGCAAATTAAATATATTTTTTTCTTTTAAGAAAAGAAACTTTATTTGTAACGTATTAATTCTTTTCCTTTCCACAGGTGGATCGATAGATTACGAGCATTTCGCAGGAAGAAGAAGAACAATTGAAATCTGAAACAATTGATATACGAAACGAAGATGGATCAGCATTTCCACAGGATATTGTAATAGACGTAAGTTAAACATTTTGCTATTTGAACAAACATACAATTAAATGTTGGTTGAATATCACGCAATTACAGCATTGTGTAAAATATAAGAGGAAATGCAGTGAAACATAATTACTTTTATTATAAGAGTACATTGCAATTCGACAGGCATAAATTATAAATTCGACAGACCGACAATTGTTTCTAAATATCTTGTACCAATATGTTCATGACGGCCTAGCTTCTATATTATATTATATTATATTATATAGAAGCTAGCTAGCGGGATTAAATTAACTATGTTTCACTTACTTTCCATGAAGCATATACAATATTATTGATTTTCTGTGGTTTAATTTGACGGGTGTTGTAGATGAATGGGTCATTTCGACCTGAACTCGGGATATAAATCGAATTATTATTTTTGTAACAAATAAGCAAGCAGTAGAACTGATTAGAGACTTTTCACTAACTGACATTTTTTAAAAAATCTTTTAACAGACTATAGTTTGGCCACATACGTTTTACTGTAATTATTTATTGTTTAATCTATTGGAAAAATGAAAATACTGAGGTTCAAACTGTGTATGCTTTTGTACTGTAATATAAGAAAGCTCATAATTTGCCTGCTATTAGTAATTAATTTATGATGATGATTGTTGTTCTTCCCGGAGGTATGTGCTTGACCCCGAAGGTATCTCAGCAAGGTGAAACCATGGTGGCTTTGCATTGCTTTCCATGGGATGATGATGACGTTCTAAGGGCGGGATCCGAACCACTTGTGTCCTCACCGAGAATCGAACCCGAGCTCCCTTAGTTATAAGGCGATGAGCTTAACCAGTCGTTCTGCGGAGACACCAATTAAATTATAACATGCCAAATATATAAACAATCAATCAAAAACATCTTTAGGGTCACACTTACTCAATTTTTGGAATTCATTTCTTGTGTCTAGGTGCATAATATTACTGTGTTCCGTTTAAGTTGCTTTGACGGAAGACATATGGGATAGCATTTTTTTAAAAAATAATAATATGTAATATTTATTGCCTTAGTGGTTGAATGACTAGCAGACTCACATTTGATGCAAGAGTTAGCGGATTCTATCCCCCAAGGCTTTTTATATTGAGCATCGCAAGGAAATCGGAAAGCTTTTTAAATAATATAAAGTACTAAACTCTAATCCAGAAAGCCCCAAAAAATTACGATGCAAGTCAATTAACTTATCACATACCAACCCACCACATTTAAAGAGAAAGAAAAAAAGGACACAGTCAGTGGTGTTTCGGAGCTTAAAAAACAGAGTTTAATTTTAATTAATGTATAATAATGTGCATATTTTAAAGAAAATACAGATAGTAAGAAATACAAACTTGCTAAGAATAATGTTCAAAGAAATGTTGTTTTCTAAGTTGCATATTTCTTGGGTTAAGTCAGCCACGAACATGTTTGTATCCCGGTTGATCTGGTCGTTCATTACTGATTCAACTTCGTAAGAGGCATTTGTGGAGCCAATCAGGGTCAAGGCATTTAACCACATTACAGCACTTCAATGCTGAAACCGAGAATCCTGCGTAGGGCTTCAGAAATCCTGGGCAGATTCTCCTATGTATACAAAAGAACATGACGTGGACGTCTTATATTCGCACGAAACCTGTAAGTTATTTATTTATTTATTTATTTATTTATTTACTTCAATTATTATTAAGCTTTTCCTCTCCCCCTTTTTATTTATTTATATATCACATCTATCGGAGGCTTATTGGTCATGCGCCATGCTAAGTTTTGTGTTTATCTCCGGATGATCTAGCTGCTTGAATATCCCCCACCTCCACCCCACCCATCTTCGGTGCAAGCCTACTATCTTTAAAAATTATGAACACAATTTTAAAAATTCCATTCAAGTTTTAGTCACTTATTCTTTGTTAGAAGACAATGTTTAAAATAAATTTAACGTTATTTTCTACTGACTTTTTTTTTTTTTTTTTTTTTTTTTTTTGCAGGTGTTGGAATCACATTCAAACGATCTTGATGATCCAGGAAATTGGCCAGAACATATTACGGACAGAATGCGTCAGATACTTGTTAGACGAGGTCAGTTCAAGTCTCCAAACGAGAGTTCCCAGTAAACAGCGAGGGTCGGCGATTTACTACAAGTAACTACAAAAGACGTCTGCACAATGGAGAAGAAGTTGCTCGTAGTTGGCTTATTTATTCAGTGACTAAGGATGCAATATTTTGTTTCTGTTGCCGTCTTTTCGGTGATACTACAATGTCACTCTCTTCTCGTGAAGGTTTTTCGGATTGGAAGCATATGTCCGGACTGTTATCAGACCATGATAGATCTTTGACTCACATGAAGGCTTTCCAATCGTGGTTTGAACTTGCAAACCGATTACAGTCAGGTAAAACAGTTGACGCTGAAAACCAAGCAATTATTCGCAATGAAACTGAGCGTCGGAAAGAAGTTCTCAAATGACTGCTGTGTATAATTCAGTTTCTTGCTTCCCAGAACTTGGCATTTCGTGGTCAAAATGACACCATTTACTCAAGAAACAACGGCAATTTTCTCAAACTAGTTGAGTGTATTCCACAGTTTGATGTTAATATGGCTGAGCATTTGCGACGAATAACATGTAAAGAGACACATGTACATTATTTGAGCACGGACATTCAAAATGAAATAATTGAACTCCTTGGGTCAAAAATAAAGGATAAAATTTTGACTGATCTAATGAAAGCGATATATTATTCCGTAATATTAGATTGTACACCCGACGTAAGTCATACAGAGCAAATGACACTAATTGTTCGTTTCGTGACGGTAGAACTGGGTAAGGAACCATCCATTGAAGAACATTTTTTGGGATTTTTGTGCATAAATGATTCTTCAGGAGAAGGACTAACTACCACTATTTTGGAAGAATTAGAAAAACTGAAAATTCCGTTCTCAAACATGCGTGGCCAAGGGCATGATAACGGTGCCAATATGAAAGGCGCTCACTCAGGCGTTCAAAAAAGAATATTAGATCTAAATAGTCGAGCATTTTTGTCCCTTGTAGCTCCCATTGATTGAATTTGGTTGTGAATGATTCTGCAATGTGCTGTAGTGAGGTTATAAATTTTTTTGCTTTATTGCAAGAAGTATACAATTATTTTTCTAGTTCCACATATCGTTGGTCTGTTCTGCAAAAACATATATCCAATTTCACTTTGAAACCTCTTAGTGATACTAGATGGGAGAGTTGTATTGATGCTGTCAAATCGTTTCGCTACCAGTTAGGAGAAATTTACGATGCTCTTTTCGAAGCATCAAAGGACTCAAAGATAGACGTTATGGGCAAAAATAAGGCTTGTTCCCTGGCTAGGAAGCTCCTGAATTTTAAGTTCGTTTGTGTTGTGGTGTTTTGGTATGAAGTTCTTTCTTGTGTTAATGTGGTTAGCCATGTTTTCCAACAAGAATCAGTGGACATTCAGCAAGCAGTTGATCTGCTTAAGAAAACCAAGTGTCGCCTTGAGAACATGCGAAGTGATGAAGGTTTCCAGAATATTTTGGTTGATGCCAAAGTAATTGCTGAAGAGCTCGACATTCAACCACAATTTGAGAATGAACCAAAACTCCGACCTAGAAAAGTCAAACGACAATTTTTGTATGAATCTGAAGACGAACCGATTAATGATCCATACAGTGCGTTTAAATGTAACTTCTATTTTTGCACATTAAACACAATTATCTGTTCCCTGAATGAAAGATTTCAACAACTGAAGCAGCACAGCGAAATATTTGGGTTTTTGTATGACATCCATCCAATAACGGACAAAGAGTATTTACTAAAGTGTTGCAAGGACTTGCAACTATCTTTAACAGACAAAGATCACTGTGATATTGACAGATTTCAGTTATATCAAGAGCTCTTACTTGTACCTTCATTTCTCGGTTCTGAAAGTGGGAGCAAACCGTTGCAAGTACTTACATATATTTGCAAGAACTCCCTTATTGGGTTATTTCCAAATGCAACTATTGCTCTAAGAATCTTATTAACTATTCCTGTAAGGGTAGCTTCAGCAGAAAGAAGTTTCTCCAAGTTGAAACTTATAAAGAATACCTACGATCAACGATGACGCAAGAGCGCCTTGTAGGCCTTTCTATGATGTCTATTGAATGTGATGTTCTGTGTGAGCTTGACACTGATACTTTAATTAAAGACTTTGCAGAGAAAAAGGCACGAAAAGTTAACTTTACTTAGCATTGTAAGCAAGTCAAAGGACAATTTGCATTAAAACTGTATAAAGATATAAAATTATATTACTGGTTGTATTATTTGTATTACGAAATCTTTGTACAATACTGTTACAAAATATATTTGTATGTTCTTTTGTTTATATATGTGTTGTCTTTCGCAGTTAACAAGGTTGTTTATGTATATATGTGTAAATAAATGCTGTATCGCATCATCAATCTTAATTTTATATAAATCGTTGTTTCTTGAATCGTTCTGTAAATTTCTAATCAGTGACGTAGAATATTTTGCATGCTCATGTGTAAATAATTGTATCGTATATCGTTAACCAAAACTTACTCTGTGTATTTAACTGACAAAAGTTAAGATCTTACTCAGTTTGATAATTGATTCTTATAGTAATAGTTATAGAGTTCGAGGAGTTATCCTTTAAAAGCAGCTATCTGTAAGGTAGCATAGCAAATTTAAACTCAACAATACCAATGGGTTGTAGGGGGCGACATATGGATTCTTTGCCCGGGTGATATTTTCCCCTTCCGCCGGCCCTGATCATTGGCATAGCAGTTATAATGACTTCTTGCATTTCTTTTATGTACAATTTCTTGAACATTGCTTCCAAATGATCCCCTTAGACGTATGTTAGCAAACGAAGGAAGTGGGTACCGGTAATTATCTCGGTTACACCCACTTGCCTACACCCACCAGCTACAACACGGCCAAAGAAATTGTGCTTGGAAACCATCTTTTGTATTGCTTCAATTGCAACAAACTGTTACTTATTTCATTCATTCGTGTTTAAAAAAAGAAATGGTAACAAGTCTGTAATATTTACAGATAATATTGAATTGTTTCGATATTACTCTCCTAGTATATTCATCGCACGAATAGTTATTAGGTAACTTTCGTAAACTTATTTCTACCATCTTGTTGAAATGTGAATTCGTATTACTAACTCAAGAACAATTTATATCCACATTACGTTTAATTAGTCCCTTCAAGAACTCAAATGGGTTTCATTTCATTGTATGTCCATTTATTAGTTTTATTTCGTTTTATTAATTTCTTCACGATTCTCTAACGCTGAGGGAAAAAAAGTAATTTTGAAACAGCGTTACCATCTTGTACAGCACAAAATTCTCACCTTTTACAGAGTACCGAATATCTCTGTAAGTACTTGACTTATCGATTTCAAATAAACGTGACAATGCTCCTTATGACATACTGATTTGCTTTATGAATTTTAAACCATACTGTACTAGGGATCTTTTCCAAGTTATTGCACTATTTCCAAACTCAACTTTTTTCTCTTCCGTTGTGGCAACACTGTTTTACTGATCCTTCTAAACTTGAAGTCATTTTAAAGAGTTCTTCCCAGTATTTAATTTAATGTGCATCAATAGTTCCTACTTCATCCCTTGCGTGTTAAGCGATCAATGCGTTTAAATTTGACATCTGTTTAACGTTATTTCTCAAAAATTATGCAGAAATATGAAATTAAATTTAGGTCATTCCATTTAAAAAATCATAACTTTATATTGGGTTGGCAACACTGTTCACCTGGTAATGGTACCCAATATACGGATAGATGTCCCCCTTCCTGTAGTTTCTTTGTGCAAAGTTTCGCTTCTCCCTCTCTCTCTCTTGGTTCCTCTGTTATAAAGGTGGGACATTATAAATGGTGCACCCGGTATATATATATATATATATATATATATATATATATATATATAGATAGATAGATAGATAGATATTAGTGTCCCAGGAAGAAGGGACAATATTGTGGGAAATGGTAGTATGTGTTATTCTAAGCAAAAATGTTCACATGAATATTGATCCTAATTTCAACGGTTGTTAACTATTTTTGATTTCATGTTTCTTATTACTCACCCTGTAATTACTCTACAGATGTGGGGCATAGCGGATTTGAAAGGTAATAGAATGATCTTTCTAACGGTATGCAACATGTGGCAGTGGTTTCTTTGAAAAGGGGGTTATTGAGGGAAAGTTAAGATTATGTAAGGGAATTAGATGCCGTCACTGATTCCCAAATTTTCCTCAGTAACTTTCATTGGAAATATACCACTGTCACATGTTGCATAGGGGAAGTCAGTTGAATACAAGCACAGTTAATGAAAATACTAACATCTCAAAAATGATGTATTACAGAAAGTAAAAAGTATCACCAAAGGAAGCCTGATCCTTCGTCTACAAACGCTAAAAGTACAATGTTATACATGCTTTTGTTCGTGAGTAATAAACAGGTTAGTAAGGTAGGTGCGCAGTGCTCATATTTTCCGTAGTACAAGGGTAATATGAGCACTTCATAGGGCAAATATGAAATGCTGATATTAGCGTTTCTAATATGAGCGAAATATTAGCGTTTCTTACTTAATATTTTCACATAAAATACAAAGCAGATACAAAAAAAAATGTACAAAAGAAGAAATGAAACGTAACTGATTACAATAACCTAGTAAAAGATAGTTGGACATGCACGTAAAACACAGTTCATTTAAAGAGACATGTCTATTGGTTTGATATAAATAACTAGGCACTAAATATTCTACAATAATCACAAAGAAAGAACTCAGGGCCCTGAACGTTCACAGAAAGGGCATGATACCAGTCTTGGCACATATCACACTTAATCCATTCTTCCCTTCTGGAGTCTTCACTAAACTTTCCTTCACAAATATGGCAAATACTATCATTCTCCTCACACTATGAATGAGCCTATTCTCTTTCCTAACGTGGCATAAAACTATTAGTATCCACTTGTGCTTTAGATTTCTTTATAGATGTCTGCTTCTTCACCTTTACAGGAAGTCTTCCTTTTGAAATGCCTTTGGATTTAAGCTGTATTATCAATTGCCTTGATGTAAGTTCTCCTGCTTTTCCTCTATGTCTTCCTTTTCTGTTGCTTTATCTCTGAATAGTAGGCAGAGGAAAAAGTGATTTGACAATTTTCCGCGGTGTTTGAGAAACTTGGTTGATAGTGTTTCTGAGGCGCTTGATGGTCCAGGTTGAAGTTCAGTGTTTGCGAAACGGGCAAGTTTTTTACCTGTAGTTGTATTGGTTGGTGATGTGTGCACTATAGCAACATTAGGTACTGTAGAAGAGCTTGTTGGGTCATTATTACCAGCAGATGACCTCAAAGTTTCTTGAGAAACATCAAGAGAATAATTCTCTGCAACATAAGCGTAACTACTAATAGCATATACATCTACTGGCCAAAGTTCAGTTGCTTTAAACGCACTTTAAGCAATTCCAACAGTAGCATTAGCATTCCATGCTTTCGTGATCATTTCAGCAAATTCTAATTTGGTAAATACATTGCTGTTATGAACTTGAAGATTGTAGAATTCATATCATCCATTTTAAGAAATATCTATTTTAGTTAACATCTGCAAAAGCTCATCATGTTCATTTCTCTCATTACTTAAAAGAAATGTGTGCTCATATTAAACTGAATTCAAAAGCTCATATTTCACCGACTGCTAATGATATTTTAAAATGTTGTAGTTGGCAACTCTGTTTATAGGAAAGAAGTGAACAGAAGATTGGTGTTGCGTTCCTAGACAGGACTGACTATAAATGCAGTGACAAATTATATACAACGCATAGATACCAAGTTTTAGCTTATTATCCATGACCCTGATTTAACTATAGCTCCAAAAAGCTACAGGTTTTTATTCTAGGTACCTGTAAAATTGTCTTTTATTTCATAATAACTGCAGCGAACGAACTTGGGTTCCTCCCTGCAAATTCATTAAACTCCAAACAATGCTACCAACTTCGTTGTTTTACTCTCGAGCAAGGTATGTGTGCGCTGTGAGAATTTAAGCTTCGTGCTACCCATATTTTCGGACTGCTCATATTAAACTGTCTTCCCCCTACCATTCGAAAGGCAATTCCATCATCTTTCAAATCCACTATGTCACATCTCTATAGAGTAATTACAGGGTGAACAATACGCAACATAAAGTCAATAATGGTTCACAAACTGTAGCTTCCAAACCGTTGAGATTAGGTCACCGAAATATTGCCCGTTTCTCCTACATATAAAATCAATAAAGCAGGTGGGAATAAATTAGGGAAAAAACGAAAAACAATACGTAAGCGCAAACGTAACCCACCACAAGAGGAAAATGAAGAGAAAAAGATAATTAGCGTCAATAACGAATCAGATAGAAGGTCTACCTCAGTAAAGAACCTCCTCCAGACGTAAGAAATAGAAGTGAAAGTAATAAAACATATCTATATTCCTGTTTCGTACTTAGGATTCCTTTTCATTTAGCGTTCATGTTAAGTTTATACTGCATTGCGTACTTTTATAAATGTACAGAAAATTGTCTTACTTACCCTATCGAGAAGCTTATTTGAAAATAACGGTTTGAACATGTTGTGGACCAGCCCAAACCAAAACGGTTCGTTAACGACATTTACTTGTTTAAATCGTAGAGGAAAACTGTCCTGCAAAGAATAATTCATAAGAAAGAGGTAATTTTACGTATTGCACAACGTAAGTTTTTGTAAAAATAAACAGGATATAATTTAACAGTAGACACATTTTTCCTTTTATTATTTACACACAATATTATTACGTACTTGATTTGTTTACATCTCTGAGATTGTATTATTCCTGAACATTTATATTCGTACAGACTCTTAGTCATTTCTTCAAAATGCTATATTTTAAGTTAACAAATTACAAGTGTAGATATGAGCAAAACTCAAAAATAAACTAATTCGAAAAAAAACTTATGAATTACAATAAATATTAATAAAACCATATATCTATCATAGCTTCTCAATCAGTGTTATAATTACCTATAAGATCACTGGTATTAAATTTGAAACGCTACTAATTTTTAATATATTTTTGACTGTTTAAACCTATACAAATTAAATTCTGTTTATCAAAGTACAATAATTAGTTCAAATACATTATCATTAATCCAATATTATTTCCAATTCAACCAATGTTTATTAAGATTTCTGTAGTCACTCTCTTTCTATTAATCACAGCGATGCATGTACGATTATAAAATGAGAAATACAGGATATGTTCCTTCAGAAATACTATTAAATTTAAATAATAATAAAGTAAGTAAGGATTTCAGTATGTTGAATACAGTTGAGCACTTGATAAGAATTTTCTGTAATTTTTATTTATTATTAATTTTGCGGTTCCTCAACAAGAGTTTTTAAACGTATAAATGTATTTTCACTAATTCAGTCACTGTATTTCAATGCAAAAATAATTCTACAATTGGTTTCTTCAATCAATAGTACGTAATAATAGAAATAGAGGAAACTTTTGATTAAAGTGAAAATTACGAGCACTTTATCAAAGTAAAATACAGTAAAAATTATGAAATACGGATGAACTTTACGGAATTCACTGTAGAAGACAACAAAAAGATTTCAATGTACAAAATACTGTCAAATTGACCAGAAAAAAGGAAACGAATGCAACTCAAAGTATTAGTCATACTTCTAAGTAAACCTGATGATTAACGACTCAGAACTTAACGATTTGTTTTAATTGTTACAAAAAGAGTAGCTTAATTTTAAATTTCATAGATTAAGAACTTTACCTGTTAATTTTTAGCTACTCGTTAAAAAGAAGAAAAATATTTTTTTACGGTCAACAAAGTAATCGGTATTTTCTTTCCCTCAAAAAGTAATATTATAGATGTTTCGTGATATCATTTTCTCCGGTAAGACTTCTATATTTTTCTTCCTTCTTGTAAACAAATTTTAAGCTAGCTATGGCACAAGTAATTTTCATATGATTTTGACTCTAAAGTATTTTTCTAAAACTGTATGTCTAAGGTCAATGTTCTTCCTTCTGAAAATTAACAATCAGAAGTTTGCTAAAGTCAGTTACGAAATACATTCCTAAGCTTAATGATTTTACCTCAAGGTGTAGGTAAAGGTTTCATGACAATTGTATTTTAGTATAATTTGATTTATCAAAGGACAGAGTTGGAAAAAGGAAAGCTACACAAAGATATAAAAGGAAAGTACAAAATATTCCAATATTTCAAACATGGATATATGTAATCGTGAAGTAAGAAGTTAAAGTATGAAATATTTAATTTGTTCTTCAAAACTAAATTTTGATACTTACCGAACAGGATTGCAATCATACGGCCTGATGGCATGTTGAAGTAAAGATAAAGTTAATTCGAACATTGTTTAAAAATTTTTCTAATATCTACTTCTTTCATAGGGTGAATTACATACATTGCAACTTTGTCTCATTACATACTTTGAACATCACTTCCATGGCAAATATAGTTATATATGTTTCCAAAGGTCGTTTACAACGCTTGGCAGATTAACTTACTCATAGAAATAAGAAGAAAAAAAGGATCAAATGAACATTCCCTCGAAATCGCTTTATTTCAGAGTTACAGACTACCGAAAGGCATGGGAAAATGAAAATTGGAGATGAATATCTCCAAACCCATTCTGCTGAGACGCTATCTTATCGTATTGGACTTGTTAATCTGTTCTTCAAAAATGCATGATTCAGAATGTTTTAGTGGTGGCGCAAGGAATTCTTTGATATTCCATCAGGAAAAATGAGAGTGATTCATGACGAATGGAACGATATCCCAGCAAGTAGCAGAAATTTGGTTTTAGAACTTCTATATCTTGAACATCACCTGGATGGTAATGGATTTTTGGTATTGTGCATGATTGCATAACTACAGCAGGAAACGAATGTAATGGATAAAATTAAATCAGAATTCGTCAGTTTCATGATCTGTGGCTAAAGACGACAGGTGATTATTGATATTTAATGATTTCGTATGAATTGGTGAAATGAGGATGTTGAAGGAAATTTGATTACTTCTGAAAGAAAAGAAACAGACACGATGTTCACCACAAACTCAGTTGACCTACCAGTGAGCGGAAAAGAAGATTGTTGACAATGCATTAGAGGTAGTGATAGATGAGATCAACAAAACTGATTACGAAGCTAAGTTAGAGAAGGCTGTGTTAAGGAGATAGACATCTCGAAGGGGACGGTTAGATGAGCTTTCGAGACTAATAATAGCAAAGACGACAATACAATAAAAGTGCAATTACAGGTGACCCATAACATAACACAACATGGACTGTCCAAATATGCAAACATATGCAAAGAGGTGTAAAATGAGTCCACCATCCTCATTACCGTGGCAATAGATTAAGGGTTGGACTTTCTCAGATTCCCTCTTGTTACATCCGTGATTGTATTATAAAGTCACTTAACTGACCATTTCTTTAAAACGCCGCACAGTGATACTGTTTAATCTACAGAAAGCAGATTATTTTTTCTTTTCTACGAGATCCCTGAAGTATGGCGTTCATACTACAGCTTTTTCGATTCCAGACGTCTCTTTGTAATAGTGAATAACCTGTGAAGAATGTGGAAGAGTGTAATAGTGAATAGTCTGTGAAGAATGTGGAAGAGTGTAATAGTGAATAATCTGTGAAGAATGTGGAAGAGTTAAATAGTGAGTAATCTGTGGGGAATGTGGTATAGCAAATAGTCTGTGAAGAGTGTGACACTACTGTCAATAGTCTGTGATGGGCATGAGGATGGCCGGCTTTGGCATGGGTCAAAGAGTTCGTGGGAGCAAGAATGAAGTTGGAGTATGCAAGTGGGCTTGTTAGAAGTACTGTGAAGAATATTATTTAGTAGCATGGGGATAAAAATTAGTAAAGTACTTTTGAAGTTTGTGTGCATGTACCCGTGTCCGTAAATAAAGAGTACCTTAGTTTGGAAGTAGTTATTTTAATAGTAAAAGTAATAGCAGTATAGCTAGTATAAGTTTTACCAGTATAGCAAGTATAAGTTTTACCAGTATAGCAGTGGCGACGAGGTAAAAGGATTTACAATATGGCAGGTTCCAAACTTTTTGAAGCATTTGAGGTGGAAGACCAGGAAATAAGTGATTATTTGGACAGGTTTGATCAATTCTGCATAGCCATGGAGTTACCGGCCGCAAAGAAAGTGCCTACATTGATCGCGTCTATCGGTGCAAAAACATACAAACTATTGAGAGACATTTGTGAACCGGAAAAGATACAAGATCTGACCTACGCAAAAATCAAAGACAAGTTAGTGTTACACTTCCGACCAAAACTCAACACAATTTCAGAACGGTACAAATTCAGATTTATTCAACAGTCACAAGGTCAGTCCGTTACAGAATTTGTAGCCACGTTGAGACAGCAAGCAGCATTGTGTAAATTCGGCACATTTTTAGAAGAAGCATTACGGGATCAGTTTATATATGGTATCAACGACGATAATGTAAGTAAGAGATTGTTAGCAGAAGACAATATGACCTTCACAGTAGCTGTTCAAATGGCAGTGCAAGCGGAAACTATTGGTAACGACATGGCAATCATGAGAAAGAAAGAATTCGAAGAGGTCGGTCAGGTGAATGTGTTGAGTCATTGTCAAGGTAAGCCAAATAAGCAAAATCAAACACAGGTAAGGTACAGTAGTAACAGTGGAAATAGTAACAAAGCAGAACGGTACAAGGGTAAATTTGTGTGTGGTAAGTGCGGAAAACAACATAACAAATACTCCTGTCCTGCAAAATATGTGAAGTGTAATTTTTGTGGTGTGCAAGGCCATTTTCAGAAAATGTGTTTTAAAAGACACGAAGTACAAGGGACTATTGACGCAGAAGAAGTAACAGAAAAAGTGAAAGAAATTAAAGTGACTACCCCAGAAACGTCAATAATGCAGGAAGAAAACTTAGATAAGATCGTTGAATTATTGGCAATGGACGTACCAGACGGTAAACGCAAGGACTTATGTAACATACCGCTAAAATGTGACGGTAAGACAGTGTTTTTTGAACTAGATACCGGTGCCGCAGTGTCAGTAATCAGTAGAGATGCATGCAACGAACATTTCCCCAACAAACAAGTAGTATCGGATACCATTAAATTATGCAATGCCGATGGTAGACCGTTAGACACTAAAGGTAAAATAATGGTGGAAGTGCAGTGGAAAAGTAGTAAGTGGCAGTTACCATTATATGTACTGGATGCTAAACTAAACCAACCAATTGTGGGACGTTCATGGATCAATATACTTTGGCCTTGTTGGAAAGAACAGTTTAGTAGTAATATTGCTTCGATAGGAACAGATGACGTAACTGTAGCTGACAACTTAGCAAGTAAAATCAAAGATGAGTTCAAAGAAGTGTTTGAGGGAGACTTAAACACACCAGTTAAAGGGTACAAAGTGGTATTACCAGTGAAAGAAGAAGCGGTACCAATTTTCAAGAAGGCATACGAAATACCGATAAGTTTGAAACCACAAGTGAAAGATGAGTTAGATAAGTTGGTGCAACAAGGAATTTTGATGGAAGTGGATTATTCCGATTGGGCGACGCCACTGGTATTAGCGAGAAAAAAAGATGGAAGCATCAGATTATGCTGGGACTTTCGCGTGACGGTAAACAAAGTTCTGGAAAAAGTATCGTACCCACTACCACGCATTGAAGACTTAATGAACAAGTTGAAGGGTGCCCATTGTTTCGTATTGTGTGATTTAAAGCAGGCGTACCAACAATTGTTGCTCCATGAAAATTCATTAAAATACATGACGCTGAACACACCTTGGGGTTTGTACCAACACAAAAGACTAGCATTTGGGTTGAGCTGTGCAGCACAAATTTTTCAAAAGTTTATGGAGTCAGTGTTACAAGATTTACCGTGGGCTGCATGTTTCTTGGATGATGTGATAATATGGGGAAAAGATACGTATGATTGTTACGAAAAGACACGGATACTCCTACAAAAGTTCGAGGATCTGAATATCAGACTGCGGGGAGACAAGTGTGTTTTCTTCAAACAGGAAATAGAGTATTTGGGACATCATATTAGTCCAGAAGGAATTAAACCAATGGAAGATAAGGTGGAAGCGATCATGAAATGCCCCGAACCGACGAATGTAACGCAACTGAAGGCCTTCCTAGGCATGCTTTCATTTTACCATAGACAACTACCTGGCTTAGCGTCAAAAATTCCGTCGTTGTATGCATTACTAAGAAAAGGAGCCATATGGTGTTGGGATGAACGACATGCACAAGAATTTACACAAGCAAAAGAACTGCTGAAGAAGGCGGAAATACTACACCCATTTGATGAGAAGGAAGAGGTGGTACTCGTTACGGATGCATCACAGGATGGAATCGGCGCTGTGTTGTGTAACAAAGTGAATAACAAGTTGAAGACGGTAGCGTGTACGTCAGCAACATTGAGCAATGCAGAACGTAACTATGCCCAGTTCGAAAGAGAAGCATTAGCGATAATACACGGAGTAAAGAAATTTCATAAATATTTGTTCGGTAGACGTTTTACAATTATTACAGATTCTATGCCAGTCAAGATCATATTCGGAGAAAAGGCTATTCCAGACGCAGCTTCACCAAGACTCCAACGATGGATGCTGTTCTTGTCTTCGTACGACTTCAAAATCCTTTATAGTAAGCAAGTGGAAGTAGCAGATTTCCTATCCAGACTACCAATTAATGAGGCACCAGTGGATGTAAAAATAGACGAAACAGAGTTCATAAGCCAAATACTGTTGGCTCCATTAACGGTCCAAGAAGTCATGGAGGCATCGGAAGAAGACCGACTATTATGTCAGGTGAGAGAATGGATAATAAAAGGCTGGCCCAGGAAGTTGAAGGAAGAAAATAATACTACAGAGTTAAGAACATTCTTTAACAACAAGCAAAGACTTTCAGTCGTGAACAAATGTGTGATTATGGAAGGTAAAACTGTACTCCCAAATAAGTTAAGGAAGAAGTATCTGGAACAGTTACACAGAAATCACCTAGGTGCTTGGAGAATGCTGGCTGTAGCTAAGGAAGCAGTTTGGTGGCCAGGTTTAGACCGTGATATCAAAAAAATGAGCGAATTTTGTGAAACGTGTAATAGCATGCATAGGAATAACCCTAAGAATCAATATAGTAGTTGGAAAGCAGAAGCACAACCGATGGGAAGAGTGCATGTAGATCACTTTGATTGTGTGGGATCTAAATTTTTGCTGTTAGTGGACAGTTATTCAAAATGGATCCAAGTGTGGAATGTAAATTCAACGACAGCATCTGAAACTAAACAAAAGTTAGACGAGTTTTTTCAAATTTTCGGGTATCCAAAGACTTTAGTATCAGATAACGGACCTCCTTTCACATCATTTGAGTTCACGACATACCTAAAGGAAAGAGACATCAAGGCAGTGCTAACTCCACCATACAACCCAGAAAGCAATGGAATCGCTGAAAAAGCCGTGTAGACAGTAAAGCAGCTTTTAAGAAAACAGTTTTTAGACAATAAATATACATGGAACCGTAGATTAGGAGAGCATAAGCTGAAAGAAATATTATACATGCTTCGATTCACACCGAGTAAGGCAACAGGGAAACCACCAGCGGAATTGATGTTAAATTTCCAACCACGCACAATGTTTAATGTTGTACAGAAGGGAGTGTTTTAACGCGGCAAGAAAGACAGGAAAGAAACAACAACAAGAAAAGAATGAAGTGGTCTGGGTGAAGAACTATCGCGATCGTTTTCCTAAATTTATCAAAGGCGTACTGGTCAGGCAGATGAGCCCAGTCGTATTTTTGGTAAGCATACAAGGAAAAATACGGAAGTGCCATCGACATCAAATAATTTTTCCGCAAGCAAAGGAAGACCGAGAAGATAACATGCCAAGAAAATGTCAGGAGGATATATGGTTTCTTTGCCGAAAGAACCCGCTCGCAGACGCAGCAGTGGAAGATGTACAACTGCCTAGAAGTCCAAACATAAATTCAGAAAGTGACAGAACATCAGTCAGAGAGCAAGATCAACACCTACCAAGACAAAACCCAGAAGATGGCAGAACACCAGTACGACCCAGATAGGCAGCTACCAACAAGAGATCCAGGAGGTGTCAGAACATCAGTAGGGCAGCAAGATTGGCAGCTACCAAGAAGATCCGGAAGGATCAGGAGACCACCTAATAGATTGTCATTGTAAAAAAACGGGGGGAAGAGTGTAATAGTGAATAACCTGTGAAGAATGTGGAAGAGTGTAATAGTGAATAGTCTGTGAAGAATGTGGAAGAGTGTAATAGTGAATAATCTGTGAAGAATGTGGAAGAGTTAAATAGTGAGTAATCTGTGGGGAATGTGGTATAGCAAATAGTCTGTGAAGAGTGTGACACTACTGTCAATAGTCTGTGATGGGCATGAGGATGGCCGGCTTTGGCATGGGTCAAAGAGTTCGTGGGAGCAAGAATGAAGTTGGAGTATGCAAGTGGGCTTGTTAGAAGTACTGTGAAGAATATTATTTAGTAGCATGGGGATAAAAATTAGTAAAGTACTTTTGAAGTTTGTGTGCATGTACCCGTGTCCGTAAATAAAGAGTACCTTAGTTTGGAAGTAGTTATTTTAATAGTAAAAGTAATAGCAGTATAGCTAGTATAAGTTTTACCAGTATAGCAAGTATAAGTTTTACCAGTATAGCACTCTTGAATCTGATATAAAGATGATTTTATCACCTATAAATAAGCAAACTTCATTGAAACATCGAATCATAGAAAGAGCATGAAAACAATGCTACTTCTACAGAGATGACATTGCTCTATTCGAATATGCTATGTTAGCATCTCTTCATCTCAAAATAATATTGTAGTATTCTATTTAAAAAAAAAAAAAAATATGAATCAGTTTCCTAAATTCACATAAATAATTTAAGGCTGACTTGAGTACAAAATAACAACTCTCTGAAGTTGTATCCAAAATTTAATCAGGTTTATTGGAACAAGCTCAAAACTTATTCTTTTCTATCAGACACACACATGGAGCTTTCAAACAAGGAAATATAAAAGGTACGCGTATTGCATTCTGCAAGTTCATATTAAAAACACCTCTCTATTTAATCAACCATACTTCAAGTCTTCGCTTTTCAGTTTTAGACTTTACGCAAGTCAAAAGAGTTGGAGCTTTCTAAATCATAGGAAAATAATCTAAGCACCTTTCTGACACAGATTTCTTGCTTCATATCTCACGTGCAGCCTTTATGCACGTTATAACAACAACTAATGAAATTAAAACCTCTTTGTCACTCAATTATAAGTTTTTTATTATTTTCAATTCATTTTCTCTCTCTCTCTCTCTCTCTCTCTCTCTCTCTCTCTCTCTCTCTCTCTCTCTCTAGCAATATTCTGTGAGAAATCAGCCTAAGATTTAGATAGATTGAACACATACAATGGAAGGTTCGATTCTCAGTTGACACTAGTAATTAGTATTCTTCACAGAACAACATGATGGAAGCTTTAATGAACCCTAAGATGATGGGTTCGATTCTGACTATAGAGAATTTTTAGAATCAATAGATAATTAGACATTTTTCTTCGATAATTTTCTTTCTTTCTTTCCTGTTTTTTTATTTTTATTTTTTTACTAAATGCTTGATACAGATTTATTGCTTTATAGCATTAGGCTATAAAAAAATATGTGGTTAAATTCTTTGACATGTTTAAAATTGCAGATTTATTAGAGTATTTTTCATATATTCCTTAAAATGGCGTATTTGTGCAAACATTTTAAATATTTTTTTTATTTCTTTTGCTTCTATAACATTACAACAACACTTTTTTTTTTCCTAGGTGTAATTGCAGTAAGCTCTCTGAATTACATAACGGCCTAGGTTGCAAACTTTAACAGTTTTAACATATCTCCAGAATGATTAGAGATTAAACTTCTGTAAATGATATTATAATCTTTACATATATTGGAAACAATCTATGTAATTGGATGAGGTACTTCTCCAAGCAGTTATTTGAAATAAAGGATTTTGAAAAAAAAAAAATAATTACATTTTCAATTCCTTGTAATTTTGTTCGTTTTCAATCGAAATCCTCATATCATGACCATAGTATTCGTCACTAAAGTACTTTGGATGTGCATTGCTCCGTCTGCCTCATTTGCGTCGTTACTGCTATAGAGACCACCAAACTTTTGATGTTTGTGACTAAGGGCGCTTGCAACACTCAACAATACATGTAACACTGTAATGATACAGTACATTAGCATGTAAAAAGAATATAACTTTTTGATGGGTTGGCAACACTGTCAAACTTGTAGAACCACATAGTATGCCAAATAATGCCCCCTGCCGATATGTGCATGGTACAAAATTTCACCGTTTATTGTTGATTAGTTTGAAAAGTGTATCAACATAAACAGTTCACCTTGTACATATATATTTTTATTTTGAAATTACAAATATCGTCGCATGAGAAGCAGAGGAACGTAACTCCAAAAATGAGGTTTTAGTTTTCTTCATGTTTGGACATAATTTTGAAAGCCCCACTTGGTGTAAATGGAACGTAACGCCATCTGTTCTCCTTGTCGATCATCTGTTGTAATGTAGCTCAATTACCATCTAATTAAAAACACATGTTTCTAAGAAAATATTATTTTTGTCCTCTCGCCTGTAAACCTACGTAAATGGAGTTACGTTCCTCTGGTTCTCATAAGACGATATAAGGTTGGTTACATAATGCAATATGGAACAGGCAATAATGAATTTTATCATTGTTAAGTAGAAAATAAGCTTAATATGTGACCGAATTTTTCTTTTCGTGATTTGTCAATAGTACTGACCTGAATTTTCCGATGTTTTTGTCATAAATTGCGTTTTTTTTTTCACCGATGAATTTTACTATATTTAACGTTTATTAATTGCGAGCAAATACATATCCTAACTCATGGTGTGTCTCATTAATACATATGTGTAATTGTGATCTACAAAGATAATCTGAGAAACATGAACATAAAATGTTTTAACCCTAATTTTCAAACAATGAACCTAATATATGAATAAGGGACACATTGATTACCTGCAGAATGCCTCCCCAGGAACGTATTAATCTTGGTGTACATATCCGTAAGTGCTGGAATCCAAATCCTGCCATATCGAATACCATAACTACTCCAGACACTTGAGTAATTGGATCCATTGCACAGTATTCTAACACACCATATACTGCGTTGAAGGATTCTGTTACAGAGCATATTCTGGTATCATTTGGACCTGAAAAATAAAAGGAAAACCTGATTAGAGAAAATTAAAACATGCAAAATTGAGATGCTATATTTCATTTGTTTAATTCTTTCTCATCGATAATAGAATTTTATTATACTGTTGCAAACAAACTTAGAGATCTCTTGCCCCAACCACTACAATTTTCTCCCGCACAACCCTCGGTCGATCTTAGACAGCACGCGCGCTGTCATTCTCTTCAATGTTGCCGTACTTCCGTAATACCTGTATAGATCCTATCGAAAGAAACAAAATTCAGCATTAAAAAAAGGCAATGAATGGAAGATAAAAGAAAGAGACAACAGAGGGATGTGGCAAAGTTGATGTTTAGGTAACAGGGGTAATAAATGTCGTCAAGAACAACAGAGAGAGTTTCGAGGACTTTCCAGATTCCAGGAAAAAAGTATCTGTTTGCTATTGTATATATATATATATATATATATATATATATATATATATATATATATATATATATATACCAGAAATTATTTTTTCTTATTCTTTAGTAGTATGTTAAAGTATATACTTTCTTTGGAGATTAACTACGTAGATTAATTTTTCGATTGCATTATTGTACTAGCGTCATTACGCACTTCGCTGGTTAAAATAACAAAAATTAGTAATATGTTCCGTTAGTCAGCCACGTTTTACTATTACTAAAGCGCTTTCTGATATCAGTCATTTTCCTTCATTTTTATATTTCTCTCCTCCTCTTTCATGTTGCATGGCTAAATTTATATTTAAACAGCGTTTATTTATATTTGGAAGTGTTACTGTTTATTTCAGCGATCCCGAAAACTATGAATTTGACACTAATATCGGTCATTTTCGATCATTTTTTTTTTTTATATATCTCCTTTTCTTAAGTTGCACCGTTAAAGTGAAATGATAGAAGCCATCCTGGGTCTCAACATCATCTACGTTGAAAATTTGATTGATATCGGTCGGGTGGCTCAAGAGACATTCAGTCACTACTTTCATTTATATTATATTTTATATATATATATATATATATATATATATATATATATATATATATATATATATATATATATATATATATATATATATATATACGTATATATTCATTTCTAATATTTATTTGTCTATCGAAGTTTTATACTAAATATTTTAAGTATGCTTTTCGCGGCCACTCATACAGCACTTACACCGATACAATAACATCAATGTGCTAAGTTCGATGTAAATTATTTTATTGTCCTTAATTTAACTTTTCTTAAAAAATCGAGGGCACTATTATGAGTGTGTCAAAAGTACAGGGCCATCTCTTACACTCACACTAACACTCTCTCTCTCTCTCTCTCTCTCTCTCTCTCTCTCTCTCTCTCTCTCACACACACACACACACACACACACACACACACACACACAGTATGTATCAAACAATTAATACAAGCAATAATTGCTGCCTTGTAAACTTTCTCTCAAAATTGTCCACATATTTTTATGGAAATTTTCTGAAACCCGTTACCGAAAACGAAAAAGCGATTTTAGTAAAGTTATCGGGTTAGCACTGTTTAAGTCTTGAAAGTAAGAATTTTAACCAAACTCAATGAAAACTTTTATAAGATACTTAACAGTAGGCAAAATTCATTCACTGTATACTAGAAAAGTATATTTTGGTGGAAAGAATGTCTTTTCCTCATGAATAGGTAACTATTTCAAGAAATCAAAATGTGTGATTGTAACAACTATAAAGGAAATGTTCAGAAGCGAGTTTTTAATAACTGTTTTCACTGAAATTATTTTTTTTTTTTAAGTTTGGTTCCTAGTTCACAACAGGCTTCTAATTAGTCCGTTAAAAAATATTAAACGATTAAATCCATCAGTTAAAAGGTTAGTCAATATTTAATTCAATCAATTTAATTTTGAAGGAGTTAATTTCTCTAACTGATAATCGTTGAAAAGATTACGGAAGTGAATTAATGCCGGCCCTTTTCCCAAAATGACTAACATATGCCCTTATTATTACTGCATATAATATACATATAAAACTTGTGTTCCTCATAGAACTAATAGATGCACAAATATTATATTAAATAAATATATAATTTTCACTGATATGTTTATTTTTTTTTCAGTTTCAGCTGTCAATTATTCTATATTTATTTATCAACACAACAGGCATTACTGCCCAATGACAGTGTCTACATATGAACTTGAATATATATATATATATATATATATATATATTAGGGATGGCCAATTCCGGAATTTTTACTTCCCGGAATCCGGAAAGTAAAATCGGAAAATTCCGGAATTCGGAAAAATTCCGGATTTCGGAAAAAATCCGGAATTCAGAAAAATTCCGGAATTCGGAAAAAATCCGGAATTCGCAAAAATTCCGGAATTCGGGAAAATTCCGGATTTCGGAAAAATCCGGAATTCGGAAAAATTCCGGAATTCGGGAAAATTCCGGATTTCGGAAAAAATCCGGAATTCGGAAAAAATCCGGATTTCGGAAAAAAATCCGGAATTCAGAAAAATTCCGGAATTCGGAAAAATTATTTTTTCTTTTTGTAATCCTAAGAATTTTGTTCAAATGCAAACGAACAATTTCCTTTTTGTAATCCTAAGAATGTATGATGCAAGTTAAGCTGAAACTTACATCCTAAAGTATACACTACTCAATCTTCCCATGGTTAATGAGATGTAGTCCAAAAGTACGATGTACTCCTAATATTTAATTTTTGTTTTACTGTGATATTGTCCAGAGGTAAGACATATATCACACTGAGATAAACAACTTGACATAATGAAGATGTTATCATACGTAGTTTTCCAGAAAATCGTGAGAAACGATTTTTATGAAGTTAAAATATGCGTCGCTTGTTGCCAGTGTGATGCAATTGATAACTTTTATGCTGGAATAGTCTTATTATTATTATTATTATTATTATTATTATTATTAATCGTTTATGTACTGCTACCTACCGTTTCCCTTGGGTGCTGGCTCACGAAGAACTCCCTAAGAAAACAGCTGATAACAATCCTGGTCCAGGTTCATATTCTGTTGGGCGCAGATTGATAATGTTGAAATGTGAACAGTGATTTGACATGAGCCACGTTGATGCTTTTGAGACTCAGGTTGTGTTATACTTACTTTTGCGTATGCACACGCATACGTACACGTAACTGGCAAGCCGTCTGCTCGCAGGAATTCACACACACATGAATGAAGACGGTGATATTTACTTAGGTAAATTCCTATTTATTGAGTATAGATATATGTGGGTACGGAACAAAAAATATATATATATTAACAACACACAAAATTCTCACCTGGCAGAGCTATATGCTCGAACAGAAGAAATTGCTCTACGGCAATCAAATAAGCAAAATGAAGAATAAACTTTTAACACTGCATGGTAAATGTAAATATGCACACACTCTATATGAACACTAGAAACATAGCCCTTGTTTGAATATCACCAGTACGTATATATCTCGTTGAATCGTTTTAACTAATCTCATCCATTAACTGATGAAGATGCCAGGTTCCATCTAAACAGTTCGTTAGTCTTATTAAAGTAAATTAGTTAACCATTATCGAAAAATACATATAAAAGAATATTCATTAGTCTTTATGTGGTAGTGAGACGTTACACAAGACGTCAGTAGAACATAATCACGTTTAAAACAAAATATAAGAGTGTAAAGGAATAGTGATCTTGAATACTTCCAAGGAAATTCTTGAAGTCCAACCCCTAATGCTTATAATAGGATAATGAAATTTTGTTAACACAAAATCAACAATGTATGACAACAATATATAGGCATATTATAAATGCAATCATCTCTCATGATGCAAAATTCCATCGTAAACAAACGCCTAGCCTGGGCGTAATGGATGCTCATCGGCACTTCCATAATGTCCACAAAGTCTGCAATAGTATACTTCAACATGTTCATCAATGACACATGTATATTTATCGTAACATTCACATTCGCCATCTCGAATTGTGATTTAACTAACGTATGCCTAAAACAAAATCCTATTAGCAATTCATTGTATAGAAGTACAATAACAAGTAATTCCTTAGGATATCAAGATAAAGACACAAGATGTAAACATTCCTGAAATATTCATTATCGATGAAAATAGGACGCTGTAAGTCGAAACATTGAAATAAGATAAAGACTTTAATATTTCTCGAATAATTTTTTTTTTTTTTAACTTTTCAGCTGTAAATCCAAATAAATGGTTAACAACAAGAATATTAACGTGAATATTATTTCACCTAGATAGATTTTAAATTTTGGCATCGACCAAATTAATGGAAACTAGTTGGCATGGTATGAGTGATTAGTTCTTCAAATTGTATGCGTTCTTGTTCCGCTAAATAGACAAAAGTTACGATTACTGAAATGCAATAAAAGAAATATTTGAAATATATCATAATACATGCTAACGTAGTCTTAAAATACATGAGACAAAATATCATACACGAATATTTCACAAAATCAAAATATCAGTTACACAGAAATACTTCAGATTCTTCATGGAAATCTGTTGAAATATGAAAATAGCATCAATAAGTATGGTAAATTCACAAATATTGAAATATTCATCAAGCATAAAATACATTATAATAATAATACAATGAAACATCATTAAATTTTAATATTCAATATACACAGAAACATATGTCTAAAATACAGAATACGAATACACAGGTTACAACGAAATCTCAATGTGTGCATCAAGGAAGGAGAAAATTTCCAATAATTACCGAATGATGGGTTAATTACTGGGGTGTCCAAGTATTTCATGGTTCACCACGCCATGTCTACCTAGAATGTAACTTGGAAAATAAATTTAATCATCCCTTATTAATGTACCCTAAAATTCCTTCCCGAAGAATCGGTCGTATCAAGATGCTAAAGAAGCAAAAAGAAATGTTAATAAGAAACCCAAATAGTTTGGATAGATTCCAAAAGAAATGTTTAGTTACGGTGAATACCGCAACCGAAGGATACAACCGTACGTCTTGAATACATATCTTCTTGTGTTTCCTATGACGAGGAAAAAAACTACGTAAAATCTTAATGTAAAACATCTTAAGACTAAACAGTCTACATTGTTTGACATATCTCGATATAAAACATCAACGTACCATATTAGACACACTTGTACCATATTCCGCAAACACGCTTAATCATATTAAAAGTCAAAAACTTTAATAAAAGTCTGCTGAATCTGGCCTTTTTTTTTTTTTTTCAAAATAGGCCTCTTCTCAATAGAAGTCCTCCAGTCAAATTCGGAACGATCAGTTTGACAAATGAAGGTTGCCAGTAAGAAGTGTTGAAATAATATTTCAACAAAGGATCTCCTAAATATAAAGATAACAAACGGGTAGATGTTAAATTATTGGTATGAACTTGCTTTACTTGGGAATCATCTTTCGGATTACCATTCACACTTTCCTCTTCTGTTTCCTCATTGAGTTTAGATAAATGAAATTTCCCACTAGGAGTAAGCGAAGTAAGATTATTGGAAGTGTCAGGTGTTACTAAATTTAAATCTTGTAAAATGTGTTCTGGGAGTTGCCTTTGTGCCAAAGTTAACCAAATATTGCGGGTTTCAGGCGTCGGATTCCAAAGTTTTGTCCTGTCCATGGAGTGCAAACCTATATATTCACCTGTCGTGGGATCGATAAGTTCGACAACACGATTATCAAGGGTTTTGGGATTGAATCGAGTTGCTTTACAAGCTGACAGCCTGTGCTGTATCGTCGCGTTTCCAGCGAAAGATTCGACTAGCGCTTTTTTAACTTGTTCTAAAGTTTTAAATTCCTCATTACGTGTATAGTACCAGCTTAAGGCTACACCCTCCAAAACATGAGGTATGGCTTGTACTAAGGCTTTTTCTGACAATTTAGCAACTTCCGCGGCTAATGCTAACTTACGCAAATATGTATGTACTGACTCATTAGCGGGATCACCTTTAAACTTAGGTAAATACGCAATAATTTTCGGTGTAAGATGGTCTTTTAATTGACTTGTTTCTACTTCCCTATGTCTAGTTTCACGATTATTACGTCTAAAATTTCTATTAGTAATGAACTTAACATGAGTTTCGTCACTACTGCTAACTTCACTATGTTCAGTATAAGCTGAATCACTGTTAGGTTGGTATCCAGTTCTAACATGGATGTCACTATCGATATTAGGTTCCGATTCCCGTGATTTGTTTTCGATTCTTTCTACTTTTTGGTATACTAACGCCAAATCCTGCCTAATTTCTCCTATTTCACGCTGTGCTGTTTTAATTTCAGCGTTGTTCTCAAAAGTCTGTTCATTTTTAACTTTGACGTTATAATCTAACTGTCTAATCTCTTGGTAACACATCTGAAGTGACCCTTCGTTCTTTCGAACCTGTTCTTTCAAATCTACGACTTCGTCGTGTATTTCGTCTAAGTGACTTTCCGTTTCTCTGTGCGCTACGAGACAACGTTCTTTATTAGCGTTACAAATGGTGTGATTAGCCTCTATCTGTCCTTGTGTCAATTCTAACCTTTCGGATATACCCATTAAATGATTTGTTTTTGGTTACTTTCATTCCCATTGAATGTACGTCGCGGACTATAAGTTCTATGTTATCTCTGTTCTGCTGAATAGCTGTTGTATTATGTTCGATTCCCCTCTGAACTCTTTCAATATTTTGGTCTACTTTATTCTCTAACGCTTGTATTCTATCAGCTATTTTTGTGGTTCCTTCATCGCATTTTATTTCGACTGCTTCTATTTGTGATCGTAATTTGGCAAGATTCTCTTCCTGTCTATCTAATTTTTCTTCCTGTCTATCTAATTTTTCTTCCTGTCTATCTAATTTTTCTTCGGTTTTCTGAAAATGTTCTCTATTTTCTGCTTTTATTTGCTGCAGTATTTTAAGTAAATCAACTTGTTGGTGAGCCATAATGAAAATACAATTACTAGTCGCAAATAATAAATGTAAATGAAATTCAAATAAAATACATATACTACGGAACACTCTATGGGTATGAAAATGCTAAATTATACTATTATTGTTTGTATTGGGACAACCTGTAAAAAGAAAATATGATTAGTAAAATTTCCTGTTTCAATATTATTAATACTTATTCATATATAACTACTGTCTCCATGCACATATCACTGACGGTCTTGGCTCGTGTCCCTGTTCGGGCGCCATTAAAATTGCTACCTACCGTTTCCCTTGGGTGCTGGCTCACGAAGAACTCCCTAAGAAAACAGCTGATAACAATCCTGGTCCAGGTTCATATTCTGTTGGGCGCAGATTGATAATGTTGAAATGTGAACAGTGATTTGACATGAGCCACGTTGATGCTTTTGAGACTCAGGTTGTGTTATACTTACTTTTGCGTATGCACACGCATACGTACACGTAACTGGCAAGCCGTCTGCTCGCAGGAATTCACACACACATGAATGAAGACGGTGATATTTACTTAGGTAAATTCCTATTTATTGAGTATAGATATATGTGGGTACGGAACAAAAAATATATATATATTAACAACACAAAATTCTCACCTGGCAGAGCTATATGCTCGAACAGAAGAAATTGCTCTACGGCAATCAAATAAGCAAAATGAAGAATAAACTTTTAACACTGCATGGTAAATGTAAATATGCACACACTCTATATGAATACTAGAAACATAGCCCTTGTTTGAATATCACTAGCACTATATATTCACTCTTCGTATTATGCTAAGATTTTCACTATGTGATAATGACGAGGGAAAAAGGGGGGAATACTGCTGATTGAGGTATCTTGATTCCTAAAAGACGTTACATCTCCAGAAGGTATTTATCTTGTTTCACATCCTATATGTATATTAATGTAGTACTGAAAATTCTTCATACTATCCTTCTATACGATGTCTTGTACTGCCTTTTCCTCCAGCAAACTTTTCCACACTCTTGCTACAACGGATTCTCCTTGCTAACTTCTCGCTTCTGCTCGCACTTGGGAATAACCCGTCTCGATAATCAGGGTTGACAATGCACTATGTAAAATAATAAAGGGAATGTTAATGTTTGCCGCATTCATAGACATTGCCAATGTGTCGATTTATAATAAAGAATACTGGCAACATTTAATTTGATCCCGTGGGAAAGAAGCTTTGAAATAATAGTTGAAAAAGTGTAGCAGTCTTAACTAATAAATTCTTCCCATGGTTATAGATTTTTGTGCACTGCTATTATAGGTAAAATTGTTCAGTGGAAAGAAGCGAACAATGGTAACGGTGTGTATGAGTCATCCCACCTACGACTCCTGCAAGATAGGAACGTTTGTTCTCACGGCAGGACGGATGACGTAATGCGAAAGCATGAGAACACGATAAATACAATATCATTCACACACAATATCAACTTCGTATCCAAAAATATTCCCAATGTTAATAAATGTAATTAAGAAAAACGTATATGCAAAACAGTCATGGTGACGAAGACTATAAGTTGGAAACTATTTTACAGAAAGAAAAAAATAAGTTTGCTACGACGAAATACTCTGTTGAGACGATGAGCGTTGCATTGGAAAACAACAACTTCTTTGTTCTATCGTGAGAAGCGATAAGAACGACTGAAGAACGCCTGCATGCACAGAACGAGTTGAAATTCTCACTAAAAGAGAAATAGCTTTTAGTTGAGTAAAATAATAATTTCGTTGCATGAATAAAAGTTAAAAAGAAATACACTGATCGTCCAAAAACATAGTTTTGTGGCCGGGCAGACGGTCACAGTACTGTAAAAGAAAAATATGAACCGTTAAGTAGTATATTTTATCTGTTGTTTTTTGATATCTTCTAACAGTAATAACAAATTGCTTGTAAATACGCAATGATTATCAAGGACAATGGCATATTAATGTAAGGACTACTCTGCAGACTAGCAATAAACAATAAACAATAACAGATAAACAATAGTCCCCCCCAAAAAAGTAACTAACTTGGGCAGGTCAGAATATTCGCGAGAATATAGGGACGCATTGAGACTAGCAAAAAACGTGGTGTTATTATTACTCAAAGGGCCGTACGATGGAGGCTTTAACGTTAATGTTAATGGCACCAATGAGCACTTACTTGCTCTAACGGTTAACCTCATTTTTGAGATGATTCTTAGAAGTGGGCGTGTTGGCATGCAGTTGGAGTACTAACGATTTGCGTCACTATCGAACACTAACGTAGCACTAGCGACGTTTAAAGTCGAAATTGGAGTCTGACATAAGTGGCTTGTCAACTTCACGGACATTATATTTTCCTTGAATGCGAGAATTTTGCGCCCTACCACAAAAATAGGAAAAAATGCGCTCGCAATATATTTGCACTGGGACGTTTGCGCCCTACCCCAAAAAGAGGGGAAAATGCGCCGGCTATATATTTGCACTGGGATGTTAGCGCCCTACAATTCAACTTATTATTGTATTGTGTAAAGTAACTTCCACTCACACTTGAACTAGGCTTGCCTCTCATCGTCTCAGTGAGTTACTCTATCCGTTATAATATTCCGAACAAATGAAAAAAATACAATTTTAGTTCACTAAAGGGCAATCCATACAAATACAATTTTTCATTATACTACAAAATTTACAATAAACGTATAAATGACTGATATATAATTATTTATTAATATAATCAAAGAATATAATTATTCTACAAAAGGCTGTTTGGCTCTACCCAGATATCTCTGTTCACAATCCTTGAGAGTTGTTTGGCTTTTCAGGACACAAAATATAGAAAAGAAAATGTAAAGTGAATGTAAAATCAGTTCAGTAATATTTTTAAGAAAACTATGTACAGTGTGTTTACTTGCTGGAATTACACTTCAAACACACAATTGCGTTCAGTCGTTCTTTCAGGAAAAATGTTCCGGGGGGCACATTTAGTATTCCGGAGGGGGGTCACTGCTGGTACTATTCTATTTATTATTATATTATAGACGTATTATTTTGGTCTCCTCCGAGGGGGCACTCTGAGAGCTCTGGGGAGGCCAGTGTTCCCCCAAAATCATCTCTGGAAGAAGCAGTGATTGCGTTGATCCGTTGTGTTCTTTTGGCTTATATTGAAGTTTATTCTCCCCTTATATAGCCGCAATGAAAATAAATCACAAATGGCATGGTTGTGGGGGGAGGATTGTTTATGCTGTAATGTCAGCCCCTCCGAGGAAATGCGTAAGCTCCAATAGGTTCTTTTATTTCGCAGGGCTCAAACTTCCCGGTGGAGGTACATCGCAGGCGCAATTTTCCCTGTTCTTGAGGTAGGGCGCAAATTTCCCAGACGCAAAATTCTCGACACCGTTCGAATGACCTCGGAAGACGATATCTTTTTCTATACTTTTTTTATATTCTTTTACTCGAGATTTCTTCATAGTTTCTTATTAAAATACTTACTAATATATCCTCATTTTATTGTCCTAACCAATCAATATGGGTATATTGTCAGTAAAATATTTAGATTGATCGAGCCTCTGGTGTGTAACCACAGTATTTCATATCATGCCCCCATTAGAAATCTTGGCTAAACGAACCAATATATGTTGCCAATAAAATAGTTTAGAATGATTGAGCCCCTGGTAAATAACCACAGTATTTCGTGACAGATCCCCCCCCCTTCCTATTACCATATTCTAGCTACGTGCCTGACTCAGCTAATTCTCTACATTCTTTACCAAGCACACATTTTCTAAAGCGGAAAATGCTCTCTAAATACCTAAGCTCATTATTTTCAGCAGATGCACAAACTGGGTAACATTCTATCTACATGAATGTTATATATGTCGATTACTGGAAACCGCTTCTCGCTATCTATTACCATATTTACTATATAATGATTAACGTTAAAACCGGAAATGGTTGATTTGTACCGCTTCCGGTTTGAATATTACATTAATCAGGGAACTCGATTCTTAACTATTGACTCTGTACATCATGGCCAAAATTGATTGGTAATCCATCAGATAGTTCTTGAGACTGTTTGTTTCACTGACGGACAGAATGAATATATGGCTATAGAGTTTCGATAAACTAAATTCGTTAATGAGTGATGATGGAACAAATATAAGAAAGGTAGGCCTACCACCGGGAAAATTTTCGAACACAAAATTAGCCATCGAAAACCCACATGTCCTGGGTTAGAATACCATAGATGAAAACTCTACCACTGAGTCATCAATCACCCGCCATCGAAAACCCACATGTCCTGGGTTAGAATACCATAGATGAAAACTCTACCACTGAGTCATCAATCACCCGCTATTATATTAATATAAATTAATGAATGCCTGCTTATGTTAATTATTGAACAATTACATTGTATACTTCGTAAAGTCAAAAATTATAAATTTGTATTTACTGTACATACAGTGAGCGCAGAAAGTGTTCGTACACCTATGCTATTGAAACGAGAATGCCTGCGAAAAAGAAATAGAAAATTTAAGAAGTGTAATAACACACACAATATGAATAATGAAAACTAAGTTTTATGAATATATCAATAAAGAACCACAAAGACAAGTTTAATGGTCAGGAAGTAAATAAATTCCGTAGAAAATGTATAGAGTAGACGCAAAAAGTGATCGTACACCTGACGTACGAATACGAAACAAAGATACCACAACTGGGGTTAGTATTCACTTGAGTATACACCTCTGTATAGCATGACGAGTAACAGAATGAGTTTAGTTATGAGTAGGAGTGAAAAAACTGCACGGTGGGCTGTCGAAATGGGAAGCAACCGAACAGAAACAAATGAGGAGACAAAAAAAGTAATTATTAAAGTGCATAAGAAGGGTAAGTCTTTCAGAAAGATAGCAAACCTCAGGGGCAGATCCAGAGAGGGGCGATCGGGGCCATTGCCCCCCCACAAGAGGAAACTTTCTTATTTTATATATAAATAAACCCATCCATAACAAGTTTGGAGCTCTTAAAAGTAGCAGTATTACTGCCGACCGCCCCTTCCCCAGAAGTCCGTCCTGGATCCGCCCCTGTATAGAGTAGCCACAATCGAGTATTTTCCGCTGTATGTTTGGAGTCGTTGTCTTGCTGAACAGTAAATTGTTTTCAAGAACCATCTTCTGCGCACTAGTATGGAGATATTCCTTTAATATGTTAATATACACTTTGTGGATCATCACTCCATCAATAAGGTGGAGACGACCCACTCCTGAGGCACTCATACAACCCCAGACGAGCACGGACCCTCCTCCGTGTCTTACTTTAGGGACGAGATTTTGAGGATTCATCTCTGTATTCACCTTGCGCCATACCATACGCCTCCCATTGGACTCGATAAGATTAAATTTACTTTCGTCCGAAAATATGACCCTATTCCAGAAAGAAGCCTGATCCCTTGTCTTTATACTCTTTTTCAAACTTTAGTCTCTTTATACGATTTGTCTTGTTCACCCAGAACATTTTCCTGGCTATCCGACCATGATACCCTGCAAATATTCCGCACTGTACTGGCTGATACTTTAACACCGCGTGTTTCCAGATCCGTTGCCAATTGCACAGCACTACTTTTTGGAACCTTTTTTCTTTCCCTAATAATGTAACGTTTAACTTGTTCACTCAACACTCTTGGTCTTCCAGTTCTTTTATTATTATTATTATTATTATTATTATTATTATTATTATTAATTTTTTTATGGTTTCGCACAGTGATAGAAACATTATACATCGCAATTATTGTTTGTACTGTTGAACAAGGCCTGTCTGCAAGGTTTGCCAGGGGCGGATCCAGGACGGACTTCTGGGGGGGCCGGTCGGCGGTAATACTGCTACTTTTAAGAGCTCCAAACTTGTTATGGATGGGTTTATTTATATATAAAATAGGAGTTTCCTCTTGTGGGGGGGCGATCGCCCCCCTCTGGATCCGCCCCTGACTCTATAATACCTTGAAACAGCTTCGCACACCTCCCCAATCCCCAGACATGAACCCCATAGAACATCTATGATCTGTTCTGGAGACAAGAATCAGAAGGCACAGCTTGTCTACTAAAGAAGGCCTAAGAAAAGCTATTCAAGAAGAATGGGACATAATCAGTCCCGAAGCTACAGAACTACGAACTACTACAGGCGAAATCAATGCCACGAAGACTACAGACAATCATTAACGCACAGGGTAATCCCACAAAATATTAAATAACGTAATATACTTTATAAGCATTAATTAAAGCATAAGTGTACTGTAGCTTTTTGCGTTTACAAAAAAGGAATTCTCTCTTTTCTTCTGAACAAAACAGTGATTGTGTTTGTTTGGCCTTTCTCTTGTATATAGAAATAAAATGTATGAATGTGTAGTCTTAATTCTGGTTATATATATATTTTCCACCTCCCGTTCTCATGCTAGCTGTTTTCAATATAAAGTATGCACGGTGTACGAACACTTTCTGCGCTCACTGTAGGTATGTTGACAATAAGTGAATGTTATTAGAATATTTGTTGAGATTTATTTTCCTTCACTGCCTTTCGCCTGGTTAAAAAGTAGTTTGCAGTGCTTTGGAGCAGCTGCAGGTGGGAACGCGATAATGTTTGAGACATACCGGCGACTTTTTTGTGTGTGAAAATAAGACCTTTCTCATAAAGTAGTAAATAACTGCAGTAGCAATTGTCTACGTAAATGATAAAGACATATCCAACTACAAGAAATTAATACAGTATATATAGCCTATTCATTATTGTGTTTCTCTTAACAGCTACTAGCTAAGGATGGCCAATTCCAGAATTTTTACTTTCCGGAATCCGGAAAGTAAAATCGGAAAAATTCCGGATCTCGGAAAAATTCCGGACTTTTTCTGAATTCCGGAATTTTTCTGAATTCCGGAATTTTTCCGAAATCCGGAATTTTTCCGAAATCCGGATTTTTTCCGAATGTCGGAATTTTTCCGAATGTCGGAATTTTTCCGAAATCCGGAATTTTTGTGAATTCCGGAATTTTTCCGAATGTCGGAATTTTTCCGAAATCCGGAATTTTTCCGAATTCCGGAATTTTTCTGAATTCCGGAATTTTTCCGAATTCCGGAATTTTTCCGAAATCCGGAATTTTTTCCGAATTCCGGAAAGTAAATTTTCCGATTCCGGAAAATTTTGGCCATCCCTAATATATATATATAATGAACCTGATGCTTGAACACAATACTAAATTAAAATAATACATTTATCTTTTTTTCATTTTTTTATTATTTTTTATTTATTTATTTATTTTTTTACAAAACACTCAATACTACTTTTGAATGATTTTTCTGAACAATGAAAGATGTCTACATCTTCGTAATCTTTAATGATTTTCTTGTATGTAGCACAAATTCTCCATGTAGGTGACACATTCAGTGCATTTGTACGTGCCTTTCTGCAGTAGAATAGGGCACTATTTCCCTTGCGTGTTTTGATGGATGGAACCTGTATCATTATTTTTGTAGTTATGTCTATACAGTCTATTTTGTTGTGCAAAAGTCTGTGTAAGAAAAGGAGATCGTTCAACGTCCGTCTTTGTTCAAGTGTCTGAAGTGTAAAGTTATCAAGTAAATTATCATAGGTTCATATTTTGGGTAAAGTCCTGTTCTCTTGTACGTGAGAAAACGTATGAATTTGCTTTGTATCTGCTCTACTTTTTGGCTACGTGTTTTCACAGAAGTGTTCCAAATAAGTGAGGCATATTCAATTTTTGATCTTCTGTAAGAAAAATAAAGCAATTTTAAAGTGTTGCCATTTATAAATTCTTTGGTCGTTCTAATAAGAAACCCAAGATTTCTATATGCAACTTTGGTAATATTTGCCACATGATGCGCAAAGGTTAATTTTTTGTCAAATATCACACCTAAATCTTTAATTGTATCTAATTTTTCTAAATTTATTCCATTTATCAAATAAGTAAAGTCATACGTTTTTTTCACGTCTACTGTATGTCATGGTTTTGCACTTATTAATATTTACTTCAAATCTTTTGGTAGTACACCAGTTTAGTATATTAGTCAGGTCCTGTTGCAGAAGTAGACAGTAATCTATAGATTTCACATTTGCAAATATTTTTAAATCATCTGCAAAGAGTAATTTGTGAGAGTTATGGATATAAAATGGCAGATCATTAATAAATAATAAAAACAAGAGAGATCCAAGATTAGATCCTTGGGGGACTCCGGAATTTACAAGAAAGCTTTTAGTTTTAAATTCTTTATACAGAACGCATTGTCTACGTTCACTCAAGTACGAATTGAAAAAAGTTATAAAAGCGGGACTAAAATTGAAAGTGGCAAGTTTCTGAATTAGTATGTCATGATCCACAGTATCAAATGCTTTATGACAATCCGTATATATTACATCTACCTGTCCATTATTATCGAGGGATGAAGTTATGAAATCTGAAATGATGGTGAGATTAGTTATCATGGATCTCTTCTGTAGGAAACCATGCTGATATATTGAGATACAAGATTTAACATGATCATAAATGATCATAAATGACACTTTCAAATACCTTTGCAATTGTTGGTAATATAGCTACTGGACGATAGTTTTCTATGCTATTTTTATTGCCGGGTTTTGGGACTGGGCATATTATTGACTCTTTCCATATGTCCGGAAAAACAATTGTCCTTATTGAGAGGTTAAATAAGGTATGTAGCGGATATTTCAAAATATTACTACAAACCTTCACAATATAAGATGATATATTATCAGACCCAATTACCTTATTCGGTTTCAGTTTCTTTATTGCATTTTTAATATCTCTTGAACTAATCTCCATGATATGAAATAAGTTCTGATATTCCCCATGTAGGTAATTTTTCTCATGTGAGTCAATACTATTTTTAGTTGAGGAGGAGGATTTATTGTAAATGGACTGGAAGTGTTGAGCAAAAGCTTCCGCAATTTCATCATTTTTAGTCAGACTCCGTCCGTCATAGGTCATAGATTCAGAAGAAAGATGTCGGGATTTACTTTTACTGTAGGTCCAGAAGTGTTGTGGGTCTTCGGTTATACTATTTTCAGCATTAAAGATAAAATCATTATGTGCTATTGCTATTTCACGCTTCCCTTCTGTACGTAGTCTGCAGTACTCGTTATGATATTGGTGATTAGTCGTTCCCCTCCCCTTAAGCCATTTTGTGCAATGTTGCCATTTAAGTTTTATTTTTTGTATTATACTGTTACTAAACTACTGTTACTGTACTTTTGCATCGGCCTTTTCATGGGAATACACTTCTAAAATATGTCATAAATTACTTTATAGAATTGTTCTACTGCTTTATTTGGATCCGTATATTCGTTTAGATATTGCCAATCTATTCTCGCTAACTCATTATAGAGATTATCATAATTTCCTTTCTTAAAATTGAAACCAAATATGTTTCTTTTGTTTTTTATTCTAGATGATTTAACATGCGGAAAGCTTATACAAATGGATGGATGGTAATTATCTTATTTAATTAATGAGTGTGGTTCTTTTATTACTGTTACATTGGAAAGATTACTTATTACTAAATCTAATGTTCTCCCTAAGCTATTTGTAACATTATTGAGTGATTCCATGACATGATATAACATAAAATGATAGAGACTTGGGGATTTACTCGTTGACTGTAGAAAAGCAAAGTTGGTTCCAGTTATTTCAGGCAAATTCATATCACCTACAAGGAGAATAGTGCTACCTATTGTACAGTTACTTTCGATAAAATGAGAAAAATTTTCGTATAATGAAAGATCTGAGTTTGGTGCAAAATACACAACACAGATGTAAAGCGGCGCTAGAATGCCTTCTGGGCTCTGGTCAGTAACAGCCACTTGACTCACTTCCAGGTTCTGTACTGCCAATTTTATTTTTATCAATTATCCGTTTCTTTGAAAACAGCATCTTTTCATAATTACCGGTTAGTTTCCTCATGATTCTAATTTTACATTAATTTCAATCCACTAATTTTGAAGTTAATTTTAACTTAACTAGCATCATTTATCCACTTCGCTGGGTTAAATAAAGAAAAAATAGTAATATGTTCCGTTAGTCAGTCACTTTTTAGTATTATTAAAGTGCTCCCTGATATCGATCATTTTTATATTTCTTTCCCCTTCCCCTCCCCCATGCTGCGTGGTGAATTTGGGTTGAGTTGATTTTGAGTTTAACGTCCCGTTCAGCAGCGAGGCTATATGAGAGGTGGACCTACTGATTAACGTGGAATCCGAACTACATGAGCTAACGCCGGGAATCGAACCCGGGTCTTCCACGCCAAAGGCGCGTACGCTAACCGCTTAGCCACGAAGGAGCTCTGCGGCTGAATTTGGATTTAAACATCATCGGAGGTGTCACTGTTCAACTAAGCAACCCCGAAAACTAAGATTCGGCAATAATATAATTCATTTTTAATGATTTTATGTATCCCCTCCCCTATGTTGTGAGGCACGGCATCGGAAGTCACCCTTCATTTCAGCGACCCCGAAAATTATGGGATTGATATTGATATGGGTAATTTTCTATCATATATATATATAATCCCCCTCCCCCAAGTGCGGGGCTGAATTTGGTTTTAAATGGGATCAGAAGTGTCACTGTTCAACTCAGAGATCAAAAAAACTATAGATTTGACACTAACATAAGTCATTTTCCATCATTTTTAAATATCTTCCCCCTTCCCTAAGACCCACCATCAAAATGATATGATAAAAACCATGCCAGGTCCGAATCTTATCTATGTTAAATATTTGATCGAGATTGGTCGGGTAGTTTAAGAACAGTGAGATCAGAAAGCAAGTCATTTTTATTTTTCGTATATCTATCCTCTCTTCTCCCTCCCCTACGTTGCACCGTCAAAGTAAAATGGTGAGATCTATTCCAGACCCGAACCTCATCTATGTTGAATGTTTAATCGAGATCGCTTGGGTGATTCAAGAGCTATTAAGTTTTATTTACTTTTATGTATCTCCCTCATTTCCTCATCCTCCCCTAACTTCTACCGTCAAAGTCAAACGACAGAAAACTTCCAGGTTTAAACCTCATCTGTGTTGAAAATTTGATTGAGATCGATAGGGTGGTTGAAAAGTTATTAACTCACAAACAGTCACTTTCATTTTTATATGTATTGATTTTTGTATATTTCCGCCTTCCTTAAGTTCTACCGTCAAAGTGAAAATATAAAATTATCCTATTACCGAACCTCATCTATGTTGAAAATTTGATCGAGATCGGTCAGTGATTCAAGAGATTAAGAGTCACAAACATAATCACTTTCAATTTTATAACATAGATGTTTGTGATCCTAACTTTTAATTTAATCAATTTTTTTAAATCTTAATTTTAATCTGTTAAATTTTTCATTGTTTTTTCTACCAGTAATTCCAGAATACTGCGAAAGGGGAACACAGTTGAGACTTCAGGTGCGTTTTATTTCTATGTTTTTCGATTACTTTTGTTTATTCTATGGTTAATAACTTATTCCAAATACAAATGTGTTTCTTGTGACATATTTAACGTTATGTTACATAACTTCTCATCATATAACATTATAATGAGAATGTAATATAAAATTTACATTAAATATTTGAGATATGTCTACCGAAATATTCTCCAGATACTTCTGGTTCTATTACATTGATGCGAACGAAATGTACACTTTCACATCTGATGGGAAATTGGATTCGGCATCACAACACAGGGGATGGCTAGGATCACGTATCTAACATCACAAACTTGGTACATATCTGCAAATATGTTGGGATATCCATATGATCAGGAGACAGTACGTCGTTGAACAGGGTCGTCTGAAAGTGCACCATGAAGAACAGTTACAACTTTTTTTTTTAACGAATTCAAACTGGAATGTTCTGTACGAGTTACAAAAACAGTAATTTGGGCAAGGAATGACCAATGAATGCACTATTCGCCGTTGATTCATTAAATTTCGTTCCGGTGAAATAGCATTGCAAAATGAGCCCCATGATCACCGACCGTCAAGATTTTTGGATGATCTCAAAAACAGCGTGGAACGTAACCCTTGTAGAAGCATTCGGGTCATTGCAGGTTAAGTTAGGCGAAAACTATATAATGGATGGATTATGCATGACTTATCTGAGCCTGTCTTTCCAATGTCATTAGTTTCCAAGCAAAATGTAAAACTTAAAAGATTATGTTTTTATTGACTTCCAAACATTCTAACGAAAGAGAAAATTGCAATTTTTGTTTAAATTTTCGAAAGAAAAGACTTTAAAGAGCAAGCGGATCAAAGATAAGGAAAAACATTTACACGGAAATGAAGTGAAACACACCAGGTTATGCTTACCTTACGTAGCAGACGTGTTGATTGAAACGTAGAACGTGAGTTTTGCTACCTCACTTCAGTTGAGGACAGAAATGATGAAACAAGTTTGACTCTTCCATGGTTGTTCAGTGGTTCCGTGAAATCGGTAACGCGAAAAAGAAACTCACGGATGACACATGAGTTGACATCGGCCAACAAGGATCTCTCTCGGGAAGCGTGCATCCTCTCAAGTGTTTGGAATAACTTTTAATATTTCCTGCATCGGATTGTTACTCCTAATAAAATATGGATCCACTACGACAATCGTCGTCAAGACAGTGATTGAGTTGTAACATCCAGATTAGTTTTCTAAATTCTTTTTCACCCGCAGAAGTCATTGCTGCAGATATAGTGAACGTGATTAGTCTCGTTCTTTTTTTTCCGTCGTGGCAAAACAATCACTGCGCAACGTTCTAGTCCTGAACTCTATGAAATAAAGCCTAGGATTGTCCGCAAGCATTCATCAATGGTGAACACACATGATGTCCTCACGTTGCAAGAGAATTGATGTTCTCTCTCCACGACTCTTATGTAGGCTTTTCATGAGTTACAATATGAAACCCTTCTCCACTCACCGTATTCTCCAGATATTTCCGCTTCCGACTACCACCTGTTCCGGCATCTCGATCACTTTTTGGGAGAGAAGACCTTTCCTGAAGACTGGGCGTTGCAGTGTGGTCGAGAACTTCTTCATATTGCAGACTCCAGATTATTTTCGCCATGAAATCCAATCGTTGGCTGAGCGAGGGCAAATGGGTGTAGTTGTAGATGGCAACTATATATAATTTAACCAGATATTGCAGTTTTCATTTACTTGGCCTTTGGAAATGACGCACCTGAAATAGGAATTTTATTCGCACCAACCTAATTTATATAGATACTTTACATTTGTGGCTATTCGTTTTTATATGTATTTTTTTAAAAAAAGTGGTTCCTTTAAAGTAATTCTGAACCATTGTAGCATTTATCATGAATTATGTATTTTTATAAAGTCAAAGGCCTCATTACATAACAATCTACGCAAAATTCGCAATCGAAAAATAATGTATTATTATTATTATTTAAAAAAATCGTGGTAGTAAGTCTGTGAAGTTACGAAGGATAGATGATTGACGACCCGCTCGGGAGAGTAATACTCCCGGAAGTACGTTTTTTCGCGCGCTACTCTAGCCAGCTGTTTTACGCGCTATCCTAGCCAGTTGCTTTAAGTTGGTCACAAAATTTATATCATGGAGTACAAGGGGAAAAAACTAGCCCTATATTATGGAGTACAAGGGGAACAAAACGAGTCCTGTGGAACTTCTAACCCGTTCCTACTAACTTACTACTTATCTGCACAAAAGTAAGTAAATCACTTTTTTGAGTATTATTTTCATATTTTAATTTAAAAAGTGTGATAAAAATGTAAAAAAAAAGGTAAAAAAAACTTTCCTCGGGCCGGGTTTGAACTCACGCCAAAAGAGATTTTCGTTACTCGCATATAGCGCTAACCCACTCGGCCACGAAGACTGACAACAATCGATTGATTTCTGCTATTTGAATGCAACGTTGCAAGAAATGGATAACGCCAACCAATCAGAACTGTGCCTTTCGTTCCTACTTCCGGGAGCATTACTCTCCTGAGCTAGTCCTGATTATTGCATAACGCAAACTTTGTATTATTAACTTCATATCACAAACTTACTAAATAAAAATATAGTTCAGATTATCGCCAACTAACACGCAAATTTAGTTTATGTTATTACAAATCGATATTTAATGGACATTGTTTGCATTCCTTTCCACTCTACTTTTCAAAAAAGTGTTGTAAAGCATAGTAGAATGATGTGATTAGAAGTAATTACGTGTTTCAGCACTAACCTTCAAATCAAGGAAAGAAGAAAGTAGCTTTTAGACTTAATAATTTTGCTGTGAAGTTTACGTTAGAAACGAGATAAAAACTGACGAGTTTGTTCTGATCCTTATAATTGCTTGAATTATAACTAATATTTACGGTATACGAAAACTTATTTGTGTATAAATGCATGTATGTTTGTGTGTTCATGTGTGCAAACTATCTACGTAACATTTCAAGTTCTGATTTTAAAATTGAAAATGTCTGTCTGTCTACTACCTAATGTGTTGATTGGAATTACTGGCAAAGATTTTGTTATGCTTTGCGCTGACACATCACTTCCTGCCTACAACATATTTGTATTAAACCAAGAAGATAATAAAATCCACAAGCCAAATCCAAAGATAATAATGGCATTATATGGAGATATCGGAGAAGCAACTGATCTCGTTGAAAGAACATCAAACTTCGCAACATTGTATAAATTTAGGATGCGCCGTGAAATGACGCCATATATTGCAGCCAATTTTGTGAGAAGTCACATTAGAAATTTGCTGAGAATTAGAAATCCATTAAAAACCAATATTAACGTCTTACTTGGTGGCTATGATGAAGACAATGGTCCAGAATTGTATTATTTGGATTTTTTTGGTACACTATTGAAAGTTCCATACGCAGTACACGGACTGGGGGGTATTGTTTCTATGAGTGTTTTAGATCGATATCATGAAAATAATATATCTCAGGAGAAGGCTCTTGAGCTCCTGAAGAAGTGTGCATCTGAAATCCAAAAGAGAATCATGGCTACACTGCCTTGCTTCACGGTACGTGTTGTCACTGCTAAAGGTATCACAGACTTGGAAAACATCTCGACAAATATTTCGGCTGCTAACAAATAAAAATCTCATTTATGTTCTGGTATAAATATACACACCATAAATTGGAATATTTGACATTTCTATATTATTTTCAATCCAATTACAGAAATAATAAAGTTGCTGTAAATAATATTATAGAAAAATAGATTTAGTAAATATAATTTAAAAACAGTTTCAGTGATGACTGGTCAAGAAATTCCTTATTTATAACTCAGTACTGTGAAACAAAAATAAATATTTTAAATTTCTCACCTTACTAGACATGTTCATTAAAAACATATAAGGGGCCCTTATGCAGTCATTCTGACGCGTGATTAGTGCCATACTAAATGGTTCGATTAACATATGTTTCCCCCTGTAGACAGACCTTTAGTATGACGCTAATCATACGTCAAAACTATTCTGCATGTGGTGGTTTATGTCTAGCTGTAATTTGATATTGGAGCTCACCCAAAGTTGTTGACAGTGGAGTCAGCCAGTAATGCTAACCTGGAAGTTAAAAAGAAAAAAAAAATCCCATCTCTAGAGGCAGAAATTTCCATTTGTCTTGAATTTCCCATGTTATATTAATACAAAATTCAAGTGTATATATATATATATATATATATATATATATATATATATATATATATATATATATATATCACTCATCGTAAATTTCGCTCTTCATTTATTAAATGTTAAGGAAAACAAGTACATTTTTGGCATCTTTTTCGAATTTACAGGCCAGAATTTTTTAAGTTAAAATTGCTCACTTTCTTGGTATATTTTTCGTATTTTTTGTTGGTTCCGGTTAGGTTAGTTTCGAATACATTAGGTTAATTTTGTGTTGGCCCCTCACATGGGTGGAGTTAGGAATTGTCTGCCGGGGGTCAGACCTTATAGTCGGTCTCGGACCTCTGAGATACTTCTAGCAGAGCCATTGCTAGAGATTTTGGCGCTCAGGACGAAGTAGAATTCGGCGCCCCCCTACACTCACCATGCCAAACTTTTGCCGCTTTCTTTTTTAAAAAAAAAATATCTAAGACAAGCAAATTTTGTTGTTATGCTGTGCTGAAGTTTTATCCAGCTGTTTGGACAGATTATTGCACATCCAAAAAGATCATGAAAAATACATGTTCATGTTTCCAAGAGGTTTTTCATATTTTATGTTTTCAAGAAGCTTTTTTGGACTAAAACTTTACAAAACTATTTTTGGTTGTATACAAATCCACTTGGAGAACTTATGAAAATTAATAAGTATTTACAACGTTTCATACTATCGATAAGAAATGAAATTTCAATACATTACACACTATGTGCTTTTAAAATGTTCGAAATACGGGAGAGCATTAATTTCTAGTAATAATTGTAAATTTTTGTGATTTTATTCTATATCTGATCACAAATAGCATTTTAATTTCGATTCGTTTAATATCAGAAATTAAATGGGTTGAATTTACTAATGATAGACTTTATTTTATTACTCTTAAGGGTTGGTGGTGTGATATTATTGCTTTAAATGTGCATATTCCAACAGAAGATAAGGATGACGATATAGAAAACAGTGTTTACGAACAAGTAGTCGAACGGGTATTTGTCCCCTAAATCTACGGTGCCAGTAGTATCATAGCTGTGGATATTTCTGCAGTATCGTTATATGCAATAGTATTCAGCACAAAACTTATTACCCCCCCCCACGTTATGCCATTCCAAAATACAGCCCCTTTAAAAGTGTAATTTTATGTAGTTTTTCTGGTAATTTCATGTATTGGTTTGCAACCCTGTATATTTATTTAGATGCAAAAGTTTATATTCTCCGTGTACTTCGGTCTCTCCTGTAAACATTCGTTTTTGTTTGGTATTTGTCTTATTCGTACGTCCTGAGCAACTGTAGTTTTCGTAAACGCTTGCAAATGCAAAAATTGGCACTCCACCGACAACAAAGATGGTCGCCATTCAGGAACACTTGTACATACGACAACGTGAATGATGTTATTGACCTTCTTATACACAAGGGTCATCACACTCAAGTTTTTATAATTTTCAGAGATGGTCCAGCAACCACCTTTGGACGACTAGGTATGGATTGACCCATAGCGAGGAATTGCATAATTTGTACCCTTTACCAAACATTGTTAGTGTCGTCAAATATATTATGAGACTGAGGGGAACAGGTCATGTAGCGAGAATGGAAGAAAGTAGGAACACTTTCAATGGAGTTGATATGAATAATTCACCTTTTGTCAAAAACTTGGGTTCAATGCCCGCTCATGTCTCCCAATAGCTCCTCCCATTCCCCCAGTTCCAAAATTACCCCACATTTTGTTGTCAGGATTTAATATTTGCATTAAGCTTGTGAGCCATCATCATCTAATGAAGTAGCAATGCTATAAGAACTTTATTTTCCGATCATTATGTGTGGAACATGTTCAAGGTTGGTTGTTTCTCATTTCGTTTTTTACTTTCTAAGGTTAATTATTTTAATTTTTTAAAAGAAAAAAAATCCCATAGCACGATTTCAGCTTCTTGGAGGTTTCTTTTAAGATCAATTTATTTCTGCACTAGCATGTTTGCATTTTCCGGTAACAAAATTTGACAATTAACACTGATTAGAAGACTCATTGGTCTACTTCTCTCCACAGAGAATTTTGTTGCTGTCGATGAAATATACGGTATGCGAGATATCCCATTCTAATTTGACAAAATTTCCCTTATCCCTTTTTAAGAAAATAATGTAAAAATCCCATAAAATGGGATTTGTCCCACGTGTTGGCATCACTGGAGTAACCACAAAGTTATAAAATAACCCAATTAGCGCTGTAAATGCATTACAATCTCAACCGCACTTGGGTGTGTCAAAAAGCGCGCTTACATGGCACTGTGTGTTATAAAATGACGTTAGTTCGGAGAGAGAAAAAAATATTGTGCGGCCTATTGCTATATAAAGAAGTTAAAAAACGAAATGATAACACTTTTTCACGCTTAACTTACACATATCTTTAGGTATCGGAAAATTGTTTACCTGAAAAAGTAATTTAATGTGTAAAATCAAGGCTATTGTCATGACCCACTTACTGGTTCTAAAATTAAAAAAAAAAGGGGGGGGGGCTTTTGTGCATATCCTTTCAGGTATCGAAGACTGTCCAAAAAGGGTGAATAAAGGTCATTCAAAGTTGTTCAAAGAATGTGAGCAATGTGTAAAGCGTTTCAACTAATGTTCAATAGTAGTTTCTGAACGTATATTCATTCGACACAGAAGTTTAGGTACATTTTGAACTCTCTTGATTTTAACCACCATTCAAAAATAGTTTCTGAAAATGTCAAAAACACTTAAAACACTGTATTATTTATTATAATGTTGATTTAATATTCTCTGCATTTTGATGTCACTTTTCAGCACAGAGGATACACGAAACGTGCAGTGGCGCCTCATGACAATTTTTCGGTACTCCACAGCTGTTAGAAAATATATTTTTATGGTCGATTAGTACTTTCAATATTGTAGTGTGAATATACACAATGATAAAAGCGATGCAATTAACCATATACTCTTATACTGCACATACCAAAGAGCATCCATTCATAATTGCTCCAATTTATTTGTAAAATAAAATGAAATAAAATTTTTCAGTTTTACGTCCCACGATTATGCCGGCTAGGCTACAGGAGACAGTGATGATGAGAAATGAATAAAACGGAATTAAACGCGAAAACCTCGAGAAAACCCATGAACACTGTTTGTCCACCGCAAAGCCCACTTGGCGTGCGAACTGGGACCGAACCAGAGACTCCACGCGCCAGATGTGAACTTTACCAATGAGCCTCTGTGCTCCTCCTTTTCATTTGTATAAGAAAATTCTGTTGTTCTGAGCAACCAATTTGTCAAGAACATTTTTTTGAAGTCTGGTCTGTATCATTTTCTTCTCTATCCATACTATAGCTAATGCACTGAGACAATTTTGAGTTGTGACGTTTCTTTAAATGCGTTTATATTATTTAATATACTGTAGTAAAACAATCTTTATATTCTGAAGTGGACGTCGGAATATTTACTATGATTTTCAAGAATTTTGTTGTGTGCTGGAAGATTCATAAACCGTTTGTATTTATGAGGATTCACCATCAATTTCACTTACTACTTTATTAACCTTGCGATTTCACGATAGTACGCTAATGGCATCTGCATTAGACTTCAAAGTCTGCTGTCTAGTATACTTGAATCGAGAGGTATACTGTTTCTTAAGCTGTCAATATACAGACAACATGCAATGCAGAAAATTATGACAGTTGCAGAGTTCCCTTATGCCTTTAATTACGAACGTTTTGTTCATATGTTCTTATATTATTGTCTCAAGACACTTCGTGATTGTTTATTTTGTATCTATGTTCTCTGTCAGAGATTAATCTATATAGGACGAGATTTGAACTTTGCAAGTAAGATTACTGTAATGTGTTCTATGCTCTTCCACCAAGAATTGAACCCGGAACTTGTGCATTAAAAGCATACACTAGTCACTAGACAAATGAGGGGCCAAGACATTTTATGTCAACCAAACCACGGAAAGCACCAGAATTATCTCACTCTTCGGACTCATAATGGAGATACACAGCATGTTCAAATCAGACCCAAAATTGATGCTATCAAACCCGTGTCAAGTTAGACTAACCATCAACACTAAAACGACCGGAATATATCTCAAAATAATGGGCTATTTGTGGGCTAATTAGTTGTTCTATTCCAATTTTTGGGCTCCTAACGTTTAGCGGGAAATCGGAATCAAAATGGGAGAGTCTAGCTTGACATCAAGCTAGAACTCCCCATACGGCTACAATGGTCCGATCGAAAAATTCAAACGCCAGAATTATGGGCTATTTATGGGCTAATTAGTTGTTCTATTCCAATTTTTGGGCTCCTAACGTTTAGCGGGAAATCAGAATCAAAATGGGCCAGTCTAGCTTGAACCCTCCATTTGCTCAGAATAGTCCAATCGACAAAATTCAAACGCCAGAATTCTGGGGTATTTATTGTGTAATTACTTGCTTTAATCTTGATTTTTGGCTCGTACCGTTTAGCGGGAAATTGGAATCAAATTGGGCGAGTCTAGCTTGACATCAAACTAGAACCCCTATAAGGTTAGAAAGCTCGAATCGAAAAATTCAAACGCCAGAATTATGGGCTTCTTGGTGCTCTAATTCCGATTTTTTGAACTGCTACCGTTTAGCAGGAATTCTTTATCAAATTGTGCGATTTGGCTTAACTTGTAGCTATAAACCTAGAGTTATAATACTCCGACCAAAAGAATTCAAATGTCGGAATTATGGGTTGTTTGTGTGCTAATTAGTTGCTCTCATGTCGAGTTTTGTTCTTTTATCGTTAGCAAAATGAAAATTGATTTATTTGCATTCTCCGCAAATATAAATGTATATATCTACTAGTAAATCTGTGAATTCTCTTTTCACGTGCTTATGTTCGTCGTGTTTAGAAGTAAGTACTGTATATATAGAATTTATATAGTGAAATATATTATTTAAATAATTTTTTTGTTTAAAAGAAATGTTTCTTGGCCGTTGCTTGGGGGGGGGGGGCAGTGGCACAGTTGTAGAGCGTTTACCTCTTGTGCGTGTGATCCCTGGTTCTATCTCAGCACGCGCCAAGTTGTCTTTGTGGTTGACTAACACCATGTGCTTGGGTTTTATCGTGGTTCTCCCGTTTCCTCCCACTATTGGTCCACGATGAGTCTCTAGTTAACCTATCGAAATCGAAGTCAGATACAACTTCCAGAATTGAAGTTCTTTAAGTATATAATAACAATGTTCTTGCAAGTCACTAATATAGGGGAAGTCAGTTTAATATGAGCAGTCCGAAAATATGAGCAGCACGAAGCTTAAACTCACACAGCACACATATACCTTACGCAAGAGGAAAACAACGAAGTTCGTAGTATTGTTTGGAGTTTCATGAATTTGCAGAGAGTATAACAAGTTCGTTCGCTACAGTTCTTGTGAAATAATAGACAAGTTTACAGGTTCGAAGAATAAAAAAGTGTAACTTTTTGGAGCAATAGTTGGAATCTTGGCAACTTGGCAAACTTGGAATCTATGCTTTATATATAATTTGTCACTTGATTTATAGTCAGATCTGTCCAGGAACACAGCACCAGTCTTTTGTTCACTTCTTTTCTATAAAAAGAATTGTCAACCACAACACGTTAAAATAACATTAACTGTCAGCAGAATATGAGCCTTTGAATTCAGTTTAATATGGGCACACATACAGTATTTCTTTTGAAAGTAATGAAAGAAATGGACGTGAGGAGTTTTTGCAGATGTTAGTAGACATTCCGTAATAACATAATTTGTAATAACATGGATAACAAAAATTCTACAAACTTCAAAGTTTATAATCAGCTTGGACACATTTCGCGTACTTCCAATCTATTACTCCAGCCCTGTGTGGGATGTGTGTTGTCACAGTTGTGTGTGCGGAGAAGGTGAACAAGCAGACACCCATAAATAAATCTAAAGCTCGCGGACATCCATAAATAAATCTAAAGCTCAAGTGGATAATAATAATTTCATTGACGAAAACGCCAGAAATGCTAGACCAAGTAAGAGGACAGTCACATCCACACAGTATGAAAGGAATGAAAGTATTTGCCATATTTATGAAGATAAGTTTAGTAAAGATTGCAAAGGGGAAGAATGCCTCAAGTGTGATATGTGACAAGACTGGTATCATGTCCTTTGTGTGAACGTTCAGTGTAGAGATGCAAGGGCTCGGAAAAAAACCGGCTTTTTTGGAAAAAAAAAAACTCGGTTTTTTCTGCTTTGCTTTTTTGCTTGGGAAATTTTGGGCTTTTTTGAAAATTTTGCTTTAAACTGATAAAGCAGACTTTGTTTCACTTCTCTACAACAAAAAACTCATTTTAATAGTGGTTGATACAGATAATAATATGAAACCTCGAAAATAAACCATGAATTTCAAAAAGATTTTTTAAAATTCATAACATATTTACATTATGAATTCGAAAGGATTAACCAATATATGTAATAATATTTTAACCTCTTATATACAATAAGTACTTTAAAAATGATACACAAATAACTAGCAAAATTGTATGTAGTATTTTTACTTCAAAATATCACACATCCTCTTTTTGAAACAAAATAAAGAAAAACATGAGAGAAATATGTACATCAAGAGCTTCGTTTCGGGTGGTTTTGTACATTCTTGAAATTTTTCAGTTAAGTTTTAACTTTCACATACATTGTATCAATATTTCGAACAAATTTTTCACTGATTGATCACATACGTAATAATATGTTACCACCTATCAGGTGCTTGGGATCTGCAAAATCGATAAACCTCCAAATTCTGTAATGCACTGACTGCTCCTTAAGCTTGTTCAGAATCGGGAAAGTATCGAATTTTCTGTTCCTGGATCATACACGTAATAAACGGTTCATCTGAGCGTATGATTTCCTAGGCTGTAGAATATATAACCACCATCACGGTTTACCCAATGCTGAAAGTTTCTGAATTTTTAACAAGAAAATTCAACATATAGTTACGAAACTTTTTTTATATATAAAAAAGAAAAACTATGGAATACATTTAAAAAGAGTGGAAGAATCAATCACTGTTACAATTCACAAGAAAGACAAAATTGATTGTAATAATTATCGAAGCATTTCTCTTAACTGGAGATTATCAGTGTGAATTTAGTCGAAATCGACCAGATATTTACCATTCGACAAATGCTCGAAAAGAAATGGGCATAGGCCTATATTACCCAGTACATCAACTGTTTATTGATTTTAGAAAGGCTTACAACTCGGTAAGGAGGGGAACATTGTACAACATTTTTACAGAATTTGGAATACCCAAAAAGCTAGATTTGTTAAGTGTTTAAATTAATTCCAGAGTAAAGTCCGAGTAGAAAAATGCGAGCTTCCACGTCGAGATTGGCCTGAAACAAGAATATGCGTTATTGCCGTTATTATTCAGCTTTGTTCCGGAGTACGCTATAAGAAAAATCAAAGATAGAAACCAGGGCCTAGAGTTGAGTGGTACTCACCAGGTTATGGTGTATGCTGATGTAAATCTGATAGAACGATCGAAAGAAATGCAGAGGCCTTATTAAACGCTTGCAGGGACATGAGTAAATGCAGAGAAATCTAAATACAAGGAAGTTACGGCAAATAATGATTGCGTTAAAATATTAATTACTAATAATACTTTCGACACAGTGGATACTTTCAAATATCTTGGATCAGTATTACCAGACCAAAATCATGCCCACAAAGAAATTAAATGTCGATTAAAATCAGGAAATTCTTATTATTCAGTTCAAAATATTTTGTCGCCACGAATTCTGTCAAGGAATTTAAAGTTTAAAATATATAAAATGATAATCATGCCTGTTATGCTTTATGGTTGTGAAAAATGGTCGCTTACGCTGAGGGAAGAACGCAGACTGAAATTATTTGAGAATAAAATTCTGAGACGAATATTTGGACCTAAGAGGAACGGGAATGGGGAATGGCGGAAACTTTTTAAGGAGGAACTACATAATTTATACGGTTTACCAAACATCGTTAGAGTCATCAAGTCTAGGAAGCTCAGGTGAGCAGGTCATGCAGCCAGAATAAAAGAAAGTAGGAACGCTTTCAAAGTTTTAACTGGAAATCCAATCGGGAAACGTCCATTAGGAAAACCTAGGCCCAGATGGGAGGACAATATTAAGATGGATCTAGCAGAAATAGGAATACAGAGTAGACATTGGATTGAATTGGATAAGGACAGAAGTCAATGGAGAGCTTTTGTGGCCATAGAGAAAGAGAGAGAGAGAATACATTTAAGTTAAGCACAACTGCACAATAAATATGAGTGAGTGGTTAGCTTTCGCGCTTCTATCGTGAAGTCCGGGATTCAACCCCGCATTCGACCATTTTGACAAAAGTTTTTCTTAATTCCATCTGTGAATGTTGAGATAGTGCGTGTACTGTGAGTCCTGGCTGACTTACTTTCTAATCGTTTTAAAATCTTTGTTATTACTAATTACCAGCAGTGATGGGTTTGCGAAGAGGTTTAGGGCGGGGACGTCTTGCGGATTGAAGCCTCTACCCCGAAATTACGGAATTTCTAAAACAAACTAAATATTAGTTTTGCCTTTATTCATGAATTTCAAGCTGTCCTCAAATAAAAAATTAGGTATTTTTTTTTAGAAAACTAAGCATTAATAAGAAAAGCCCCTCCCAAAATACTTTTCTAAATCCGCCACTGATTATCAGTATAAAATGGTCTTCAAGGTTGTATCTGGAAGATTATAGCTGAATATACAAACGAAACGAAATATTTGTTATGCCTGTACTCATAAACTTAAGCTCCTCTTAAATAAAAGTTAGAATTTTTTTAAAAAAACAAACATTAGCCCTATTCAGAAAAAATCCCTCCCAAACATTTTTCTGAATCCGATACTGATTATTTCTATCAAATGGTATTCAAGGTTGTGTCCGGAAGATTATTGTTAAATCATTGCACAGTTACAGAATAACGGAAATGTGGAAGTACGTTCTGACAGACATATTGAAAAACGTACGCTCTGATGGATATATTGAAAAACATAAGTTTAATTATGTGCTAGAAGCTAGAGTACTAAGCTCTAAGAAGTGAAACACGGATGAGTAAAATGAAATGTCTAGAGAATTAAAAATGTCGATAATTCAGAAGTTAAAATAAAGTTAAATAGCTTCTAAAATTGCCCTCAAATACTACGTACTTTATGTTTACTTTAATTCATAAACCATGTGCTCCATCCATCATGATGGTGAATTCCAGAGCGAAATATGGCATTCAGGTCATGGAATCTTATTTAACTTTAGAGTATACTCTAAGAAAGCTATTTAAACAGAAAAATCATGAAAATGAAAAAAGCCAAAATTTCCAAAATTCTCGTTTTTTTCCCAAAAAAGCCGGCTTTTTATGTGCAAAAAACCATCGATTCAAAAAAGCCGGCTTTTTTGCATCTCTAGTTCAGTGCCTTGAGTTCCTTGTTTGTGATTATTGTAGCAGATTTAATGCCTAGTTATTTACGTCACACCAATAGACAGGACTCTTGAAATGAACTGTTTTACGTGTGAGTGCAACTATCTTTTGCTCGTTATTGTAATCATTTACGTTTTGTTTCTTCTTTTGTACATTTTTTGTATCTGCTTTGTATTTATGTAAAAATATTATAAGAGAAATGCTGCTCATGTTTGACCCTTGTGAACCTGGCCCCCCCACCTCTCGGTACAAACGATTTCCGCATATCAATAAAAAGTACTTTGTTTGTACCGGTTTGTACCGCAAATATTTTTGTTTGTACTGTACTGCAGTATGAGAAATTAAGAAAACAAAGTGGGGGTCCAAGTTCACGCAGCCCCCCCACATTGTCCTAGGATCGATTTAATTGGCTCATTTGAAAGATTTTCGTTTGTACCGGATTGTACCGTAGTTTGTTTCGTTTGTACCGTTCTGGATTATGAAAAATTAACGAAACAAAATGGGGGCCCAGATCAAACAGGACCCCAAATCACGACTTAATACACCGGGTACACATGACTTTTGTATGTCATATGAAAGTACTTGGTTAGTACCGGATTGTACCACAAAGAGTTTTATTTTTGCCATAATAGATTATGAAAAATTAAGAAAACAAAATGGGGACCTGGCCCCCCCACCACGTTGCACAAACGATTTAGTTGGCTCATTTGAAAGATTTTCGTTTGTACCGGATTGTACCGTATTTTGCTTCGTTTGTACCGTCCTGGATTATGAAAAATTAACGATACAAAATGGGGACTCAGATCAAGCAGGCCCTCAAATTACGACTTAATATACCGGGTACAGATGAGTTTTGTATGTCATATGAAAGTACTTGGTTAGTAGCGGATTGTAAGACAATGAGTTTTAGTTTGATTTAGATTTAGATTTGTGGGTTAAACTGGCCCGCACAACTTATTTTTCATTAAAATTCACATCAAAACGGTATCAAATATTTTTACCCGATATGTACAAATTTATAACGCCAAAATTAAAGTTTGCACCCTCATCAATAGCGAAAAAGCATTGATTTTTGACAACGGGTGGAGCAGAGCAGCGCAACTCTTTAGTAGTATAGATTTAGTATGGTGACCATAAAAGAGATGCCGCGCCTTGATAAGAGATAGTTTATCGCTTGTTTAATTAAGGATAAGGCCAGATAGTGAGTATGGAAGGAGGTGATGAAATAGGGTCAGTTTTTTTTTCCTGGAGATAGATGACGAAAGGAAAGGTTGAATGACCACTATGAAGGTCACAGTGGATGGTCCCTATTGCATGGTCCCTGGTTTGCAGGACCACAATGGATGACCCCTGGAAATGACCCCAGGACCCATAGCCCCTATGCAGGACCCATGGCCCCTACGCTTCATTAGAAGCTACCTGTTAAAAAGATGTGAAAAGTGAAAAATATGGCAAGCCATACTCCTTGCTAAAAAGGTGGGAACAGATAAAAGGAAATGGACCCTTCCCTGCCTTGCAGGGCACCTGGAAATGACTTCCAGGACCCATTGCCCCTATGCAGGACCTATACGAACAGTATGTGAGCATATATAATTGATTAGAAGCTACCTGTTAAAAAGATGTGAACATATTTTTTATTGTTTTGTATGGCAAGCCATACTCCTTGCTAAAAAGGTGGGAGCAAATAAAAGGAAATGGTTCCCAGGACTACAGTGGATGACTCCCAGGACCCAAGATTGCCCCTATGCATGACCCATACGAACAGTATGTGAGCATATATAATTGATTAGAAGTTACCTGTTTAAAAGATGTGAGCATCCCTTGACTTGAAAAAAGTGAAAAGTTAAAAATAAGCCCCTCCCCCCTCCTACAAGTATACTATGAAAAGGGTAATATTTATTAAAAATTATTTTTTTCTTACTTGTGAATTGAAGAGTAAGTGGCATAGACATCCTTCCTTGAGAGCCGTTGAAATTGAAATGAACGAGCGAAAAGCTGTTTGGCTTGGCTTTAGTGACGTCAAGATTAACTTTGTACCGTATCAGAATGATAAAACTGATTGACCTATATGATTAAGCTAGACTTTACTTATTTACACGAAAGAGAGATTAATTGCAATCATCTACAAACATTTGTATGATTTGAACTTAATGAGAACTCTGAATAACAATCACGTGCAAGGTTAAAAACCTTTATTATTGACAACCATGAGTGATATCTAACAGAGTTAATCACAGATGGATCACGAGTTTATGTGTCTAAGTTTAAATGATATTGACGATAGAGAAAAAATAAACCGATAATCACGAGAACTGATGGGTTATTGAACGCTTGCCCTATTACAAACTGAACTTGTATTTGTAAATATATATAAACAATTTGGAAACGTTATTACTTAGAGATAACCAGAGAATGGCGAAAACATTTATTTTGTTATTAGAATTTAATACTAGAAAAAAAACTGCAACTTTAGAGATTAATATCTTGAACTGCACATTTATTATTATTATTATTATTATTATTATTATTATTATTATTATTATTGTATGGATTTAATGTCCACGGTGAGAACATTGAGCATGCACCACTTATATGCAATAAAGCATATGGACTTATGGGTAAAAAAAATGGTTCCACCTATACTAAATAAAGTACTTATATATAAATCCCTATGTTCCCTTTTTTATATATTATAATTGTTGCTAGTGATAGTGTCTTTTATAGTAATTAATTGTATGATTTTACGTGTGTGTGTGTGTGTGTGTGTGTGTGTGTGTGTTTGCTATTTTTAAAAAGTTTGGTGATTTTACGTGTGTGTGTGTGTGTGTGTGTGTGTGTGTGTTTGCTATTTTTAAAAAGTTTGGACGACCAGCGAAAATTGTAAGTTATTATTGTAGTTGATGTATATATTCACACATATTCATTGACGCGCCTTTTGTACATTAATATTTAAACCTAGGGCTAACGAACCAATGTAAAATTGTAATTCACTTTAAAAGTATAACACATAATCGTTAACGTGCCACCACAGGCATTTACATTGAAACGTGAGAAAAAAGTGATTAATTGTAAAAATTTTGGCATTAATGCTACGCGTTTGTTTAAAATGCTATTTATGTTGCACGCTTACACAAAGATTAATTTTTATTATAGCAAACATTTACGTAAATAATTTTAAAATGCAATTTCCCCCTAACATATGTTGGTTACGCCTTTGTTATAATTGCACTTACGCGAAAGCGAAATAAAAATTACTGTGTGCACCTAGCACATATTGGTTGCACTTTTTAAAATTTCACGTACGCGAAAGCGAAATAAAAATTACTGTGTTCACCTAACACATGTTGGTTGCACTTTTTAAAATTGCACGTACGCGAACATAAAATAAAAATTACTGTGTTGACCTAGCATATATTGGTTGCACTTTTTTAAAATTGCACTAACACGAAAGCGAAATAAAAAATTACTGTGTTCACCTAACACATATTGGTTACACTTTTTACAATTGCACGTACGCGAAAGCGAAATAAAAAATTACTGTGTACACCTAGCACAAGCTGTTTGTACTTTTAAAATTGCACGTACGCTAATACGTCCACCAGCTTACATTTAAGAACGCATTATAAAATAGTTTGTGTTATATAACTTCCGCGGACAAATTAGTTGCCTAGCACAAAATTTAAATTGCCTATTCATTATTAAACTAAGCTAAGATGGCTATACTTGCTAACGCGCCTTTACTGGAAAACTACATGTTTTTTACTAAGCTAACCTAAAATGTTTATATTTGCTAATGTGCCTTAGTGGAAAACCACATTTTTTTACTAAGCTATTGTAACGTAACCGTCGCTAACGCGCCATTACTGGAAAACCATATGGTTTTTTACTAAACTAACCTAAACTGGTTATAATTGCTAACGCTACCTATCGTAACGTAACCATCGCTAACGCGCCTTTACCGTATAACCTAACTTATCGCAGCATTATTTACCTTTGATAATAATGTATAAAGTAATAATTATTTTGTTTTAACTTGTTGCTACGCGTTTGCTAATACTGAATAATTGCTTGAAAATGCACACCGACTTTGCCCTACCCTGAACCACTTGTTTGCGCGGTGGTTTTACCCTGCCCTGAACCACATGGTTGCGCGACGGTTTTACCCTGCCCTAAACCACTTGTTTGCGCTGTGGTTTTACCCTGCCCTAAACCACATGGTTGCGCGACGGTTTTACCCTGCCCTAAACCACTTGGTTGCGCGACGGTTTTACCCTGCCCTAAACCACTTGGTTGCGCGACGGTTTTACCCTGCCCTAAACCACGTGGTTGCGCGACGGTTTTACCCTGCCCTGCCCTGAACACTTGTTGCCGCGGATGTTTTTTTTTCATATAAATGGACATCGACTGCTACGGCTTGAACTATTTATTGTACGCATACTTTCGTATAAATGCACGCACGCATGGGCACCAATTGCCACGCTTTTAAAACTAATAAATGTAATTAAAGCACGCATGCTTCCGTATAAATGCAGGCACGTTTTTCCACATGGACATCGACTGCTACGGCTTGAACTATTTATTGTACGCATACTTCCGTATAAATGCACGCACGTTTTTCCACATGGAAATCGACTGCTACGGTTAGAACTAATAAATATACGCATGCTTCCGTATAAATGCAAGTATTTTTTCCGAATGGACTTGCACTGCGATACGTTTAAACTAATAAATGTAATTATTGTACACATGCTTCCGTATAAATGCACGCACGTTTTTCCACATGGAAATCGACTGCTACGGCTAGAAATTAATAAATATAAACATGCTTCCGTATAAATGCACGCACGTTTTTTTCACATGGACACCATTTGCTAAACAATTGTTTAATGTATATAAAAAATCACGTTTATATTTTAATAATAAATTAAGCACAACACATAAAATCATGTACATATATATCAAGAATCACGAAAACCACAGGAATAGAAAGTTGAAAATATATTATCCCTAGTGGAAGCGAGCTGTTTTATGATTTTGTAAGCAGATACATACTAAATAATACATAATAAAAGCATATACATACTAAATAATTTATTGCTAAAAATATTAAACTTACCTTTATAAATTCTTCTTATTATAACACATATTTAATGATTCCACATGAAAAGCACTTGTAAGCGGCGTGGCTGGTTACATTGGAGAGAACAGGAAGTGACTTAACTTCCTGTAGCAGTGTTGGTAAATCTTAATACTTTGTGTTTAGTTAGAGAATGGTAATGGAAGATTTTTGATTTAAAGAGATTAATAAATAAGAAATCATTATGAAATGGGGAATTGTTTTTGGTATACTTTATTTACAAGCGCAGAAAAAGTATTTGTGTTGCCTAGTTTGTAAAATAAAAATAAATGAAAATGCTTTAGGTCATTTTGTATTGTAACCTATAGGAATATGAGCCGATTCACTACCCTTTATGATATTTAGACTGCAAAACACAGACTATAATGTAACACATTTGCTTATTTTATGGATTTTGCGATGGATTATTTACGCAAACTAGAATGCGGAGACAATTTAGTAAGACACAATGTGTTAGTAACAGAGAAAAAAGGGGGCAAACTAAGAATAGTTAAGGTCTATTTAGGTGGTAATCAGGGGTTAGTTACGGAATACTAAAGATAGGCAGGGAATAATTAGAGTATACTAAAGATAATCAAGGGGGTAGTTACGGGATACTAAAGATGGTTAGGGACTATTTAGGGAATTTTTACAGGGGGAATACTAAAGAAAGTCATGGGGTATACTAAGAATAAAAAAGGACTATTCAAGGAATATTCAAAGGATATTCAAGGACTATTTAGGGGATATTCAAGGAATATTTAGGGGATATTAAAGGAATATTTATGGTATATTCAAGAACTATTTAGGGGAAGCTTAATTATAGAGTACAGAATGAGGGCATTTTCTTTTTTGTTATACTTAGTTTGAGAATGAATATTGCGGTGAGGCGCAGTACAGAATAAGGGCCTTTTCTTTTGTTATATTTAGTTTGAGAATAAATACTGCGGTGGGGCGCAGTACAGAATGAGGCCCATTTGTTTTGGTATATTTAGTTTGAGAATAAATATTGCGGTGGGGCGCAGTACAGAATGAGACCTTTTTTTACGATACTTAGTTTCAGAATAAATATTGCGGTGGGGCGCAGTACAGAATGAGGGTATTTTCTTTTGGTATATTTAGTTTGAGAATGATATTGCTGTAGGCTGCAGTACAGAATGAGGTCCATTTGTTTTGGTATATTTAGTTTGAGAATAAATATTGCGGTGGGGCGCAGTACAGAATGAGACCTTTTTTTACGATACTTAGTTTCAGAATAAATTTTGCGGTTGGCCGCAGTACAGAATGAGACCCTTTTTTTGGTATATATAGTTTTAGAATAAATTTTGTGCTGGGCTGCAGTACAGAATGAGGGCTTTTTCTTTTGGTATATATAATTACAGAATAAATTTTGTGATGGGTTGCAGTACAGAATGAGAGCCTTTTTTTATATACTTAGATTGAGAATAAATTTTGTGATGGGGCAGAATGTTCCTTAGCTTATTTTAGAATTGCAATAAGGCAACATACAGGTATACTGTTAACGCAAATGTGTATAAAATGGGCTTTAGGATATTTTAGGATTGGGATAAGCCTACATAGATGTGTACTGTCAACGCAAATACGTATAGAATGGGCTTTAGGATATTTTAGGATTGGAATAAGCCTACATAGATATGTACTGTTATTGGAAACACGTATAGAATGTACCTTACGATATTTTAGGATTGGAATAAGGCTACATAGATATGTACTGTTAATGCAAAGGAATATAGAATGGGAATTGGAAAAAATGGGCAGAGACCTGTTATTTTATGAATCCGTTTGCAGACGACTTAATACTATACTGAATGCTTTTGAGTTAAACCGCTAAGTGGCATTACTTAACATATGATTTTGTGAAAACATGGGTGAACTTGTTGAATATAATGATATATATATATTAACATAATATTTTATTTGGCATTATTTTGTATGTCCAACCATATTTGATCACCGTACTAAAGACGGAGTCTTGTTTTTGTACATCTATCACCGAAGAACTTAAGACATGAACTGAGGTTTTGCGCGCTTTGAAAACCCGGATGAACTGACCTTTGTACGATTAGATAAACTTGTTGAACGAGGAAACATCATGTGATGATGAGTAATTTTGACCGTTGATACATGACTAAACATCATGTGACTATGCCAGAAGAAGTAATTTTGACCATTGATACATGATTAAACATCATGTGATAAGTAATTGGGGTCATTGACGTATGACTAAACATTATGTGATAAGTAATTTGGGCTACAACAGTATGATTAAGTAACATGTGATTGATAACTAACCACGTTTGATTATGCATAAGGTGAACACGTGATGGGATGTTCACCAACAGATGAATAAACATTATATGACACTGCCACAAGTAATGTTGATTTTACGTATTGTGAACATGTGATGGGAACGCTATGATAAGATATTATAAAAGAAACTGTTAACGTACTACGAAATAAGATAGATAGGGTATTGAACTTATATGATTAAAGATCCTTGTTACTAATTAAGATTGGCAGAGCGTTAAATACACAAGCGAGAGATTACCAATGATAAATAAAACTGAATTTAACATTATAGATGTTTTGAACTTTGAAAAATTGTTGTTTTCGAAATAATATTTGTTTTAATAGGTCGGTTTAAAATATCATGTGGTTTGATTACAACATGATAGCATATTGTTTACGTGTTTTCCGTATATCATGTGCTTATGATGATGGGTTGTTTTCGAAATTATATTTGAAAAAATATAATGATCATGTGATATGACGTTGGTGATAAAATGTTTCCTTATATACTGGGGTTTGAAGAGAAGTTATTCATAGAGGCATCAACGCTGTAGAGTCGATTAAGAGTTAAGTAGAGAGGCAGATTTGAGATGGATTCTAATATTGAACCGGCATTGAAGAAGTTTAAGTCTTTAGACGCTCCGGAATCTCCAGAAATAATTATTGAGGAGGAGATTATTCATCTTAGACATGAACCGGTTTTAATTCCATTATCACCAGTGGGATCACCTTCATTATTGAGAGCATCAAATACTGGACCATTGTTTGGTACAACATTAAAAGTACCAGCAATGAAATGGACACTGGATGTTGAGAAAGAAGAAGAAGCAAGACAATCACCACCACCACCAGCAGCGATATATGTGGAGAATGAGGAAGCAAGACCCCCATCGCCGGATTTATTTATTGAAGAGGAGGAAGAAGGAAGAACAGCAGCAAAACCACCATTGATATATGTGGAGGAGGAAGAAGGAAGAACAGCAGCACAACCACCATTGATATATGTGGAGGAGGAGGAAGAAGGAAGAACACCATCACAACTACCATTGATATATATGAATGAGAAAGAAGCAACACCAGCACAACCACCATTGATATATGTGGAGGATGAGGAAGCAAGACCCTCATCACCAGATTTATTTATTGAAGAGGATGAAGAAGCAAGGTTTCCATCATTATATGTGGATACGGAGGAAGCAAGACCACCATTGACAAGTTTATTCATTGAAGAGGAGGAAGAAGCAAGACCACCAATGTCACATGTAAAGGAGGAAGAAGAAGAAAGGCCCCCATCGCCATACTTATTTAGTGAGGTGGAAGAAGAGGAAATTTTTCGTTTATTTGAGGAATTGGACGAATGTAAACCTGATACACCAATTGCAAGTGTTACACCATCACCACAAAAGGAACCAATGGATTTATCAGTGCGACGAAAAGAAAAGTGTGAGTGCGGTTTTGATATTGTGGACAAAAACTGTATACATAAAAGTATTTTAAATTGGAAACCTGAAAATGTATTATTGTGTCAAGGCTGCGCCTTTAATTTTTACAATCAGCTTGCACATCATTGTTTGCTGACAAACCAACTGTCATTGGAGGCGGAAGCATGGGTTATTATGTCAAGAGAAAATGTAAGAAACGACGTTTATATTATTTATTTGATTTCACATGCTAATATGTATGTTAATGAACAATTGTTTAAGAAACAATATAATGAATTATTACAAAATCCGAAATATATTGAAGAATTACCCAATATACTATTGGAGAAAGATAGAAATGTAACATTTAAAGCATGATTTTTGTATACATATTTTGTTTTGTACTTATTTTATTTCTTTGTATTATTATTTTGCTTGTATATATTTTTTTTGTTAGTGAAATAAATATTTAGCCAAAATTTTATTTTTGATTTTTATTTATTATTAAAAACTTTTCCTGAATAATAATAAAAATAGGTAATATACTATTATTGGGTATAAGAATTGGTATTTACAATGAGCTTTAATCCGAAGAAACTTATTTTCCAAATACCCAAATTGTAAATTATAAAAAGTTATACGTTAATTAGAAATGCAATATGAAAACTGTAGAAACTTTTTCATATACATATGGTATAAAAATTTCAAAACAAGTTTAAAACAAAATGAAAATGAAAATAAAAATACAAGTTTAAAAAACAAAATGCAAAATAAAAATAAAAATACAAGTTTAAAAACTAAATGCATAAAAAAACGCAAACTAAAAAAGTTTTCTTACATGCATGCATTATAAAATGCACAAGTAAATTTTATGACATGTGAATTTTGTCTTGTTATATGCACATGTTAAAGTTTTTTACTTGCATGAATTAATTTTCACAGAATACTTTAAGTATAATAATATTGTAAAACGCATTTACACAAAAGAAAAATACATTTAAGGAAATAATAAAAAATGAAAACAAGTAATATACACTGATAAAATTTTATTCACAATAAGATATACACACAGATACATTTGTATTTTTAATAATGTTAACATTCTTTGATATATTGTTTAATACATTCAAAATTTATATTAGTATATGCACAATTACATATTGCACAGTTTTCTGCTAATTTATACACAATGTTTTTATTATTTACAAATTGATTAACAGAAGAGTTTTCATTACAACTTTTTAAAATGCGGATTATATAGTAAATCTTTTTGTAAAAATGATTTGGTAATTAATTCAATGTTGTCTTTGTTTAATAACATGTTATATAATGTACATGTAAATTCCCAATCATCAATTTCAGTATGAGAATGCAGTGCTGCAAATTGTTCATATAAATTATCAAAAGTTTGTGCGCTTACCATTGTACGCCATGTATTATAACATAACATATTATAGTCCGAAGTAATACAATCGTGTTCTTCTATTTTGCTTCTGTTTTGAAAACATCCGTAACATAAAAGTTCTCGATGTGGTTTCCAACGGGCAATACACATTAACACACAGTGTTCTTTTATAGAAAAAGAAGAACAATGATATTCACATTCCTCGTATCTATTTAGGAAAATACATCAGTGTTTACAATAACGATTTTTGAAACACATTTTTATCCTTTTCAAGATATACTTCTCTTAAATCAAAAATATGATAATCAATAAATGTAATTTCCTGATATGTATAGTTAAATTTGTTTATAAGATTTGGATTAATGTTGGTATTTATATACCTTACATAAATTTTCAAATATTGTTTTATTATTTGATCACGTGTTGATTTTTTAATTAGGAAATTCCACACAACAGTATTTAATTCCTCATCGGTTTCAGTTAAACATTTATGTGCAGTTTTATTTTCACTACGATTTGCACAACCTTTACAAAGTAAAGGTTCAAAAAGTTTATAATTTTCTAGTAATTGTTTTACACAAATTTCAATTATGTTATTAAGAGTACAATTACACTTTACGTCGTTAAATATAAAATTATCATTAAAACTTGTATTTTCACTTGTTACTTTTTTTCAAATGGTATTTCACTTAATTCTTTGAAACTTCTTCTATACACTTGTTCGGGTATTGACTCCTGTGTTGGAAATATTATGCGACATGTATCATTTTCTTCAGGAATTTCAGGATCATTTGGATTAACAAGTATAATTTTCTTTTGTTTTTTAAGTTGAAACTGTTTTTCACGTGGTGAAATATACTTAGACTCTACAGTATTACTTTTGGATAATAAAAGACTAGTTTGAATTTCACCTTTTTGTTTTTTATTATAAGAACTTGAAAATGGTTTTATATGTAGTGATGTATTTCTTTTTCGTTTTGCACTAGCTGAAACAGACGGCCTTTGACTGTACATTTTATCATGGTAGAATCCGCTTTATATCAGTATGAGTCATGACCTGATTTATAATCACAAACCAGCGCAGAAGATTGAGCATAAGCCTTTTTACATAAGATTTCCTGGAAATCTAGAAAAAGAAGCATTCTCATACTGAAATTGATGATTGGGAATTTACATGTACATTATATAACATGTTATTAAACAAAGACAACATTGAATTAATTACCAAATCATTTTTACAAAAAGATTTACTATATAATCCGCATTTTAAAAAGTTGTAATGAAAACTCTTCTGTTAATCAATTTGTAAATAATAAAAACATTGTGTATAAATTAGCAGAAAACTGTGCAATATGTAATTGTGCATATACTAATATAAATTTTGAATGTATTAAACAATATATCAAAGAATGTTAACATTATTAAAAATACAAATGTATCTGTGTGTATATCTTATTGTGAATAAAATTTTATCAGTGTATATTACTTGTTTTCATTTTTTTATTATTTCCTTAAATGTATTTTTCTTTTGTGTAAATGCGTTTTACAATATTATTATACTTAAAGTATTCTGTGAAAATTAATTCATGCAAGTAAAAAAACTTTAACATGTGCATATAACAAGACAAAATTCACATGTCATAAAATTTACTTGTGCATTTTATAATGCATTTAGTTTTTAAACTTGTATTTTTATTTTTATTTTGCATTTTGTTTTTTAAACTTGTATTTTTATTTTCATTTTCATTTTGTTTTAAACTTGTTTTGAAATTTTTATACCATATGTATATGAAAAAGTTTCTACAGTTTTCATATTGCATTTCTAATTAACGTATAACTTTTTATAATTTACAATTTGGGTATTTGGAAAATAAGTTTCTTCGGATTAAAGCTCATTGTAAATACCAATTCTTATACCCAATAATAGTATATTACCTATTTTTATTATTATTCAGGAAAAGTTTTTAATAATAAATAAAAATCAAAAATAAAATTTTGGCTAAATATTTATTTCACTAACAAAAAAATATATACAAGCAAAATAGTAATACAAAGAAATAAAATAAGTACAAAACAAAATATGTATACAAAAATCATGCTTTAAATGTTACATTTCTATCTTTCTCCACTAGTATATTGGGTAATTCTTCAATATATTTCGGATTTTGTAATAATTCATTATATTGTTTCTTAAACAATTGTTCATTAACATACATATTAGCATGTGAAATCAAATAAATAATATAAACGTCGTTTCTTACATTTTCTCTTGACATAATAACCCATGCTTCCGCCTCCAATGACAGTTGGTTTGTCAGCAAACAATGATGTGCAAGCTGATTGTAAAAATTAAAGGCGCAGCCTTGACACAATAATACATTTTCAGGTTTCCAATTTAAAATACTTTTATGTATACAGTTTTTGTCCACAATATCAAAACCGCACTCACACTTTTCTTTTCGTCGCACTGATAAATCCATTGGTTCCTTTTGTGGTGATGGTGTAACACTTGCAATTGGTGTATCAGGTTTACATTCGTCCAATTCCTCAAATAAACGAAAAATTTCCTCTTCTTCCACCTCACTAAATAAGTCTGGCGATGGGGGCCTTTCTTCTTCTTCCTCCTTTACATGTGACATTGGTGGTCTTGCTTCTTCCTCCTCTTCAATGAATAAACTTGTCAATGGTGGTCTTGCTTCCTCCGTATCCACATATAATGATGGAAACCTTGCTTCTTCATCCTCTTCAATAAATAAATCTGGTGATGGGGGTCTTGCTTTCTCATCCTCCACATATATCAATGGTGGTTGTGCTGGTGTTGCTTCTTTCTCATTCATATATATCAATGGTAGTTGTGATGGTGTTCTTCCTTCTTCCTCCTCCTCCACATATATCAATGGTGGTTGTGCTGCTGTTCTTCCTTCTTCCTCCTCCACATATATCAATGGTGGTTTTGCTGCTGTTCTTCCTTCTTCCTCCTCTTCAATAAATAAATCCGGCGATGGGGGTCTTGCTTCCTCATTCTCCACATATATCGCTGCTGGTGGTGGTGGTGATTGTCTTGCTTCTTCTTCTTTCTCAACATCCAGTGTCCATTTCATTGCTGGTACTTTTAATGTTGTACCAAACAATGGTCCAGTATTTGATGCTCTCAATAATGAAGGTGATCCCACTGGTGATAATGGAATTAAAACCGGTTCATGTCTAAGATGAATAATCTCCTCCTCAATAATTATTTCTGGAGATTCCGGAGCGTCTAAAGACTTAAACTTCTTCAATGCCGGTTCAATATTAGAATCCATCTCAAATCTGCCTCTCTACTTAACTCTTAATCGACTCTACAGCGTTGATGCCTCTATGAATAACTTCTCTTCAAACCCCAGTATATAAGGAAACATTTTATCACCAACGTCATATCACATGATCATTATATTTTTTCAAATATAATTTCGAAAACAACCCATCATCATAAGCACATGATATACGGAAAACACGTAAACAATATGCTATCATGTTGTAATCAAACCACATGATATTTTAAACCGACCTATTAAAACAAATATTATTTCGAAAACAACAATTTTTCAAAGTTCAAAACATCTATAATGTTAAATTCAGTTTTATTTATCATTGGTAATCTCTCGCTTGTGTATTTAACGCTCTGCCAATCTTAATTAGTAACAAGGATCTTTAATCATATAAGTTCAATACCCTATCTATCTTATTTCGTAGTACGTTAACAGTTTCTTTTATAATATCTTATCATAGCGTTCCCATCACATGTTCACAATACGTAAAATCAACATTACTTGTGGCAGTGTCATATAATGTTTATTCATCTGTTGGTGAACATCCCATCACGTGTTCACCTTATGCATAATCAAACGTGGTTAGTTATCAATCACATGTTACTTAATCATACTGTTGTAGCCCAAATTACTTATCACATAATGTTTAGTCATACGTCAATGACCCCAATTACTTATCACATGATGTTTAATCATGTATCAATGGTCAAAATTACTTCTTCTGGCATAGTCACATGATGTTTAGTCATGTATCAACGGTCAAAATTACTCATCATCACATGATGTTTCCTCGTTCAACAAGTTTATCTAATCGTACAAAGGTCAGTTCATCCGGGTTTTCAAAGCGCGCAAAACCTCAGTTCATGTCTTAAGTTCTTCGGTGATAGATGTACAAAAACAAGACTCCGTCTTTAGTACGGTGATCAAATATGGTTGGACATACAAAATAATGCCAAATAAAATATTATGTTAATATATATATATCATTATATTCAACAAGTTCACCCATGTTTTCACAAAATCATATGTTAAGTAATGCCACTTAGCGGTTTAACTCAAAAGCATTCAGTATAGTATTAAGTCGTCTGCAAACGGATTCATAAAATAACAGGTCTCTGCCCATTTTTTCCAATTCCCATTCTATATCCCTTTGCATTAACAGTACATATCTATGTAGCCTTATTCCAATCCTAAAATATCGTAAGGTACATTCTATACGTGTTTCCAATAACAGTACATATCTATGTAGGCTTATTCCAATCCTAAAATATCCTAAAGCCCATTCTATACGTATTTGCGTTGACAGTACACATCTATGTAGGCTTATCCCAATCCTAAAAAATCCTAAAGCCCATTTTATACACATTTGCGTTAACAGTATACCTGTATGTTGCCTTATTGCAATTCTAAAATAAGCTAAGGAACATTCTGCCCCATCACAAAATTTATTCTCAATCTAAGTATATATAAAAAAAGGCTCTCATTCTGTACTGCAACCCATCACAAAATTTATTCTGTAATTATATATACCAAAAGAAAAAGCCCTCATTCTGTACTGCAGCCCAGCACAAAATTTATTCTAAAACTATATATACCAAAAAAAAGGGTCTCATTCTGTACTGCGGCCAACCGCAAAATTTATACTTAAACTAAATATACCAAAACAAATGGACCTCATTCTGTACTGCAGCCTACAGCAATATTCATTCTCAAACTAAATATACCAAAAGAAAATACCCTCATTCTGTACTGCGCCCCACCGCAATATTTATTCTGAAACTAAGTATCGTAAAAAAAGGTCTCATTCTGTACTGCGCCCCACCGCAATATTTATTCTCAAACTAAATATACCAAAACAAATGGGCCTCATTCTGTACTGCGCCCCACCGCAATATTTATTCTCAAACTAAATATAACAAAAGAAAAGGCCCTTATTCTGTACTGCGCCCCACCGCAATATTCATTCTCAAACTAAGTATAACAAAAAAGAAAAGGCCCTCATTCTGTACTCTATAATTAAGCTTCCCCTAAATAGTTCTTGAATATACCATAAATATTCCTTTAATATCCCCTAAATATTCCTTGAATATCCCCTAAATAGTCCTTGAATATCCTTTGAATATTCCTTGAATAGTCCTTTTTTATTCTTAGTATACCCCATGACTTTCTTTAGTATTCCCCCTGTAAAAATTCCCTAAATAATCCCTAACCATCTTTAGTATCCCGTAACTACCCCCTTGATTATCTTTAGTATACTCTAATTATTCCCTGCCTATCTTTAGTATTCCGTAACTAACCCCTGATTACCACCTAAATAGACCTTAACTATTCTTAGTTTGCCCCCTTTTTTCTCTGTTACTAACACATTGTGTCTTACTAAATTGTCTCCGCATTCTAGTTTGCGTAAATAATCCATCGCAAAATTCATAAAATAAGCAAATGTGTTACATTATAGTCTGTGTTTTGCAGTCTAAATATCATAAAGGGTAGTGAATCGGCTCATATTCCTATAGGCTACAATACAAAATGACCTAAAGCATTTTCATTTATTTTTATTTTACAAACTAGGCAACACAAATACTTTTTCTGCGCTTGTAAATAAAGTATACCAAAAACAATTCCCCATTTCATAATGATTTCTTATTTATTAATCTCTTTAAATCAAAAATCTTCCATTACCATTCTCTAACTAAACACAAAGTATTAAGATTTACCAACACTGCTACAGGAAGTTAAGTCACTTCCTGTTCTCTCCAATGTAACCAGCCACGCCGCTTACAAGTGCTTTTCATGTGGAATCATTAAATATGTGTTATAATAAGAAGAATTTATAAAGGTAAGTTTAATATTTTTAGCAATAAATTATTTAGTATGTATATGCTTTTATTATGTATTATTTAGTATGTATCTGCTTACAAAATCATAAAACAGCTCGCTTCCACTAGGGATAATATATTTTCAACTTTCTATTCCTGTGGTTTTCGTGATTCTTGATATATATGTACATGATTTTATGTGTTGTGCTTAATTTATTATTAAAATATAAACGTGATTTTTTATATACATTAAACAATTGTTTAGCAAATGGTGTCCATGTGAAAAAAACGTGCGTGCATTTATACGGAAGCATGTTTATATTTATTAATTTCTAGCCGTAGCAGTCGATTTCCATGTTGAAAAACGTGCGTGCATTTATACGGAAGCATGTGTACAATAATTACATTTATTAGTTTAAACGTATCGCAGTGCAAGTCCATTCGGAAAAAATACTTGCATTTATACGGAAGCATGCGTATATTTATTAGTTCTAACCGTAGCAGTCGATTTCCATGTGGAAAAACGTGCGTGCATTTATACGGAAGTATGCGTACAATAAATAGTTCAAGCCGTAGCAGTCGATGTCCATGTGGAAAAACGTGCCTGCATTTATACGGAAGCATGCGTGCTTTAATTACATTTATTAGTTTTAAAAGCGTGGCAATTGGTGCACATGCGTGCGTGCATTTATACGAAAGTATGCGTGCAATAAATAGTTCAAGCCGTAGCAGTCGATGTCCATTTATATGAAAAAAAAACATCCGCGGCAACAAGTGTTCAGGGCAGGGCAGGGTAAAACCGTCGCGCAACCACGTGGTTTAGGGCAGGGTAGAACCGTCGCGCAACCAAGTGGTTTAGGGCAGGGTAAAACCGTCGCGCAACCATGTGGTTCAGGGCAGGGTAAAACCACCGCGCAAACAAGTGGTTTAGGGCAGGGTAAAACCGTCGCGCAACCATGTGGTTCAGGGCAGGGTAAAACCACCGCGCAAACAAGTGGTTCAGGGTAGGGCAAAGTCGGTGTGCATTTTCAAGCAATTATTCAGTATTAGCAAACGCGTAGCAACAAGTTAAAACAAAATAATTATTAATTTATACATTATTATCAAAGGTAAATAATGCTGCGATAAGTTAGGTTATACGGTAAAGGCGCGTTAGCGATGGTTACGTTACGATAGGTAGCGTTAGCAATTATAACCAGTTTAGGTTAGTTTAGTAAAAAACCATATGGTTTTCCAGTAATGGCGCGTTAGCGACGGTTACGTTACAATAGCTTAGTAAAAAAAATGTGGTTTTCCACTAAGGCACATTAGCAAATATAAACATTTTAGGTTAGCTTAGTAAAAAACATGTAGTTTTCCAGTAAAGGCGCGTTAGCAAGTATAGCCATCTTAGCTTAGTTTAATAATGAATAGGCAATTTAAATTTTGTGCTAGGCAACTAAATTGTCCGCGGAAGTTATATAACACAAACTATTTTATAATGCGTTCTTAAATGTAAGCTGGTGGACGTATTAGCGTACGTGCAATTTTAAAAGTACAAACAGCTTGTGCTAGGTGTACACAGTAATTTTTTATTTCGCTTTCGCGTACGTGCAATTGTAAAAAGTGTAACCAATATGTGTTAGGTGAACACAGTAATTTTTTATTTCGCTTTCGTGTTAGTGCAATTTTAAAAAAGTGCAACCAATATATGCTAGGTCAACACAGTAATTTTTATTTTATGTTCGCGTACGTGCAATTTTAAAAAGTGCGACCAACATGTGTTAGGTGAACACAGTAATTTTTATTTCGCTTTCGCGTACGTGAAATTTTAAAAAGTGCAACCAATATGTGCTAGGTGCACACAGTAATTTTTATTTCGCTTTCGCGTAAGTGCAATTATAACAAAGGCGTAACCAACATATGTTAGGGGGAAATTGCATTTTAAAATTATTTACGTAAATGTTTGCTATAATAAAAATTAATCTTTGTGTAAGCGTGCAACATAAATAGCATTTTAAACAAACGCGTAGCATTAATGCCAAAATTTTTACAATTAATCACTTTTTTCTCACGTTTCAATGTAAATGCCTGTGGTGGCACGTTAACGATTATGTGTTATACTTTTAAAGTGAATTACAATTTTACATTTGTTCGCTAGCCCTAGGTTTAAATATTAATGTACAAAAGGCGCGTCAATGAATATGTGTGAATATATACATCAACTACAATAATAACTTACAATTTTCGCTGGTCGTCCAAACTTTTTAAAAATAGCAAACACACACACACACACACGTAAAATCACCAAACTTTTTAAAAATAGCAAACACACACACACACACACACGTAAAATCATACAATTAATTACTATAAAAGACACTATCACTAGCAACAATTATAATATATAAAAAAGGGAACATAGGGATTTATATATAAGTACTTTATTTAGTATAGGTGGAACTATTTTTTTTACCCATAAGTCCATATGCTTTATTGCATATAAGTGGTGCATGCTCAATGTTCTCACCGTGGACATTAAATCCATACAATAATAATAATAATAATAATAATAAATGTGCAGTTCAAGGTATTAATCTCTAAAGTTGCAGTTTTTTCTAGTATTAAATTCTAATAACAAAATAAATGTTTTCGCCATTCTCTGGTTATCTCTAAGTAATAACGTTTCCAAATTGTTTATATATATTTACAAATACAAGTTCAGTTTGTAATAGGGCAAGCGTTCAATAACCCATCAGTTCTCGTGATTATCGGTTTATTTTTTCTCTATCGTCAATATCATTTAAACTTAGACACATAAACTCGTGATCCATCTGTGATTAACTCTGTTAGATATCACTCATGGTTGTCAATAATAAAGGTTTTTAACCTTGCACGTGATTGTTATTCAGAGTTCTCATTAAGTTCAAATCATACAAATGTTTGTAGATGATTGCAATTAATCTCTCTTTCGTGTAAATAAGTAAAGTCTAGCTTAATCATATAGGTCAATCAGTTTTATCATTCTGATACGGTACAAAGTTAATCTTGACGTCACTAAAGCCAAGCCAAACGGCTTTTCGCTCGTTCATTTCAATTTCAACGGCTCTCAAGGAAGGATGTCTATGCCACTTACTCTTCAACTCACAAGTAAGAAAAAAATAATTTTTAATAAATATTACCCTTTTCATAGTATACTTGTAGGAGGGGGGAGGGGCTTATTTTTAACTTTTCACTTTTTTCAAGTCAAGGGATGCTCACATCTTTTAAACAGGTAACTTCTAATCAATTATATATGCTCACATACTGTTCGTATGGGTCATGCATAGGGGCAATCTTGGGTCCTGGGAGTCATCCACTGTAGTCCTGGGAACCATTTCCTTTTATTTGCTCCCACCTTTTTAGCAAGGAGTATGGCTTGCCATACAAAACAATAAAAAATATGTTCACATCTTTTTAACAGGTAGCTTCTAATCAATTATATATGCTCACATACTGTTCGTATAGGTCCTGCATAGGGGCAATGGGTCCTGGAAGTCATTTCCAGGGGCCCTGCAAGGCAGGGAAGGGTCCATTTCCTTTTATTTGTTCCCACCTTTTTAGCAAGGAGTATGGCTTGCCATATTTTTCACTTTTCACATCTTTTTAACAGGTAGCTTCTAATGAAGCGTAGGGGCCATGGGTCCTGCATAGGGGCTATGGGTCCTGGGGTCATTTCCAGGGGTCATCCATTGTGGTCCTGCAAACCAGGGACCATGCAATAGGAACCATCCACTGTGACCTTCATAGTGGTCATTCAACCTTTCCTTTCGTCATCTATCTCCAGGAAAAAAAAACCTGACCCTATTTCATCACCTCCTTCCATACTCACTATCTGGCCTTATCCTTAATTAAACAAGCGATAAACTATCTCTTATCAAGGCGCGGCATCTCTTTTATGGTCACCATACTAAATCTATACTACTCTCTTTTTCTTTCCAATTCGAATCAAAATGGTACCATAAATTGGTACCCCATACTTACACCAAATTAGAACTTGTACTTCCACCAATTTCGAGAAATTTAGGTATGATGGCGGGTCAAACTGGATTGCACAACTTATTTTTCTTTCAAATTCGAAGCACAACGGTACCAGGAAATAGTACTCACTATGCGCCCACTTGTACCACGAAAATTAGAATTTGTACACACTACTTATTTCGACAAAATTGGGATGTAATGGAGGATCAGTATGACGTCAACTGGCCTACACACACTTTTTTTTTCAATTCAAATGAAAACGGTACTAAAACTTTGCAAACAATACGTACCAATTTGTACCTCCAAAACTATGATTTGCACCCTCAGCAATTTGGCGAGAATTGAATTTTTAATGGCGAGTCAAGTAGGGTTGCATACTTATTCTCCCCAATTCAAATCGAAACGGTACCAGAATTCTGTACCCAATGTGTACCAATTTGTAACACCAAAATTAGAATTTATATCCCAAGAAATTTCGTGGAGCGTGGCAGGTCACGTCAGACAGAATTTTGTTGGCAGGTCAAACTTGCCCACACAACTTATTTTTCTTTCCAATTTTAATCAAAATATTTCAAAAATTTGTACCCGATATATTCTAACTTTTTCAACAAAAATTAGAATTTCTAGCCCCACCAATTTCGAGGAACTTGAATTTTTGATGGCGGTTCAAATTGACCCACAAACACTTTCTTTCCAATTTGAATCAAAAATCTTACAAAAATTTGTACCCATTATGTACCAATTTGAACTACCAAAATAAGAATTTGTACCTTCAGCAATTTCGAGAAATTTGAATTTTTGTTAGGAGGTGAAGCTGGCGAGCACAAAACTTTTTTCTTCCCAATTCGAATCAAAACTGTACCAAAAACTTGAAGCCAATATGTAACAACTTGTATCACCAAAACTAGAATTTGTACAGCAACCAATTTCAAGAAATATGAATTTAATTGCCGGTCAAACTGGCCGGCCAACTTATTTTTGTTTCAAATTCGAATCAAAACCTCACCAAAAATTTGAACAAAATATGTACCAATTTGTACCGCCGCAATTAGAATTTGTACCCCCACTAATTTCGAGAAATTATAATTTTTGGTGTCGGGTGGTGTCGCCAGCATAACTGATTTTTCTTTGCAATTCGAATGAAAACGGTACCAATAATGTGTACTCGATATGTACCAATTTCTACCAATAAAATTAGGATTTGTACCCTCACCGATTTTGAGAAATTTGAATTTTCAATGCTGGAGCCAACTTAACGACGAAACTTGGCTCGCGCAACACATTTGGTTTACGAATTCGGATTAAAATGTTACCAAAAGTTTGTGCCAAGTAAGTACCAGTTTGTACTCTCAAAATTAGAATTTCCAACCTTACCAATTTCTAGAAATTTAAATTTTCATTGCAGTCTTTCTGGGCAGGGCAATCCCTTTTTTTGTATTCAATCAAAATAGTATTCGATTCGAACGAGAACATACAACCAAATTTCCCCGCAATTCATAAAAGCGGGACGGAAAATTTGCTTATGATTTGCATGAGCAAAATCATGTACGAATAAAGATTAGAAATTGTTATTCAACGAACGGCAAATTTATCACCAAGTCAACTCTCCCAGGCCAAAGGCTTATTCAGAATTCATATGAAAATTGTCCAATTTTTTTTAGACAATTTGTAACAAAAAAGTATTACATTGTATCTGCACCAATTCAATAAATCTGAAATGCTTACTCAAATATGTGTATGTATTTGATCTCAAGGTAAACCAGAGAAACGCATTTTTTTTTAATTCGACATCACTACTTCGCAAATGAATTTGTTACTATTTCCATTCAACATTTTAACTCTGGAGTGCATTGTTGATGGTAACTGGATTTGTAAAAATTTGTATAAGCAAAATTAGAACTTAGACTCTGTTTTCGAAACGGAGATATGAGTGGATACAGACGACTTCACAGAGCTGATCCTCTGAATGAGTTCTATAATAAAAATTAATATTATCTATGTTCACAAATGATTGGGAAAAAAAATCACCCACTCATAAATATTTTGGAGTCCTCAACATATGTAGATGTTTGACCCTCCCTCCCCCAACCAAGTTGTACAAATGCCAATGCTATCCATTTAATCTGTCGCCTACCCAACAAGTTGTTTTGAGATAATGCTTTCCTTTATTCTTTCTAACATTTGGTACACCGTAGAAAAATATTAAAATAATTTTGTCTTCGGTGTTTATAGATGGCGCAAACTGATATCTATTTGGCACAAATTTTTGATAACATTTTGATTCGAATTAATAAAAGAAATGTGTTGGGCGAGCCAGGTTTCGACGTCAAGTTGGACCGAGCATTGAGAATTCAAATTTCTCAAAATTGGTGGTTGCACAAATTCTAATTTTTGTGGTACAAATTGGTACATATTAGGTACATATTCTCGATACCATTTCGATACGAATTGGAAAGAAAATAAGTTGTGGGGGCCAGCTTGACGTTGAAACCAAAAATTCAAATTTCTCGAAATAACTGGGTATACAAATTTAATTTTGGTGGTAAAAATTGATATATATTGGGTACAAAGTTTTGGTTCGAATTAGAAAGAAAATGAAGTGCGTTCCAGATTGACCCACCAACAAAAATTCAAAGATCTACAACCTGGTAATAGTACAAATTCTTATTTTGCTGGTACAAATTGGCATATATTGGGTACAAATTTTTGGTACCATTTTCATTCGAATTGAAAAAAATATATGTTTTGTGGATCAGTTTGACCTCCCACCAAAAATTCAAATTTCTCGAAATTAATGGTGGTACAAATTCTAACTTTGATGTTATAAATTGATACATACTGGTACAAACTTTTGGTGACGCTTTGATTCGAATTGGAAAGAAATCAAACATGTGCGGGCCAGGTTGACCTGCCATGACAAATTCAAATTTCTCGAAAGTCATATGTATCCTGTGTTTTAAAACTTGATTAGAATGTTTGCTTGAATTGGAACCCCAGTTTGTTCCGTTAATTTTTCATAATCTACGGCGGTAAAAACAACGGTACAATCCGGTACAAACGAAAATCTTTCAAATGAGCTAACTAAATCGTTTGTACAACGTAGTGGGGAGACAGGTTCACACAGCCCCCCCCCAATTTTGTTTTCTTAATTTTTCATAATCTATTATGGCTAAAATAAAACTCTTTGTGGTACAATCCTGTACTAACCAAGTACTATTATGTGATATACACAGATTATGTACACTCGGTGTATTAAGTCGTGATTTTGGGGCCTCTTTGATCTGGGCCCCCATTTTGTTTCGTTAATTTTTCATAATCCAGAACGGTACAAACGAAACAGACTACGGTACAATCCGGTACAAACGAAAATCTTTCAAATGAGCCAACTAAATCGTTTGTACAACGTGGTGGGGGGGGGCAGGTTCACACAGCCCCACCCAATTTTGTTTTCTTAATTTTTCATAATCTATTATGGCAAAAATAAATTCTCTTTGTGGTACAATCCGGTAATCAAGTACTTTTATGTGATATACAAAAATCATGTGTACCCGGTGTATTAAGTCGTGATTTGGGGTCCTGTTTGATCTGGGCCCCCATTTTGTTTCGTTAATTTTTCATAATTCAGAACGGTACAAACGAAACAAACTACGGTACAATCCGGTACAAACGAAAATCTTTCAAATGAGCCAATTAAATCGATCCTAGGACAATGTGGGGGGGCTGCGTGAACTTGGACCCCCACTTTGTTTTCTTAATTTCTTATACTGCAGTACAGTACAAACAAAAATATTTGCGGTACAAACCGGTACAAACAAAGTACTTTTTATTGATATGCGGAAATCGTTTGTACCGAGAGGTGGGGGGGCCAGGTTCACAAGGGTTCATATTTGCCCTACGAAGTGCTCATATTACCCTTGTACTACGGAAAATATGAGCACTGCGCACCTACCTTATTAACCTGTTTATTACTCACGAACAAAAGTACGTATAACCTTGTACTTTTTAGCGTTTGTAAACGGAAGATCAGGTTTCCTTTTGGTAAGAATTTCTACTTTCTGTAATACAACATTTTTGAGAAATATTAGTATTTTCATTAACTGTGCTCACATTCAACTGACTTCCCCTATTGTTGAAAATGTTCTTTCCACTCAGCAATTCGTTTACTGCATAAAAGTTATACGATTCAACAATACTTAATTGCAGGCCGCAACCAGCCTCAAAGGTTTGGAGAATGGGCCGTCAATATGTTATGGGAGCCAAGTGATTAAAAATTCTCCTACAAATTGTTTTTGTATTAATAACAACATTTTGTTTTAAGTTTTGGAGGGGTCAGGAAAAATTTAGAGGGACCAGCCCCCTAGCCCCCTCTGGTTGCATTCCTGCTTAATTGTTGGTTGATTTATTACGACCAGTTTTAATTTTTGTAAGAATAAATTATCTCGTGTATTATATTGCAATTATTTACTGATATACTTCTATGCATTTCTATGCAAATTACTTCTTAATACAAAAGATATTAAGTTTTCAGTTCATACTTCCAAATAATGAAAATATACACAATCAAAGCTGTTTTGTATGTACAAAAATTACACAATACATGTAAAAAAAAAGGTAAAAACAAGTTGTAAAAAAGGCGAAATGCAAGCGTTAAAAAAGCGACGTTTATAAATAGTTTATAAACGTTTATAAATTTTCTATATAACGTTGGTAATTTTTATAATGTATGTTGAATGGATGACTTCTAATTATATTTGCATACTTCTTTTTATCAAACCAGTGGAAGAGGATATACGAGAAGCAAAAGTTCTTCAAATTTTATTGTAGTTCTTCATTACCAACAGATTTACCTAATCAGCTTCAAAGAAGGTAGTTCTAATTAGCCCATAAATAGCCGTTTTTTTTTTTTTTTTTTTTTTTTTTTTTTTTTGATCGGAGCATTCTAACCATATAGGGGGTTCTAGCTTGATACAAAGCTAGACTCACCCATTTTGATTCCGATTTCCCGCTAAACGGTAGGAGACGAAAAATCAGGATTAGAGCAACTAATTAGCCCATAATTCAGGCGTTTGAATTTTTCCGATCCAACCATTGTAACCGTATGGGGGGTTCTAGCTTGATGTCAAGCTAGACTCGCCCATTTTGATTCCGATTTCCCGCTAAACGTTAGGAGCCCCAAAATTAGGATTAGAGCAACTTTAGCCCATAAATAGCCCATTATTTTGAGATATGTTCCGGTCGTTTTAGTGTTGGTGGTTGTTCTAACTTGACACGGGTTGCAATCAATTAAATGTAAGAGAATGTGACTTTTTTCCTACAAGTTTATTATGAGACTTAGTACAAATATTAATACAAACGAGTTGTGATAATGGCGTGGGAGGCCCGGGTTCGATTCCTGACGGGAGCTCATGTGGTTCGGATTCCACGTTAATCAGTAGGTCCACGTCTCATATAGCCTCGCTGCTGAACGGGACGTTAAACTCAAAATCAACTCAATCAACTCGAGTTGTGATAGAATATTTGGCTTATCAGATGCGCACCCAGAAATTTTTATTGGGATGAGCCCAAAGTTTGGAGAGAGTACAGTGGTTTTATTGGAGTTTGTACACTGACGTACCTAGAATCATGTAAATTTAGCGCATGTTTGTGCTATTTTATCTTTTCATTTTGAGTGATAGAAATTGGGGACACACACACACACACGTCAAAACAAAGACGATAGGTGGCGCCAGGGGAAATGCTGCTTGGCGTGGTGCGCGTGCGTTAGTGTGACTCGAGTCGCTGCATCGCGAGGATGGTTCTGTACACCATACAGGAACGCGTGTTCATTGTTAAAAAATATTGGATATTGGGATCGTATCAGACCGTTCAACGTGAATTTTGCAGTGAATTTGGACGCCGTAAAGGACCATCGAAATCATCAATACATCATTTGGTGAACAAGTTCGAAACAACAGAAACGTTACTTAGGGGACATGGAGGCGCGCGTCCACGGATGTCCGAAGAGAGAGCACAGAATGTGCGGCAACGTCTTTTGCAGTCCCCTAAGAAGAGTCTGCGTCGATTATCACAAGAGGTAGGGATGTCAAAGTCAACTGTGCAAAGAGCCGCCAAAAGAGCCAAGCTGTTTCCATATCGCGTTACAGTCGTCCAGGAGTTGAAGACTACAGATTGGGAAAAGCGCGTGATATATTGTAGTTGGTTGCAAGTTTTTTTTTTTTTTTTTTTTTTTTTTTGCATGACAATCCAGGAATCCTAGACTATACTTGGTTCACTGATGAAGCTTGGTTCCATCTCTCCGGTTATGTGAAGTCGCAGAATACTCGGGTGTGGGCCGCCGAAAATCCGCATGTGTACCATGAGATTCCACTTCATCCCTTGAAGGTGGGAGTTTGGTGTGCAATTTCCCGACAGCGTATCATTGGACCCATCTTCTTTGAAGATACAGTAAACACACAAGTTTACTTACACATCCTCAGTGAATTTGTGAATCAGCTGGACGATCAAGAACTGCGTCGCGGTTATTTCCAACAAGACGGAGCAACATGCCATACTTCCATCGAGGCCATGGCAGAAATTGAGTCCTTTTTTGGTGACAGGATAATCTCCAAAGGATTGTGGCTGCCAAGATCCCCGGATTTGGCACCACCTGATTTCTTCTTATGGAGTTTTCTTAAAGGTTGTGTCTACAGAAACAACCCACGATCACTGCAAGAGTTGCGAAACAACATTGAGAATGCGATTCATGAGATCACACCGGAGACTCTACATCGGACTTTTCACAATATGGAACGCCGTGTACAAACATGTCTTGACGTCCAAGGAGGACACTTTCAGCACCTGCTGTGACGGTCATGTATTCAGCATGAAAAAAGATACGTGCATTGTGATTTTCATTTTTCTATGTATATTTGTTCGGGTTCGAAAGCTACTGGGACGCACTATATATATATATCTCCTAGGACTTGAAAATTCCTCTCCCGGTAGATTAAGCAAAACAAGAATAAAACGAATAGGATTTCTTATTTTTTCTAATCTAATATGAGACAAAGATTACATAAATTGCCACCAGGGCTATAGGGGAAACTGGAATATGCCAAACAGGCATGAAGGTAGGTTAACTATTAGAAGACAAGAGTTACCAAAACTTTGGTTTGTTATAATGCAGGGTGAAAGCGGTACAAGTAAGATAATCTGGTGTAGAAATAGAGTAAGTACTCCTGCAAGGAAAAGGGCTAGAAGAATAATAAGCTACAGTTCATTTCAATTTCTATTTTTCTAATCAGAACTGTGATTGGAAAAATACATTCAACTCCAGGGGTGTAGCCAGCACGTTTATGTAGGAGGGGCCCGTCGTTTTTGAGGGGGACCAGCTACAATGTACAAAGTCAAAAGAAATTGTGAAATTGTCAAACATTATTATTATTATTATTATTATTATTCGCTTTTTCTCCATAAATTATATTTGAGATAGTTTTCATTATATTTAATCAATAACTACTGTCCCGGACCAAACGTTATACCTTTGTGCGTATCTATTTTTTTGGGCTAAGCCCTTGTACACAGAACCTATCTACATAAGACTGATTTTCTTTGAAATTTCACTTAATTTCTTTAAGATTTCCTAACAAAAATATTTGTTATTCGTGACTTTAAAAAATTACTATTTTATTAACAGCTATATCTCTTTTCCTGTTTTAGGGGCCGTCCACTTATTATATAACGCTATTTTTAACCAATTTTTACCCCCTTCCTTCTCCTTGTAACACTTCGTAATGCAAGGCTGATCCCCTTCCCCTTTATTAAGTAACACTTTTTGATTTTTTTCACCAATTTTGATTATTTGGTGGTTACTACAATAAAAAGAAACTATGTTTAATGGTAGAACTTTTTATTACAAAATGCTTATATTATTTGAATGTATTTGTAGCGTTTTTCGCCAGCAAATCAAAGTATTAGAAAATGGTAGACCCGTAATAATATTTTAAGCCCATAAGGTTGTTTAAGTAACCAATCCTAATTCTTCAAAACTGTCGTTTCCCCAAGGAGATCGCACCCATCATTTTAGGTCACTGGTGACAGGAAAGGAGAAAGTATTGCGTAAGATGCAGTTAAAACAAGATCTAAAGAAATAACATCAACCTCTTCTTCCGGGATCCAGGATGCTTCGTGCATTTGAAGTTCGCCAGTGTCAACGACGCAAAGTTCTGTTCCTCGTCGACCACAGATTCGAAGTGGCTGCACACGTGAAGGAGCAGAGACATCTCGTTTGTAAACAAGTTTTAAAGCATCATCTTTGGACTTTGGACTTCAGTTTACCACTTTACAAATTATTCTTGTCCTAAATCAGTGTGACAACACGAATAAACTCTATTTCTTCAAATCCAAATATTACATATATATAGTACGACATTAATATCCGACGAATTAGATTTTTAATATCTTTTGATCTGCAAATCGTGGATAGTTCCATCGCGGAAAATATTTCACGAAAAAGATTTTCTTCTGTTTCATATGCGAAACCTCTTAGAAGAAAAGAGTGGGTAATGATCCGGATCAAAAGTTTTAAATAATATTCTCAGAAATAGTGATATGAGTGGGAACGCGAAGGAATTTCAAAGCGGATCACTAACACCTAACTCCAGAAAATCGTGTGTCGTAAATGCAATGCTTAGCCACAAAACGGAGTTTTATTTATTGTAATATACACAGGGTTTCTCACCAGTCATGCTGGTGTCTATTGCGTCTTCGAATACTTTCTGTATGATTCAATTTATAAAGGCTATAGTTCGCAACTTTCTTATATAGGTACAATACGTCAAACTAGATTTCGTATGTGGACCATGGGCTTTAGGAAGTGCAGGGAGTCGTCGAGGGCTTTTGGTGACAAGGCTATTGCATTATACAACCTTGATTTCATGGAATCACTCCCGGATTATCTGTTCCGTGAATTCCATTCTATCCGAGATAGCTGTCTATTGATTCTTCTGCTCACATTGACCCAAACTTTACAATTGGATTCATGTCAGGTGAGTTGGGAGGCCACATGAGTCTTTGAATAGTCATATTCTTGCACCACGTATTAACGATTTTCGCTCGGTGATATGGAGCATTAACGTCCTGGAAAATAGTCTGCATTTTCTTCAGGAAACTTATCTTCAGCTGTTGTAAGAATTTTACGTACCAGAATTTGAAGACGATTTTGTGCATCAAATGACTCTTCACATATATCCATTCTTCTGACGTCTTTGGTGCTAAAGCAAGTATCAGTACTCACTCAGTAAGCATCACTGAGTAACTGAATATTTTCATCTCTTAAACAAAATCCGTATCAAGTTCCTCGCTCATTCGTATCCAGAACTTCACACCACTATCGTTTCCCACTATTCTAAACTTTTTTCAACGGAGAAAAGAACATGCTTCCAGTTGTCATAAGTCCAAGTAGCATATCTCCTCACAAACCTACGTGTTGAAGTCGTCTGTGTTTTTGTCAGTTTTGACTTTTCAAGCGGTTTTTTCTTCGTAATATCCTCTTCATGCAGTTAAGACAATACAGTCGTACGAGTAACTGCAGTTCCAAGATCATCTCAAATTATAGTAACGATTTTTGGGGAAGTCATTCCTTAATTCTGCAGTGCTATTAATTTTATTTGGCGATCTGCTCTGGGTAATGCTTTCTTTTTACTATCACACTATTGACGAAGGAATGATATCTTATAGTATTTTTGCTTGTGAATTACTCTTTCTGCCGTCGAATGGTGGATTTTAAGCATTCCAGCCATCTCCTTTAGAGATGTAACTTAGCTGTGCAAAGCAAGAATTATGTCTTGTTCACGTAGCAACAAGTCGTATTTCTTACCCATCATACTTGTTTACAGTCCACATGTAGGAACACTTTCATACAAAAACAACGCTGCACAACAACAATATTGCCACTTGACACTGTTCAAACAATGGCAAAGCAGAGAACAATCACAAAATGCTAATTACCTGGGCCTACACATCAGAAATGCAACATAGATGAGGTTCGGGCCTGGGATGGTTTTTATAGTTTCACTTTGAAGATGCACTTTGAAGAGAAGGGGAAGATATATACAAATGATCGAAAATGACCAATATTAATGTCGAATTCATAGTTTTCTTGGTGACTGATACGTACAGCGATATTTCCGATGCCGTTTAAATCCAAGTTCAGTCCCTATTAGTACTCCGAAGGAGGATGGCGACACGTAAAAATAATTGAAATTACCGATTAATTGGAATCCAAACTGAAAAACCGAATAATGTTGTTTTTCACCAAATTTTCCATTTGATATAAATATGTTTTTTTTAAAAAAAAAAAAAAAAACACTAGTTACAGCATATAAAAAATGTAATGCAGGCCTACTTACAAATCAGTTTACTACCAATGTTTTATGGTAGTATTTATAGTACTTTGGTAAAACGTTTGTCTTCAAACTATCAAATAAAAATCACAGTAAATTGTGTAATCTGCTGTCAAAAAAAGTATACCATACTATTTTCCGATCGACATAAGGAAGATATACCATTCTACTATTTTTCGATTGGTATGGAAAATAGTATTTTCCATACTTTTTTTACCGTAAATTATTAATTATATGTAAACTTTGTTATTTTTAAGTGACTGAAGCGAGGTAATCTTACGATGATGTTTTAAAAGCTGGTCATTTGGGGGGCCTGGCCCCGATGCCCCCCATGGCTACACCCCTGTTCAACTCTATAACCAATTACCAAAATTGGAAATTATGGCTCTAGAATGGGTCATAATAAATTGTTAGAAATTGGTACTTGATAGAAATGGCCATAAACTACATTATTTATTGCTAACAAGCATGTGAAACTTGCTAGATTTAACTATAAAATTGCTGAAATTTTAATACTGTAGGTGCTAGCAATGTATCTTGTAGTTAACTAGAAGTCAGTGCACCCAGTGACACTGCCAAATAACTAATGAACTGTTAGGAGTTAGTACGGCCGAGGAACTGAAGCGCCTTTCGTTCATAAAATAGGCATAACAATTAAAAATATCTAAATATTTCGTCGAGATGTTTATGCAACCAGTAACTTTCATATATTTTGAAGCTTGCATATCAGCATTACTCACAGGCTAATATATTGCATTATAAATAGTAAAAATAAAACTGATCTTGCGTGGGATTAATCACGAGAAAACGGTTGAAACGTTTCAAATGAATTTTGGAATATATTTCAAATTATTATCTAACTTCGAATGCGTTTCCTAAGGGGGATATGAAGGAGGTGAACATTTATGTGGAAAATCTAGTATCTCACGAGTCTATCACATTAGGAGGATGAAAAATAAATTGAAACGAAATCTTTCAGTTTACCATCAATCGATTACGCCCGTTTGGCTAAGGGACACGGTGATTAAGGCAAGTGAATGATGAAAGAATTGGTGGAATGAGAAGGTGGGAGAAAATGAGAGTACTCACTGTCAGAAGAAACCCACGGACGCGATGTTATCCATCACGAACTTATTTGGCCGGGGATCGAACTGGGGACCCCACACACCAGAGGTAAGCGCTCTACAGTGAGCCAACGATCTCTCAACTTAGGAAGATGAAACTCGGCATGTAAACTTCCCATTAAAAATAGACGGACAAGTGTGCCAGCGTTGAAAATATCAATCTTCAGGGGGAAGGTGGTATTTTTTATAGCTATTTGTTTCGCCAGTTGGAAGCACCGCCGTCTGTTTGTGATTGCATAACGAAAAAAAGAGCTGAACAAAATTAATTTTAAAACTTAATCAGTACCTACCTCGAATTGAGCTTTCATCATGTCAAGAGTATATCGGGGCCGCAGTGATTCAGTGATAGACTGCTCATCTCTAGCGTGTAGAGTCCTTGATTCGATCACAGCTCCCACCAAATAACTTTGTGGTGGACAAATACCATACGCGAGGGTTTTCAAGAGGTTCTCGCTTTTCATTCCACTTTCGTCATTCCAAAATTATCATCCACCTCATCTTACACTCCTTGATGCATGACTGTGGAACGTTAACCCAAAAATAAAAAGGTATTTCCGAAGAGATATAGGGATAATTCAAAGTTTGTGCGAAAAATATACTATTTCACGAGCTCCTCAAATCAGGATAATGAGAAACTCCTCATTAAAACTAAGAATATACAGTAGGTGTCCCAATGTTTTTGCAAATGTACTTTTTAAAGGGAAAAGGGGAATTTCCTGCATTTTTTCACCCCATTAAAAGCAATGTTATTTTTGATCGCATCGCGGGAAAACAGTTGAACAGTTTGAAATTAATTTTGGAACTTAGTACTTATCTTCGGCTAGGTATTGATCATGTTATTTTGACTAATGGGTGAATGCTAAGAAAGGTAAGGGATTTCAAAATAGAATGCAAAAAATAGAATATCTAATGAGCTGCTCAAAACAGGAAGATAGAACTCGATATATATAAAGTTCTCATTACAAATAAGTGAACACACATCCCAACGTTTTACAGAATTTCTGATATAAGGAAGGAGAGGACTATTTCTATATATATCTTTTCTCACATTGAACTCTACGTTATCTGTTGCTTGTGATTGCAACACGAAAAAATGAAGGCAGATATACTGTATCAGATCCGGTTTTTCAGGTACACAACCTATATACGTATAAAGATGCAGCTGAAATTAATGCATTTATGCATTCCCAATAAAATAAAAGTGACAGTCAAATGAACGAAAAACAGCAAGACAAAAGACAAACACACGTTGATGCATGTTACGCGCCAAAAAGAGAAAGCTTTATTCTTGTGTGATAAGGGCAGCACGTTACGTGCCAAGTATCATCAGTATTCTGCAAGCATTAACATACCAGATTTTTCTTTGGCCACAACCCAGGATCTGAATTGATTGGCATGGTCCTCAGATAACTCGTTTTTTGGGAAAGAAAGATTGGCCACTATGTAGAAAATTCACTTTGAGTAATATGGTGGATCGCATAGTGTGCAGGTCTGTCAACAACTCAACTAGTTGCACATAATTCGCACTTTTTTTGGAAAAAAAAAATTGAGACACACTTAAGAAAAATGTAGGTCGTAGTCTTCACTTCTGTCAGTTTTTTCTTTGAGATATATATATATATATATATATATATATATATATATATATATATATATATATATATATATATATATATATATATATATATATATATATATATATATATATATATATATATATATATATATATAAAACGTCATCATTCATCAATTGATTTATCTGGATGCAATAAAAACACCTTCTTGGGAACTTGGGAACTTCAAAAATACTTTCCTTATCCTTCCTTTCCAACCCTTTTATAAATATCTTCATAGGGCTCAATTCGGCAGGCAGAAAAATTTTCTTGGCATCGACAAGAGGTTCCTCATTCAGATTCTTAATTCTGGGAGTGACGGATGGATGAGTGGCCATTCCTTGTGTGTGTAATGGCATTTCCCTTGTTCTACTATCCCTCCTCACAAACAAAACAGCAGAATTTGGTATAGCCTAAATGTAACTAACACGAAACCAATCATCTTCAAATCTCTATACATATGTTACACTTATTCTCATCATACCTTACTTTCTGCAACAGGAGTTTTCGATTCTGATAAGTTTCCTTCAAGTTTATTAAATATTCAACTGGAATGGAAGGGTACGTATAACCGTTGTGGAGGACATACTTCATTCTTGCTTTTGACGAATCCAAGAGTAACAGCCACTCGTCGGCTTTATACTGTATTTGTAATGTCTGCATTACTCTAACATCTGCGCAATATATGCTATCATTGCTACTGCCGTAAAATTGAAGAAAATTATGTTGTCTATCACGGTAGAATGCTACTTTGATTTCCTTTTGAAAAAGATTCCAACCTTGAAGCCTTGAAATTAGGAGTTCATCTTATTTAAATTCAAGTCTAGCAAGGTCATTCTGTTCTCGTGAGTAATCACCTTCTGAAGTTTCCTATCAAACATGATCGTGCAACTTTCTTCTTCTTAGTTTTTTTAAAAAAATGAAATGAAATGAAATGAAATCTTTGTTTTACGTCCCACGGTTATGCCGGTTAGGCTAAAGGAGACGGTGATGATGACTAATGAATGAAATGGTGGAATGAAAAAAGTGGGAGGAAACGGGAGAACCCCGAGAAAACTCACGCACACGGTGTTTGTCCACCACAAAGTTCACTTGGCGGTGGCTGGGATCGAACCCAGGACCCCAAGCACCAGAGGTGAACGCTCTACCACTGAGCCACCGCGGCCCCTTAAAAAAAATAGTGTGTTCTAGAGATGGGGGGGGGGGGAAATCCAAAACTATATAACTGAGACAGGAAAAATTAAATATTAATTAATTGTTGTATAAAGAATTTATATGAGGTCAATGGCGTTAAATTTGAATTCAAAATAATGACAAATTTAGAATCTTGGGGAGAAAAATTAGCATGTTTCTGAATAATTCATTCCTTCAAAGTGATTGATAGTTTGCTTTCTGTGAAATGTATGTAACATATATGTCTAACATATTTGTAATAGAGGTGTGCACGGGACGGAATTTTTAGCCCGAGATCGGCCCGGCCCGTGAGACCCGACCCGAGTCCGAAATGTGTTTTAGCATTTAGGCTCGAGCCCTATCCGAGCTCGTGTGATAATCAAATGAGCCCGAAATAAACCCGAATTACAGAAACTTTATAATTTACTCAAAATTGTATTTTTATTTACAGCAATTAGAAGTTAATTTTTTAGTTGTGTTTTAACAGTTCTCCAGAAAGAACGATCCAAATGTTCAATAAATATCGTTGCACAGTACATTTACAAAGTTAGGTCTGAAAAGATCAGAGGAATACGATTGAAAATTTAAAAATTTACGGCCCGAACCCGGTTCGGGCCCGAAGTGATATACGCTTTGTGGGCCCGAGCCCTTCCTGCGGGCTCGGCCCGAGAGCGCGCAGACCTCTAATTTGTAACATCTCAGTTCACATAAAGATATAGAAGACAAAAGAATTTGTCGGTAGCGATAAATTTATTCTTACTAATTCAATCTAGTAAGCCGTAAGCCAAAACAATTACTTAACTACACTAACATTTAAAATACAGTTCTGACCAGAAAAAAATAAATTATATTAATAATTATGTTTTTTTTTTGTTACAGTTTCAAGGACCTAACGTCCTCTTCATCAGACATTTAGAAAAAACAGATGACAGCAAATCTTATATCTTCCTCAGCCGTTAGTTAGCATATTCATTTATCTAACGACTGAGGAAGATATAAGATTTGCTGTACTCTGTCTTTTCTAAATGTCTGATGAAGAGGACGTTAGGTCCTTGAAACTGTAACAAAAACATATAGTTATTAATATAATTCATTTTGTTCTGGTCAGAACTGAGTTTTAAATGTTATTGTATTATCCAGAACCATGGAGTTTGTTTATAACTACACTAAATGTACATAAAAGACGCGATAAATCACTAATTTTTCATTGGTATAATTCTAATTATTCTATAATTTTCTACTATTATTTTATACTTACTGATTAATATTGTATTTCGATATATTTTTAAACATAACATAATCATGTTTTATGAATGATTTAGCAACAGGAGTTTCATTATAAATTCATGACAGAGTAGCATTGATAACAACTGACTTAAAATTTATTCTTATTTCATTATTAAAGTTAGAAAATATTAAAAAAATATAAACAAATAAATAATTTAATTAATTAAAATAGTAACTTATACACTAGTACATTTGAAGAATTATTATAACAAATAATTTATTGATAAATTAAAAAAAAACATTTTTATTCAATTATTGATTATTTTGTTCGACAAAATCTTATCTTAAACTCTTTTTTTTTGTTTGTTTGTTTGTTGTGCATGATACAGAACTGTTGCCGCAAGTATGTGTTCTGTGCGTTTTTCTATAATGAAGCACACAAAAGTGTTTTAACGCAACTAAGACAGAAAGAATAAATAGTATGATTCGAATGTATTCTAAATCGCGAATGATTGCATAGAAATGCACCATTCACAATTATTATTATTATTATTTTTTTATTTTTTATTTATTTATTTATTTTTTTTTTTTTTTTTGGCATTCATTACTTTATACCAGTTTTATAATAGAATATTTAAATAGATCAATATATCATTGTGGACTGTGGATGCAAAAGAATAACGTTACCTATTCTGTAGATTATAACAACTCTTCCTTCGTCATCTCGTTCGTTGAGGACCGTAAGAGCTTGTAAGTCATAGAAGTGCTTCAGCTTTTTAGGACTTTCCGAACGCAATGTGTCAGGATATCTGTCTTTTAGCTCGTAATATCTTTTCAGCTGAAACAGAGAAAAGAACAGAATAAATTACAAGGACAGTACAATTTCTTAATTACATTTAAGTAGTTGAAGGCTTCCTAATTGCATGCTTAGGAATTCTGATTATCATTGTACTTACAGGTTTATATTATCCCTGAAAACCACTCGTACTTCCGAGCTTTCTACTCTCCTCCGGAACCTTGGTCACGGAGGACAACAATAAGACAAAGGAAAATAAAATCATTAAAAATTAAACGAACTGACCTATCAGGGTCAAGCCTTGCACTGACCTACCCCGGTAAAGGATTTACACATTTCATGGCTCATACATACCGAGAACATGATTTTTTCGATATCTGTCGGTCTGTTCATCCTGACATACATTCCAATAGACGCCATACTGTATAACCTATCCAGACTAAATTTTAAGCTTCAGGTTTTTATGTTATTCTCTGGGGAGGGGGTCGAATTATCTTCCTAAAATTAAGGGTAATTTACTGAAGGGTGAAAATCAACATTTGCGATATTCTCGGAAGTGGCTGAAACGATTTTGTTCATGTTTCATAAATCAAATTTTTAATAACAGCATATCTGATTAGAATAGAGAAGGGATAGTTTACTCTTGAGGATGAGTTTTATTTATTTATTTATTTATTTATTTATTTATTTTTGGGCGATGGTTACAAAATCTACTCAGGCGATTTTGTTCATATTTCCTAAACAAACATTTCATTAATGACTTGACAACATACCACAACTCATTTGTCCTGAAGAAATCTACCCGGAGTACTTTATTCTCGGAGATGAGCTTTTTCGAATAATTTTCAAAATAAATAAATAAATAAATAAAATATAATTAAAAACTAAAATGACTACGGCGATATTGTTCATATGTCATAAATAAATACGAGGGCTATCCAGAAAGTAGATTACGTTTTCGTCTGTGTCCGCTAGGGGCGGGGCTAGCGCGGCCATTTTGGGGTCAGAGCGTTGCGCAGCTCAGTCGGCATCTAGCCGTGCTAGTGAGAGGTTCGTGCTGTGCTCCGTTAAGATACTGTGACGGTTTGAAATGTCTGCGTTAATTGAAAATCCCGCGAGCTGCGAGGTGCGTGCAGTAATAAGGTTTCTGACAGCAAAAAACTGTAAACCGATAGAAATCTATCGGCAGCTGTGTGAAGTGTATGGGGACAACATTATCACTGAAGGTGGAGTGCGACAGTGGGTCATAAGATTTAAAAATGGCCGAACCAATGTTCACGACGAAGATCGAAGTGGGAGACCCAGCAAAGTGACTGCCGAACTTGTCGAAAAAGTCGATGTTAAAGTCCGTGAAAATCGAAAGTTCACAATAACGGAACTTTCTTTGAGTTTTCCACAAATTTCGCGAAGTTTGTTGCACGAAATCATCAGCGAAAAGCTTGGTTACCACAAGTTTTGTGCAAGATGGATTCCAAAAATCTTGACAGAGGACCACAAAAATCAGCGAATGGCTGCAGCGTTGCACTTTTTGGACGCCTACAATAAGGATGGTGACTCTTTACTCGATCGCATCGTTACTGGTGACGAAACATGGGTGAAACACGTGAACTGTGAAACGAAATTGCAATCAATGCAGTGGGGGCACACAGGTTCTCCCCAAAAACCCAAGAAATGCATGCAAACAATGTCGGCAAGGAAGATGATGGCGACTGTTTTTTGGGACAGAAAAGGTGTGATTTTGGTGGACTTCCTGGAAAGAGGCACTACAATAAACGCTCAAAGGTATTGCCAAACTCTGCAAAACCTCAGAAGAGCAATTCAAAACAAACGCAGAGGAATGTTGAGCTCTAAGATCTTGTTGATTCACGACAACGCCCGGCCCCACACGGCAAATGTCACGCGTGAAGTTCTTGAATCTTTTCAGTGGGAGTTGTTTCCTCATCCGCCGTACAGTCCCGACCTGGCACCGAGCGACTTCCACCTATTCCCAGCAATGAAGAAGTGGCTGGCTATGCAGCGTTTTGATGACGACGAACAGCTGCAAGAAGAGGTAACGAAGTGGTTGAAGTCGCAGGCGGCCGAATTTTTCGACGAAGGAATTTCCAAGCTCGTACATCGCTACGATAAATGCCTTAATTTGAATGGTGACTATGTCGAAAAGTAGTATTTGTGTGTGGCTTTCATCTGTATATAATAAAATTTGTTTCCTATACTTTGTTGATTTTTTATTCCAAAACGTAATCTACTTTCTGGATAGCCCTCGTATTACATTAATAACCTAATAATATGGTATAACTCATTTGCTCTGAAAATATCTACGGGGGGTAGTTTATTCTTGTGAGTGAGTTTTTTTAAGACGATTTTTTCAAAAACAACTCACGTGATTCTGTTCATATTTCATAAATGTATATTGCATTAATATTCCTATAATGTTACATAAATAACTTCCATGAGAATATCTACAAGGGGGGTGTTTTTTTTTTGGACAGTATTGTGAAATATGTCTTCCGCGATTTTATTTTATTTACAAATATTTCATCAATAACTCTAACATATTATATCATTCATTTTCTGATGGAAAAATCTACAAGAGGTAGTTTACTTTTATATATTAGTATTTTTGGGGAGCGAAATTTTCCGAAACACCGTATAATTTTGTTCGTTTTTCACGAGAAAATGTTTCATTAGTAACTGCAGTCCACCAAGATTTATTTTAAGAAATTGAAGCGAGGAAATTTTGTGCGATGGCCCGTATCTTTTATTTTTAATAAAGTTTTATTTTTACTTCCCCTGTTGTAATTCGTGTTCAAGACTCCAGAAAAAAGTTGAAAGCTCGGAAGTACAAACGGTTTTCAGGAATTGTATAAACCTGTACGTAAGTAGAATGATCATCTGAAGTCACTTTTTTTCTATCATCAAAGATGTAAGAGTTAATGAACTCATCCTTTGTAAACAGATTGTGTATTTTACTCTTCGGTAAACAGCTTAGTATTTAAGCGAAAGTCTTAATTTCTAGTGCAACAGTACTTAGGAATTACTTTCTTACTTGATACGTAAATATATACCTGATTTTGACAGTATCACGTGTCAGATATTTGTGTAGGCAGCAAAGTTATACAATTTCTTCGAATTATATATGTAATTTCTCTTAAGGAAAACTGACTTTTGAGCCATCCTGTACATTTCACATGATAATAATAAAATATATGGTGCTCACGTTGGACTAAGATATTCTACTTGAAAAGCTGAGATGTTATCCTAATTTTTGCTTACAATAACTTTCTAAGATACCAAAATCATTTATCAAATTTAAGTATTTAAGACCACACACATGAAGTATTTATCTTAAGAAATAAGCAAAATTATGCTTTTGTCTATGTAAAATTATTTGTGGCTAATTTCTATGTATTTATTATTTTCCTTAAATTTATCATATTTGAACGTCTAAAGAGTCTGTTGAGTGGAGATAATCAAAATTCAATTTTCAATTCTCTTAAGGAAAGGAGAACTATAATTTGCGGAAGAGTGGTATTGACTAATAGAAAGTTTATCTTGACGAAAGTATTTAGAAAACATTCGGGAAAAGGATAATATATATTTAAAACATCAGACTGCTGACTAGTAATCCATTTCCAGTTTATATATTTAATTTATTCCCCTCAATTTTAGCATTTTGTTTCCAAATAACTTCCAAATATATGGACATCAATTAAAAAAAGTTCTGAAAAGTTGCCTAAAGTGATACTTCTACGAACATAGAGCTTTGAATGATGCATCGTAATAATTATAGTAAACTAATATACATATATAATAGTCATAATTTTCACTTCTCAAATGGAGAACAAAATGTAGCTAGTTTCTTTTGATAAGGTCCTATTTTCCTTTTTAGGGCTTCTACTTGTATGTTTACATTTTTTCTCCAACATTCATTTGATATAGCAATGCTATTTAAAATGTTTCTTATATTTCTCTCTTAATGTTAATTCCCACTTTTTCTCCCCAACAGAAACTAATTTAATCAGCATGTCTTTCAGGAAAGGGATATCCCGTGTACACTAACAAACCTGGGATAATTGTTGGTGTTTGTGGTCATAATTTGTTCGTTTCAAGTTAAGGTTTAAAAGGTAGTTTCATCGTAATGCAAACGTTGTCGAACTGTTTAATAACACCTATCATGATTTTGTGAGCTCGATCATCAACCAATATAACTGACATTTACAATATTGAAAATGAACTCTAAAGCAGAATGACTAAATTTTCCTGACTTTTTTTAATTATGGAAAATTTAAGTAGTTTACAGTCCAGAAAAATCCAGACATAAAATGAAGAAAAAGAAGGAAAAGGAAAAGAAAAAGTTTTCAAAGAAATACAAAATGTAAAGAAAGAAAGTGATTCAGAAAAGAGAACGAAGAAAATGATAATTTCTAATTATTATTATTATTATTATTATTATTATTATTATTATTATTATTATTAATATTTTCGTTTAGGAAAAGCTGTTCCGTACACATGGGAAATCTAATATACAAGGTTGTCTTAGTATAATTTTCCATTAGACCACTAGCAATTGTTTGACTTTCTAACTTCATTGTATAGGTCGGCGCTGGCAAATGAGCATGGGTATCCTCTTCCATTCCATTCTAAATCTCTCCAGAGACTACGAATAATTGGATATGGCTATGCCCGAGACGTTCTTTTAGGAATCTAAAGGTACAAAAATTCAACGAACTGGTATCAGAGTTCCACACGAATAAAAGGGAAGTAATATTGATGTATTATAGTTTCATGCTTCATTCGATTGCAAAAGAGGAAGGATATTAGAAATTGTGTTAACCTATATGTTATGTGATAGATGTTACCCTTGATATGTTAGCCTTATCTAAATGGACGTGCACATTTTTGGATGAGGAAAAATCACTACGTCACTTTTTATCGCTAGTGAGTAGATTGCTCATAATTGGTCATTGTTAGATAGGTAAATATATGGTTCATATAATGCGAACACAGAATTATCACCTGCTAGGAGATATTTATAGTTTCCGACAGTTAGTCTTTTGTTTACCGATATTCCGAGGTTGAAGGTAACACATACAGTTCTTGTTTGAACACTATAACCACAGACGTTGATGTATTTCTATTGACACTAATTGGAGTCTTCAAATCTACTCCCTTTGCGAAGGTGCAATTCTTGGCAAGCGATCATATGTTACTGAAGTTGTTTTGCAACTGTCTTTGGTGAATAATTGTTGCAGCACAGACCCTTTTGTGTTGAAACTGTAAGTAACTCGCTACATTCAGTGTTTTTCATACAGGTAAACCATTGTCTTGATTGTTTCATAATCATATATATTACGTTAATCATGTTATTAAAATGTGTCATATGAACTGGAAATTCAACCAAGTTAACAGTGTAAGAGACCGGACACTCTACAGTTTAGACCTTTAATAATGAGAAATAAAGCTGAAGATTTTTAGGACGCTAAACAGTAGATAAACTATTCTACCTCAGGTAGTAACGGTTTTTCAAAAGAAACATAAAAGTTTTTGTTTGTTTGTTTCTTTCTTTCACATTCTAGTTGGAAGTATGGAATAAATTGGTAATTTTTTTTTTCTATCAGAGATATGAAGCTTCTGAGAGTAAAGAATTCCTTCATCATACCATTAATTTAGGAACGTAGCTTAATATTAACACGTTGAGGAAAGGTTCAATGATGCCTTGAAATTGTTTGTTTTATAATTAATACAACGATGTTAAGGCAAAATATCTGTTTTTTTTTTTTTTTAATATTGAATAGCATCCATCAGTAACGTTTTTTTCTAGTCAAAGAAGAGCTCTTGCCAGTCAGATGACACGTATCCCACTGAATAATGCATGGCCACTTTTAACTAAAGCTGGGTATCTTTCTCCACTATTTTCTACTTCTTAATTCAAGAACCTCACTGATTGCCTAGCAATGTCGAAGCAACCCTGGAACACGAAAATATTGCGCGTCACGTACCCCACCAAAAATCACATCCGGGACCATGCATGTTAACCTTTGCTTTCAGGAACGTAACATTTAAAACACTTGTGATTTCTCTCAATTTTTATGTACTGGTTACTTATTTTCTAAAAGTAAGTATAAAATAGGCCTTTCCTTTACAGAAGTTTCTTTACGTAAAGAACATCCTACTAACATATTGTTGACTGATTCGGGTAGTTATCATTTAATGACAGGCACAATTTCAGAACTAATACTATCCAGAACATAATGGCAAAGCTAACGGAAAATTTTAGTGAAATTATTAATAATCAGCCAAGAAGCGGAGTTGAAGGGACTTTTCTACAACAATGCTAGAGGTGTTACTGAAGAACCCGACGCAATGTTAAATGCCTTATTTTAAGAAGGTGTAAGTTGAAGACACATCTAATCTCATGTGTTCAGGAACAAATGACATCCATTTAGGTTACAACTGCTGCTAAACATCGGATAAGATGGCTACTAGAGTTAAGCCTTACGAATGGTTTTTGAAAAGTTCGATATCAATGTTGATTTTGGAAATAGTGTTCTCCGACGAAGCTGTATTATTCTGAGTGGCAAAATTAACAGAATAAATATGTAATATTAGAGTTATTCTAACGTACATTAGGGGTGAATTTACAAATGATGAAAAAAAAAAAAAAAAAACAGAAAGAAACTAATTCTATACAGCGTAAATTGACAAATGGGCTGATTCCAGCGATTTCTTCAATGACAAAATTATCTCCACTTGGATAATCAACTTTCATCCCTGGCAAGATAACTTTGCCCTTTCCCTTTATGGAGTTACGGTGGCTCAGTGGTAGTGTGTTCACATCTGGTGTGTATGTGGTACCTGGTTCGCTATCAATGCACGACAAATAAGCTTTATAGTGGACAAATTCCATGTGAGTTGGTTTTCTTGGAGTTTCTTCTTATTTTCTTCCGCCATTCCATTTATTAATATCTTCACAATCATTTTTAACCTACACGGTATAATTGTGAGATGTAAAACAAAGTTTTCAATTCCCTCCCTCCCTCTAGAATTTTTCTGAATAGATATGAAGATGGAAACTGAAAATAACTAATTTTGTGTAGCCGAACTAAAATAGCACTTTTCAGTTCAAAAAGTTTATCAAACCCTTTTCGTAACCGTTAGAATCAATTTTTGTTTCTTGATTTTAGTTTTTGCTTTACTTATTCGTGCTGGAAACATATTCTCGTTATCTGGAGCAAGCTAAAGAGGCTAGAATGGGGTGGAAAGTCACCAAATATTTAGGTTTGATTTTCCTCAAAAAGGATCTTTGTATACCTTGTGAGAGCCACAACATTTACTCAAACGGATGATTATCTATATATTTCTAATAGAAGATAATAATAATAATAATAATAATAATAATAATAATAATAATAATAATAATAATAATAATAATAATAATAATAATAATAATAATAATAATAATAATAATTGCAATGCTAGTAATGTATGTACACATCTTCGGAATGGTGGAAGATATCAAATTGCTGTAAACGGCATTATGATCTTTGTCTTTTGAAACTCATCTAAGTGATTAGATGTGATACTTCTGTAAGCATTTTTGGATCAAAAGATCCTCGTATATATCAATCAAAAATTTTCTTGTAGGTTTTATATCTGGAGAATTACATATAGTGTAGACAAACCCAAACTATCAGTTAATTCAGTATGATGTGTGTTTTTTTTTTTTTTTTTATTCCGTTCAAAATACGAAAACTCGATTTAGGGGCCGGTCAAAAATTTTGTGGTCCCTGATCCCAAAATTAATTACTGGCCAAGATTGCAATCTTTTGATCCACTTTTTGTCTTGAAATACTTGCTTTTTAAAATAAAACCTTTTGGAACAAGTCCAATTTTCAATTCTTTGGTACTTTGCTTATATTTATTCGACATAACGTATATCAAGGAACATAGTATTCGACACTAAGGTATTTTGGACATTCATTGTGTCGCTTGTCTCACTTGCGTTATTACTGTTGTAGATGCCTCTGAAATGTAGACGTTTATATATGTGTGATACTGTAGCGTACTTAGTTTGCAACATTGAACAATGTGTGTTTTTGTTTGATATATAGATTTGAAATTTGTAATAATCTGACGTAATACTATTTGAAAAAAAAAAAAAAAAACGACAAAGTTGGGATTGGTAACACTTTGGTAGTATTACACAGTATGTACAACAATGTTATCCTACCAATATTTGCGTAGTACAAAATTTCATCTCTACTTGCCTAGGTTTCTGCAGTATCACACGTGTAAACTCCTAAGTCGAACAGAAGAATATAGGACTTCATAGGAATGTACCCAGCATACATATCATACCCAGAACTAACAAACAATTTCAATATACCGAGATTAGAGCAACGTAGGTATGTTAATGATTTAGTTTTTCTACATAAAATAATAAATAATAAAATTGATTGCATAGAACTAAGTTCTAATATATTTCTGCATGTTCCGACGTCTAGAACGAGGTTAAGCAATAGTACTACCATGTACTGTAAGAAAGCACGCACTGACATCCTGTATAAATCCCCTTTATGGAGAATGAGCTCTCACTACAATAATATTGAAGAAAAGTGTGAAATGATAGACATATTCAATATGTCTGAAAAAATGTTTAGGAACACAATTTGTAGTATGATGAGCTGAGTTAATTAATGAAACAATAAAAATTTCTGTATGTTTTTCTTCTGTAAAAATAATGATATTTTACCATATATATAAACAAACACTGTAAATGGGCAGGACGCCTGTTGTGTTGTTGTTACAATAAATAAATAAATAAATGAGTTAATTCTTTTTTTGGTGACCGTTTGTTGTTTCAAGTTAACACACTAGGCTTGGAAAATAGAAGTTTGAATCTCTTCGACTAGACTTCAGTTTTCTATGACCTAGTTTGAATAATACAGGCAATGGATCACATGGCAAAGCTAATGTTGCTTGACCGAGATCACTTATCCAGATTTCATTTGCATCCTAAATGCAAAGGGATCTTTTGCGAACTCAAACTCAAATTTAAATTTAGTGGCACGTATATGGGTAAAATTAATCTCCCTGGGAGAAACATTCAGTTTTGCACACTGATCTAATGTCCATTGACAGTAACTTTAATAGACGTATACCTCCGCATGTTGGAAATGATGATTATGCTTAAGAATGAAGAGTCTTATTAAGTAAGTAGGAATGACTGGATTGCTACTTTTCACATTCTTGTGAGTCTGCAAGATCACAATTTCAACACCATTCAGCTTCTTTTTGCAGAACTACTTGAAGGAAATTATCTACCAGGTTAAGGTTTGGTAACACTTGGATTCATTTACTAAAGTCCCACTCACCATATTCTTCAATGTTCTTCGTGATTTGAGGCATGTGGGGGAAAAGTACACTGAAATGTACAGTGCTCATATCGAGCAAGTTAAATACTTATAGTGAAAATGAAAACTATTTCTTGTGTATGAAGAAGTGCGCATTACCCTATAGAATTTTGTTTATGTACTAAAAATAGAAATACAAATCTACCATGGTAGCGCGGTGGTAGAGTGGTCACCTCTCGTCACTCATCTGAAGACCCTGGTTCGATCTGAGCTCCTGCCAAGTGGCCATATGATGGACAATCACTGTGTAGGGGTTTTATCAAGATTTTTCCAGTTTCCTTCCACTTTTATCCATTATCCAGCATTATAATCCATTTAATCATCGTTGTCTCCCGTAGCCTCAGAGCATAATCGTGGGACATTAAACTAAAAAATGTACAAAGTATTAATTAATTACCAATTTTAATGCTCTATCTTGCTCAAATTTTCTAGCTCGCAGAAACGATAGAAGGAAACAGTCATCAGTTCTTGAATGAAGATTCTTCTCAGCTGCAAATAAAAAGAAACATAAAAAGCTTCTATATTTCTCAGTCTATTAATGATAACAAACAAATGAATAAAAATTCTCAAATATGGTTTCAAACCACAAAGGTATTATTTTGGAACAAGCAGTCGATTTTATATAATGTGGTACGTAACATAACTACCATGCCAGAACCAAACATACGATCGATTGAGAAAATGGTTTGAATGTTTTAGTTCAAAATAATGAATAAGATAAGAGAGCGTTGAGTCGCGATGAGAATTTGAAGACTGTGGAAAGCACGTTCCTTGCTCCTTACAACATAAACCAGAGCTAATGCTGTATATCCAATGAAAACAAAAGTGAGTACTACTGATAGGAAAATATATATATGGATAGTTTTATTACATTAGTTCGTTTATGAGTAAGATTTTGCCACTTCTATTTTTTTCTATTTTGCCTCTATTGTCGTAATCGAACAAATCTTTATTTTAAAAAATTGAAAATTTTCTCTAAGCTTTCGAAATAATTGAGTAACTGCAATTCGCAAATTGTTGAGTTCTGAACTGAAGAGATTGTTTTTAATTTTACCGGACAAAGTGTCAAGAGTCAGAAAAATTAACTGCGCGTAAATGCTTAGCCTCAGGAACCTAGAGTTCGATGTGACAGTTCGAAAAATTAGCGATAACACCGAATAAATAGGCTATACCCTCCAAATTCGTATTTTCATGATGTGGCATTCGAAATCCAATTTTGAAGGAATTTAAGAAGCAAAATAATGGAAACTCGATTAATATACAAGTTCTGCGTTTAGCGCGGTTTTTAACATAAATTAAGAAATAGCACGAAATATATTCACTATGTGGTTGTAAAACTATGTTCTGGCAAAAATGAAGCAAAAATACTGCACTGTTTCATCCACCACAAAGATTGTAAGGTTTTGACGTTTCTCAATTAGAAATAATTTTGGGTAGGTGCTAATAATGTTTGTTGTGTACTAGAGTACTGAACGTGAATTTTGAGTTAAAGCTTTCTATATAAGGTATGTTGCAAAATGGTACGAACTATTCAAACATGTGACATAACTTAAGTAAGTGCACGTCATGGATGGAATACGTGATATGTAGAGATGTATAAGGAGGATATGTATACATACAATGGATAGTTCACTCATTTCCACGGCTAGCCAAATTGAAAACAAAAAACAATCAAAACAACACGATAATGGCTGTTGCAAAATGATAAGAACGCAATATAGAAGTCAGTTCTAATAGCCAATAAATGAGCCACTGCATAATATCAGCTTGAACACTCAATTAAGCATAATGTTTACCAGCGTTTGCAGCAGAGTCACATCAATTTGATTCCATGCAGCGATGATGGCATCCTGAAACTCACGAACATTGTTGTACTGGGTACCGATGGCGATCACTGAACGACACAATTTTTCCCAAAGATTTTCCATCGGGTTTTTGTCTGGGAAATTGAAAGGCCAATTAAGGACAATTACGTCCTTCTCCTGAAACCAATCCCTGGTAGTTCCAACAACGTGGATAGGGGCATTATTCTGTTGAAAGATCCACTCGGGACCAGCAATTCGCGCGGCAAATTGCAACATATTGTCTGGAAGTACTGTTTGGTACGTGGATGATGTCATACGAGATGTAGGAAATTCGAGGTTTGTTGTACCATAACAACCAAAGCCCCCCACACCATTACCGACTATCCTCCTTGCTGTGGCTTAGAGAATCTGATCCTATTTCCGCAGATCGTGTCAATAGTATCATCAGCCATCGGGATCATTAAAATTAAAATTTCTTTTCGTCATTGAAAATGACACAACGCCAATTCTGCTTCCAGGTCACATGTATTTTGGTCCAGATCATCTGTCGCTCTTTGCGCTTTGCGGTGAGTTGTGGGTGACGCTTGCGCTTCTTATATCAGAGATGATTACAGCCTTTCATAGCTCTTGATAGGGTATATTTATGTACATGAATGTTAGTGTCTCGTACCAACTCTGTAAGGGATATTCCAGCACAACTTAGCTTTCGAACAACATGTCTTTGTTATTGTGGCGTTAGTTAACACTGCCTTCCTAATGATATCCTTACTCCATACCGCATTCCAAGCTTAAGAAAATTGTTCAGGACACAAGTATTCTGCCCAATTCGATGTGCGATTTCATTAACAGATATACCTTCTTCTTTATATGCCATTATTTGCCCCTTTTCTCACTCAGACAATACTTTGCCACGGCCCATTATGCTTCTCTTACTCGCCGCCTCATACAGACATCCGCGCCGTAGTACACTAGCTTACACTTCTATCTCTGGTATGCTATATATTTCACCTTCTCGTCTAGCGCCCTCTATGTTCCGTAGCAGCGACCTAGCTACATGTTATTACACTAAATATGCCATCGTTCGTATCATTTTGCAACACTTCTCTTGGGCTGATTTTTCATTTTTGTTTCCCCTTCTCCTCTATAGGTGTCTATTTCTACAGTACCTCTTTTCGTGTAACATAAATACAACACTGTGTCATTCACCATACCTTCAATTTCCCGTTTCCTTTCCTATCACATAATATGACGATATCTGGTATCGTTCGTATCATTTTGCAACGCACCTTATTAAAATATTTTTAAAGGTTATTCATTTTGACTATACTGGAGATAAGTTGCAACCGTCCGTAAAGAAGACTGGGGGTTTGAATTCTTACCGGATCTCCATTCTTCATTTTTTTCGTATAATAGTATCATTAGACTTCTATTTTGTATATCTCAGGGTTTTAATAACGAAATGATAATGTTCTTTCTTCAGATTAATTTTCATGTAATATGTTTCCAACAGTTTTACATAAATTAAAGAAAACACTTGCAATATATGTTTCCTCTGGTAGTAACATTGTTTGAAATAGTGAAGAAATAATTGTAGACTGACTACAAAATCCGTGCTAACTGCCAAAATGAAAATGTTGAGTAAAACGCTCAGATTTTACTTCAGAACTGATGGCACATAGGCCCATGCGCATTCTTCTGGCGATTAATTGAACTACATCCACAGCAGTATTGCCACAGCCCTAACTCTGGAGTGGGCTGAAAAATAGTACCAAATTGAAACGAAAAGTGCTGAATTTAGCAAAACGGTGCAAATGGGTGCAAAACGATGAGATATAAAACAATGAATTTTAGGATGGTGGCGTTCCAAGTTAATGGAGCTTTATTTTACACCATCGGAGGTAAAAGTGTCGGGGAACGCGGGAGAATGCCGTATCCCCACTTTCAGAAAATATCTGTGGCGTCCCGCACTTCTAAAAAATTACAATGAGCAAAGATAGGCACGGGGGACGGCGTGACGTCATGCATCCTTTACTTTTTCAGATCCACTTTTACCCTTGAGTGTAATACATGGCTCTATAACATGAAAGTAACAGATGTAAAGTTCTATAACACTCCCCACTTTCCAAGAGTTTAAATCAAGATTTATTTTTTTAATAATTTTTAAAAACATCCAAATAGGACTACTAAAATTTCTACCACACTGCTTCTTTCTCGTCTCCTTTATGCGCGGCGCGGATGCGCTCATCTAACGTCATTTGTTTTCCGGTATAGTTCGAATTACGAATTTTCTACACAAAGTTCGTAGTGTTATGCGGTATAACGTCACAGAAATGAATGTTCAACAGCATTTTTTAAGAGTCCAACACACAGTGTGAGTAACGTGAGATGTAGGAAATGTCTTACTGACACTTTTGAAAATGTGACACGTATTTCTTTAAATGGTGCTGAATTGGGTAGAATTGTACCAATTTTTTCACAAAAGGGGCTGAAAATGCTAGTGTGGTACCAACGGGCCGATGAATGACAAAAAGGGCTGAATTTGGTACAATTGTACCAAGTGTGGCAACATTGATCCACAGTGAATACTAGATAGACTGATTTTAACTGAGCAGTGATAGGCACAAGCCATATTTTGACACTAACCCGAACCAAACTTTTCCATTTTTGGCATTTAGCTGGATTTTCAGTCTACAATTGGGTAGATCTGTGAATTTATTTGACTTTTGAAGAAAAAAAAACACCCGAAATAGAAAAGATATAAGATAATTCTTGAGGAAATAATATAAACAATGAAGTTTTACTTTTAACTTTTCATTTAAATAAGCAGAGCCTACAAAAAAGAATTGTAATATCGACTATCACAAGTGTGTCCAATTTAAATATTACAGAATAAATCTAATAGATAATCTCCTACTATCTCATATTTGAAAATATCTAATTACATATAATTGATGAAATGTTTTACCTGAAATTATTTGAAACAAAGCGAAAATAGAGTTAAATGTCGTATACTATACAAGAAAGAAAGGAAAAGTTAACTTGCCAATGGAAACATACCTTGTACCCTTTCTCTGAAAACTTGTATCTCTCGTAAAATCGTTGCAGGATTTTCACCTAACTCCTCTCTAGCTCTTTCGGCCCATTCTGGCGGCAAAGGCTTGTATTTAAACTTATCACTGCTAAACAGAGAATTCTTCTCAGAATCAGTAGGTGTGGTAAACATTATTTATCTGAGAGAAAGAAAACATTATAACAATTACGGAGTATACTGACTTTCGTTTTGATTTTAATACTCAAACTAATATACGGATGGTCTTTTATAAAAACTTTTTTTAAAAAAAACTTTTGGGATTTTAATACCTTATGAAACTAATACTATAACGTTTTACTTAATTTAATACATTTAACTATAAATATTAAGATTAGTGTATTCCTACTATTTAAAAAGATTGATTTGAGCTACAACAAAATTTAAATTCGAACTATATAAGAAATAAAACTTCTAATTGAATACGTTGGCGTTCCACCTCATGAACATTTGTGAACGGTTCACCACTCCATGAATCACTCTTCTACTGATAATGAAAAGGAGCTGCGATCTTACAGCAGACATACTAATGTCAACTCACTCATATCTGAACGCAATTCCATAAACTTGATGGGTCTTCATCTTATCTTTAATCCCATATTCTTGGAAGTATTGGTGCAAGTTTCAAAGAGTAAGAAATTCGAATTGGATGCGCTATGCTGCAAATATCTTTTTGTACTCGTCAATGTTTAGAATGCAGTAACAAATCTGCCAAGAAAGACAATATAAGATGGGAAATGTGCAAGCACAGTTTCAAAATAACTAGGGTAAAATTAGGAACACAGCGGGATATTAATCTCTTTTGCGGTAAGGCTAAAGAAAGACAAATCAGTAAGGTAAAAGAAAACTCAAATATATTAAAATTGTCAATTGAACTGGAAACGAAAAATGCGTTTAGTGACAACAGACAGGGTACAAACACACAGCAAACAAGACATGAATTAGGTATATAAACACTAGAATAATCATAATTCGCGGAGAATGTGGAGGTGACGAAGAAACAAAAATTTGAGAGATTTTTCGGTGGTCATCTCCGAGCAGTATTGGTAAGTCTGTTGGTAGGGCAAAGTCAGCTCGAAGCTGTGATAAGAACAATTCACAAGAAGATGTTAAATTCTTTGTCTAGCTCCACAGGGCGTACACAATGATGGGTCTTTCTCATGAAGTAGAAATCCATATGTTAAGTGTACAAAGTCCGATGCAAAGTCGAGTTAGAATTTGTTCCTCCTGTCGAGATTTTCTTTAGGTTGTAGTCCCAATACCAAGAGCAGGTTTGAGTACATGTAATTTATTGTTGACAGCCTGGTCCCATTCAAACTGATAGCACTGATGCAACTGAGCAGGGAATAGCGAACCCAGATCCGTGCTGAGTATGGGAAAATGGAGCTTTCTCTCTTCAAGCGGAGCAAATTTCCCTGTACGGTCTGCCTCTTCTTCACCAGCTATACCAATATGGCTCAGAACTGAACAGAGTAGTGCCTCACATTTCTGTGCTAATAACACTGGTCAACATGATTTTCTTTTTCGCAAAAGAAGTGAATACTGAGCCTGATGCAGTTCGTAATCCTGAATTCAAAAATGTAATCAGTATTTTTCTTCAGGCAAGGCTTTGTTATGAGTAACTTTTTTCACCCTTATACGCGAAATTGACCGTATTTTCTTGGATATTTATGGGTTCGGAGAGATATAGCCTAGCTCTTCATTAATGTACAAGAATGATTTAGTTATCAGATTATTGTGGAAGGAAAAAGCTTTCACTTGGAATGAAGTTTGTCGTCATTGATCCTATAGGAAGATAGGGCTCATTGAATTTCAGTAAAATATTGTGGAAATTGTATATTTTCAATTGCACAATCCCTCCTCTCTTGCCACACCTTAACAGCAGGCGAAAAAATTATAAATTTAGAAAGTTATGGGACGCACATGCAACATAGTATTCGATTTGTCGAAGGCGTTCTTGTATTTTTTTTTTTTTTTTTTTTTATACATTGTCTTGTCCATCTCCGTTGTGCTGTATGTGTGATAGAGGCTTCCAAACTTTGAATGTTTGTGATATTATAACATCCTTAGTTTGCAACACTAAATAATAAATTTGGTATTTTAAGTTTATGCTTAACATTTTTATTTGAAATATGTCATAATCTGACGAGTCATTTGAAAAAATATAACTTTATACTGGGATGGCAACACTGTTCACTGGGTCCGATGTCCCCCTCCTTATAGTTGCATCATGCAAAGTTTCGCTTTTCTCTCTCTCCTGGTTTCTCCGTTATTACAGATGTTGCAGATAAATTGTCCATCCTGTATACATATATAACAATTATTTCGAATGGTATGCCTAAACTTGGCCAACATGAAACCAACTTCTCATATATATTAAGAACGAACATTGAACTACTAAAATGAAAACACTTCCAAACAATTAAAAGATAATTTTTTAAAAAATGTAAATATTGGCTTGTAATGAGTTGAGTTGATTTTGAGTTTAACGTCCCTTTCAGCAGCGAGGCTATATGAGACGGTATCTACGGATTAACGTGGAATCCGAACCACACGAGCTCTTGCCGGGAGGCTTGTAATGAAATATTTCAGTTGAACGTCCCACGATTAGGCTAAAGGAGACAGATGGTGATGATAATGATATGGAGGAATCGGTGGAATGAAAATGTGGGAGGAAACTTGAGTGTCCCGCAAAAAATTACTGACACGATTTAGGATTTAGATTTTTGGGCTTTTGGCATCAATTGCCACGTTAGCTCATCACGTTTGAGGGAAGACGTAACTCGTCGAGCGCACTATCCGGGAAAAAGGAAAGAAAAAAAGATTGGGGAAGGAAGTGGCCTGGGACCTTTTTGTTAGGTACCACCCCTACACATTTGCTTGGTGTGAATGAGGAAAATTCAGGAAAAACTCATGCAGGATGGCTAGCCTGGAAAAGCTTTTAACACTTTTTTGACCGACTGCCCCGACCGGGAATCGAACCGGGACCGCTCGTGCCGATGACGAGAGCATTAGCGACTACGCTAGGCGTGGCTATCCACGGACACGATGTTGTCCATTCCAAACTCTCATGGCCGGGGATCGAAACAGGGACCCCACATACCGCTCTAATACTGGGCCACCGTGATCCCACAGATTGACTTGTGATTTATGATTCAGCAAGGGATATATATACAGGCCAACATAGGCGCCGACTTGAAGAAAATATTGGGGGGTCCAAGCAATGAATAAATATATCATCATCGTATTCAACCGTTTTCAATTAACTGCTTGATGAAGGCCTTTCCCCCCAAATCTCGATCCGTTACTCCGCTGCAAAATTCGCACTGCATTCATCTTCACTTGTCAGGTCAGTGTTACCAGACTGTTGGTTGAAGCTTCAGTGCTCTATTCAACACCAGTCTGAAAACCGCTTTTTCTATCGAATAAGAAGGCTGTAGGGATGGACACGAGCGACTTCGAGCGAGTTTTCTTTGAAACTCGACTCGACTCGAAACAGACATATTTAAGCTCGACTCGAGAACTCGGCTCGAAAAATTTCCTCCAACTCGACTCGAATTCAGGTCGAGTTTCGAGTCGAGTCGAACCAGAACGAGCCAAATGGAGCTAAATTTTATGTAGTTTCAAGTACTCTCTTTAACTATCTTACATAGACAGTGTAATTATTATCAATGATACTACTGTTACTACAACTACTACTACTTCTTCTTCTTCTTCTTCTTCTTATTATTATTATTATTATTATTAACAACACCGTGTATAAACATGAAAGATAGGTGGTTTCTATCTGAATACTAAAAACTGAATGACTGCCGACCTCGGTAGTTGTGAAGTCTAGGAGGCATGGCCATCGTCACGAGATTCTGGATTTGAGTTCCGGAGAAGCAAGGATTTGGCTAAGGCCAAATATTGTTAAAAGTTATAGGGCGCTGGCCAAACATGTTCAAAACTGCTCGGCTCGGGCTTAGGGTTGTCGGCCTGGGTGAGCCAATCTAAGCCGATGGCTCACCCAAACCGAGACGAACAGAGCTGATAGCTCAGTTGGGGTGAATCGATGGCTCATCCCAACCATGCCAGCTCAAGCATTTCGCTCCGTTGAACTGAGCCGAGCAAGTTTACATCACTACCCGGGTTGAGCTTCTGTTTGGGCTCAAAAATTCGACCGTGCAGGCCTCAGCCTTGATTGTAAGAACTAAAGTATATACTTAAATTGGTGCTAACGACATTTGAGGCCTCGTTATAAAATCCTTTGTCGTCTCATTATCGAAACGAGATACAAGCAGTGTCCCCTCTCGTGAACAACACTAAAAGTATTCCACTTTATCGCTTACATTTCTCATGACTTTCGCTTTCCAGTCTAATCATGCCATGATTTTAAAACGAGTTAAAACGAGCTAGCCATTTATCAAACTCGACTCAACTTGAAACTCGACCTAAAAAACAGCGACTCGGTTCGGAACTAAACTTGAAAAAATTACGTTTGACTCGACTCGGAACTCGATTCGAATTCGAGTCGAGTCGAGTTTTAGCTCGACTCGTACCCATTCCTAGAAGGCTATTCCTAACGTTGAATTAAAGGAATGACGAAGTTTACAACAGAAATTCTTGCTCCTCTTTGTTAATTCTTCCTCGGCCGGATTATATTGGAGGCGCGAGGACCCCACCTCTAAATATTGGGGGCCAAAAGTGTTCTGTCCCCCCAAAGTCGGCGCCTATGCAGGCCAAACTCGTATACTCAAACGTTTGGGATCGGCAAGTATACTCCCAACATTCACCTGATGGAACTGCAATATCACCATTCAGGATGTTTGGTATGGAAATTCAAACCTGGGAACTTTCAATTACGAAACGCCAATGCTAATCACTAATCTACGATTGCTCGGTAAATGTTAAATTATTTTATTGCAATTATTTTTGTAAAATGTTGATAATTTTTATGAAATAAAGGGTGACATTTCTACTTGGGTTGAAAACTATCACTACCATACGTTTAATGAACAACTAATAGTTTTCGTTTATTATTCCTATCCATTTTTTACATATTAATTGCAAACACTATTCGAGTAGATTTTTTTTGTTTTATTTTGGTTATTTTTCATTAAAAGTTTGTCATGCCCTTTACATTTATGACAATAACAAGAAATAAAATTTCCGTCTTTATAAAATTGTTGGTGCAGTTTTACTATACGGATCCACAGATAGCACAAGGCCTAAAAAAATTTAAGGAGTCTTTAATTTGCCCATTTTATGTCGAGAACAGAACCCAACGAACTCCTGCGGGGCTTCTAATCCGTTTCTACTCCTCATGCTCCCCCTACTTCAACTACTACTTATACTATGGATCTATGCAGTAAAACTGCACGAAATTGTTAATTTTAACACTTTAAAAGACATAAATCTGAATTATTTGCAAATATTTAAATAAACTAAAACGAAGTGAATAATATCAAGAAACGTTTTTGGAACAAAAGATTGTTCTTTAACGAAATGACAAATAAGTATTTTTCTTTCCTTTTTGCCTTTTTTCTTAAGTTTATTGTGGGCTATCTATGGGACTTGAGAAGTGATCATGGAAAAAGTAAAAATAAATAAATAAATAAATAAATAAATAAAATAAAAAATAAAAAAAATGAAATCTAAGTTTTACATCCCACGGTTTGCCAGTTAGGCGAAAGGAGACTGTGATGATGAGAGATGAGTGAAATGAAGAAAGTGGGAGGAAACGGGAGAATCCCGAGAAAACCAAGTCTACGAAGGTGAGTTAATATCTTACCAACTTCTTAAACGTACGTGTATATGTGTGTGTGTGTGGGGGGGGGGGTTCCAACATAATTTTTACGTCTAGAGCAATTTAAACAATATTTCCTACAGTCTGAAAAAGACTACTGTCGGGATAGCTATGAGAAGTGGGATACATATAAAAAATACATGAAAACGATCCATATTTGTGTCGAATCCTTAGTATCGGGGTCACTAAGATAAATAGTGTCACTTTCAATTCCGCTTAGCTCCAATTATGCTCCCATTAGCAGTCAGGGTGGTTACGAAGGGACGTAAAAATATCGAAAGCGACCGATAATAGACTCGAATCGTAAGTTTTCAGCGTCGCTAAGTTAATTGGTATCAGTTATATTGCCATTTAAGAACAAATTCAGCCCCAGCGATGGGAATGCCTCCCAGCTCTACTAGGAGGAAGGGCTGACATCAAATTGATAAAAAAAAAAAAAAAAAAAAAGACTGATATTTGTGTCGAATGCATAATTTCGGGGATCGCTTAGATAAAAAATGACACTCCGGATGCCATGTAAGTTAAACCCCCATTAGTACCTTGAGGAGATGTGCGAAATTGCGACATGTAAACATAATTGAAAATGACTAATCCATCGTATCTTTCGGTATTCCAAAGTTCATTGGGAGCAACTCTGATGACCAAGTTTAACTTCCAGTAGGGGTAAAATCCCCTTGCATATCTACTAAGAAGAGTCGAAGGGAGTAGAGCACACAATGATTCAAGACATCTGATATTAGTGTATAGTTTCGGGACAACTGAGATAAATAGCAACACTTCTGGTGCCATTTATATTCTAGTTAAACCCATTAGTCCCCATGTGCTCGATGGAAGACATGAAAAAAATAATTATAAACGACTGATATTAGTATCGAATCCATAGTTTTCGAAGTCCCTAAGTTGGCTGTAGACATTCCCTATATCGTTTAATTCTCTACGTTTAGCTTTTATTAGTATCCTGGGTTGGTGGGAAGGGGTTGACATTTAAAAGATATCAAAAAAGACGATATTAAGTATGAGGTGAAACGGGATGAAAATAAAATGTCTCAAATAACTGAGATTAATGTCGAATTTATAATTCTGATTCGTCAGACTATTAGATTTTAATTGCAGTGACATTTGATGCAACGCTTCGGCATGAGCGTGCTTGAGAGCTGGATTTTTAATTTACACGAGCAGCACCAAAGGCGTTGCTCGGATAGCTCTTAAATATTTTAATGTAAGTTTCCAAATTACACCGTAACTGCGGAATGTCTGGAATAATTTTTGCCAACCATGTTAGACATATTACTTTCAATCTAGAAAAACAACGTGGTAGTAAAATACCCCAAGGGATTGAAGTTGGGACGATTGACCTGTAAAAACATAAAACGACTGAGATTAGTTTGTTATTCATAGCTTTCTGGGCCGTTAAGGTGAATAGTAATGATTCGATGGTGTTTATGTCTAAGCTCATCCCCATCTTCAGAGCATGATAGACTGGGAGAGCTGAAAAGTAAAATGTCAAAAAATACTGAAATATTTGTCGAATTCATAGTTTTCGTGGTCGGGAAATCTTTTCCATTACCTTTGGAACTTAGATGATACCCACTTCAAGATGAGCTTTTTGATTATAAATATACGATTTGATTATATATAATCGAAGCGTTCTTTCTATTGTCAACAGCGTTTGTCGCTATCTATTACCATTCTGTTATGGCAGTATTGTGAAACCACAAATGGTTAATGTGAACTACTTTCGGTTTGAACAGAGTATTATATCCCCCCCTCAATATCTCTTACCCCTTACTGTATTGAAATCAGAAGTAATATTAAGTTGAACCATTTTCTCTTTTGGTAGAATGTAATTGACAATCATTTTATGTTGTTTTGAGGAGTTGAATCGTTTGCAAAAGAAGTTTCTTGCTATTTATTAGCATTTTCGTTTTATAGCAATACACGTTGAAACTAAAATTGGGTAATTTTGACCCATTTTGGTTTTAATAGGGCGTTCCCGATGAGGTGAAACTTATTCTTATGACGCAGAATCGACAACGGAAACCTCTTTTCAACATCCCTTAAAGATTTACTTCTGATACCTGTCGATAGACGGATCCTCGGACGGACAAAAGCTTTCAATAAGAATTACGACACTTATGCATGCTGTAGCTAGACGCCTAACAAATTAGTATTGTTTGATAGTTTGGAATTAACACTTTAAACTATTCACATTCAAAACTCGAACTTTTAGTAGTACGTTTATACTGCATGGAATAGTGTGGATAATCAAAGATAGAATCTTTTCTGAGTTGAATTCATATTAAAAAAAAAAAAAAAGCCACAACTCTGTATTCCTTACTATTTTTATTCCATGATAATACAGCTTGAAACGAAAAAAAAAATTCTTTGTACTACTTCTGGATAGAATAAAGGGTTAAAGAAGGAAATAGATCATTTTCTTATGACGCTGAATTAACTGCAAAAACCGCTTCTTTTATATATTTTACTGCTATATTTTACAGATTTTGAGCTATGAAGATCTGAAAGAAGAAGTACTAGTAAATGCAACACTGTCAGTTTGCTTATATACATATGTATCATTAATTAGTTATAGAATCCCAATACGTGGAAAATCCGTTACAGGATACATTTTTCAAATGGCTGGTCTAGGCATTGTTAATATTATTGTAAACTAGTATACATTTTATAATAGAAAAATTACATCTGAAATTTTGCGTTTCCTAAAATTATTACAATATATGGAGCGTAACAATTGTGAGACCACAGATGACAGTTGTCTATATAATAACCAGAATTTTCGGCTCCCTCGGAGGCAAGAAACAATATATGAGCAGGGAGTCTTCCTTTCTCCTTAGATAAGTTATTGAAATGGCAAAGGATTTTGGTTCTCTATACTACATATTGAACGATTGCTTTTTAATTAATTCCAGATATATATTTTTCTCTCAAACGAGGAAGCAGCGCAACAGTTATCGGTAATTGTGGTAGCAGATGGTCGAAAATGAAACCTGTTAACGTCACACAAGATAGCATTACCATAAAGCAAGGAGTAATATACCTTCTTGGAACATAAAATACGTATATTTTGTTCCTCAGTTAAAATAACAAAAATGTGTTTGAATGTTATCATGTTGCTGGCCAAGACTAATTGGTGGCAAATCACGGGGACACCAAAATCCGATTTGTTCCCGTTACGATACTGTAGGTGGAGAGGAGGGCCTACTTTGAATTATATTACGATTAAAACATCGACTTCAATTTCTTACGAAAGAACACGGATCTCACTTAAACCGATTAGCATTTGCGTCGTTAAAATGAACACTTACTGTAAATATATGAACCAATATCACACTTTTCTGACAAAACAATTACTTTTAATCGTAATCACTTTATAATTATAAATAATTTATCTTATGAATGTCATGGAAATTATCTAATTTATTTCACTTCATTTTCGAAAAAGTGATTTTGGTAGCCCATATTGATAGAAACAAATTGAAGACTTTGGAGCATATGCCACCTTTACATAATATAGTAACTTTAGACATATTTCTTTTCACTCATCGGATTACATTGAATCTAAATTTGATATATATTTTCAGGTTAAAAAAGCTATGTTCTCTAGCTTAAGCAAAAAGTAGAAAAATCGCTAATATTTAAAGGAAAGTGTAATATTTATAGATAAGTACATAATTATAAGGTGCCGAGTGGATCAGTGGCAGAGAGCTCAATTCTAATGCGTGAGACTTTTGGTTCGATACCAGCTCTCGTCAAATACTTTTGTCGTTGTGGCATACCGTGGAAATACCGTCGAAGACCGTTCGCGTAGGCTTTCTCGGAGTTCTCTAAGTTCCTTCCATTATCCTATCATTTAATGTTCTGTGATCAATACCGTCTCCCTTGATCGCGGAGTACAAACCGTGGAGTAGTTGGAGTCAGAAATTTGGCACAATTGAAGTACATCAATCAATATATATTTAATCGATTTCTCTATAGTTTTTCGTCATTTTTCGGTTACGCTTTGCTTGAATTGTTGCTAGTAAGATATTTACATTCAAACTCACTTACCTGTAGAAATGTAATTAAATATCAATAAAAACTGCAAGTAATAATCTTTAAATTTCTCTCGACTTCTGAATGCTTTACGTTTCAGCAACTTTACACTTTTGAAATTAGTTTTAAAATGGTAGTAGAAAATATTCTTCCTTTAGCAGGGACCGGATACGTCCCTCCGTAAACGTGACTTTCAAGACTATATGTATGTATTTTATTTCTATTTTAATATAACTATATATGCTTCCTTCGGAAATGCCTTTTTTTGTGTAATCAGTACAAGAAAGGATGAGAGTTAAGATCTATTTTTTAGTGTTCTTCCACAATCTACTTCACTCACATATTACATAACCATCAAGCTTGTGGTTCTAGAAATTACTAAAACATAATATATATATATATATATATATATATATATATATATATATATATATATATATATATATATATATATATATATATATATATATACCTTTACGAGAAAGAGCAAGGGAAAAGTCAAGGTTTAAACAACAATTAGAACGTATGAACTTGTCTTATTCACAGACTGTACATAATTATTATTTTCATAAATGAATGTTCTTTGTTGTTCATGAAAGAAATGTAAGTGTCAAAGTGAATGCAAAAAATTCAATTAAATATTACCTATAAAACTAGAACGTCCGCTGTAATAATATTATATTTTCCAAGGTTTATATTTTCCAGTTATAGAAAATACCAATACCTGCAACAACTACAAGAAAAATATTAGCGAAAATGTTTGATTGCTCCTGAAGATATATTACCTTTTAATCTGATTTATTTTCATAATGGATTATTCAGTGCAGACCTTAGTGGTAATGCATCTTAAATTTCCAGATATCAGATTATCCGTGTGTTATGATTACGATATAGGTAGAAATACTGGGATAACGTAGCGTATATTTACTTGGTAGGGTTTTCGTATCAGTAGATCTTAAATCTTTTATGGAAAACTTACTCTGTACTTGTAGATGAGTGATTTGCTATATACAGATGTTCGGTACTTTTATTTACTGTAACTGGAAAGCAGCCGCTCAGTATGTTTTCATATTTAAAAGTATCGACATGCTGCAGTAGAAAATACATCACAATACCGAACAATAGTAAACGTTTTTAATACAGAAGTATCGAGCAAAGAAAGAATAGCAAACAGAAACAGACAAGTGTCACTTGAAATTATATGTGAGTTCGTCAAATTCCTCCAAAGGATAGAACTTTTAAGAGTTGGAGAGTTTTCTGTAAAGGAATCTGCGAAAAGTAATTTAATCAGTATCAAAACTATTATAGTAGTCTACAACTTCGAAATTTTACCTAAGCTAAGTATAAAATTAATTTTTACAATCATTAACAGCATACAGGTACGAAATATACTGAATGTGATTGGAAAACAAGGAATTTATGGGTACTAAAGAAATTCGTGTTATTGAAAATTTATAATCTGTACAGGGTTGCATAAGCATATTTAAAATATAGTATATTGGCAATTATAGAACATTTAAGCCACGTGCTGTGTCTGCACGACAAAACTTGAGGCTTTAGAAATAACTCACTAAAGCTCGCTGGGAGCTCGGCCCCCAGACCCCCGGTCATGGCTTTGCCATTAACTTTGTCAACTTCTAGAAAATTATTCTGGAAGAATTTACTTTCCTTTAAACAATACACCTATCACCAACGCATACGTCAATTCAACGGGTACTATTTCCGGCATCTCGGTTTGAACAGCAAATACACAATTTATTAAAAAGAACTATATTCCTACCTGTACACTGACAAGCATGTAAATGGCCTCTTATGCGCGCTTTGCGCACACCTATATATATTAGAGACAGCATCTGCACTGATTTTAAGCCACATAATAGCGGACATTGTCTTGCAATCTCCTACATGACAAACCTTACATTTACCACAAATACCCATCGTTTACAAATATAAATTTTGTTGTAGAATTTTTAAACATTTATTCATAGCATTTTCGTAAACACTACGTTTCTCCAGTAATATGTTACAATGAATTATAATGGTGTACTTGGGGATAATTGTATATACATATTAACTGCAACAAAAGTACTTCATATCTGTTATATAAAAGGACAAAATATTTGCAGTCTACCACCATATTAATTTTTGTATTTTCAACAAAGACTACAATTTAGTAGATAATCACTACTCAATAACTAAAAATCATATTTTTTATTACAATCAGCCAAAAAAACATGATTTCCACAATAATATCCTTTAAAAAAGCACATACATAAAGCCATCAGCAATCCGATTTTAGAGGTGTAACTCGGTAATGTTCGCTGGGGGCCTTTTCCCCAAGACTCCTAGTCACGACTTTCCCATGAACTTTCTCAACTTCTGGAAAACTATTCTGGAGAAATTACTTCTCTTTCAAGAATACACTTATCACCAACACATACGTCAATTCAACGGGTATTATTTCCAGAATTTCACTTTGAACAGCAAGTATATAATTTACAAATACTCATGGTTTACAAATATAAATTTTGTTGCAGGATTTTTAAACGTTTATATATAGCGTTTTCGTAAACACTACGTTTTGCCGTGTAATATATTACAATGTATTATAATGGTGTACTTGGGGATAGTTGTACAAACATAATATCTGCAGCAAAGGTACTTCATATCTGTTATATAAAAGTGGGAAAATATTTGCAGTCTTCTGACATTTATTTTTATATTTTCATCGAGGATTACAATTTAGTATATAATCATTTCTCAATAACTCAAAATCATATTTCTTATTACAATCAGCTAACAAAAAAAGAATTCCATAATAATATGCTGTAAGAAAACGCATACATAATGCCATGAGTACTCCGATTTTAGATGTGTAACTCGCTAAAGCTCGGTGGAGGCTCCGCCCCCAGACCCCCGGTCATGGCTTTCCCATGAGGTGTCAAGTTTTAGAAAACTATTCCTTGAGGAATTCACTTCCCTTTACAGCAGACACCTGTTACCAACGCATACTTCAAGTCAACCGGTATTATTTCTTCCATTTAACTTCGAACAGCAAACACACAATTTATTAGAAAGAACTCTATTACTACTTCTACTCTGGCAATCATGTACCAAATTTCTCAAACGTAAATCCCCATGTTGAGCGGGTTTGCATATCCAGGCTCCTAACTATGAAAACATTTACGATCACTTCAACCCAAATCATTTCACAGATTCAACCTGTTGTATATAAGTTATTAGGACGTAAAATTGAATATAATTTATACGAAAAAGACTTTTATGCATTGCAAGACCTGTAACTGCCAAATATTCACTACAAACTTATAGTCGTATCGACATAAACAAAAAGAAGTGTGGAGCAGGAAACTACTTTACCCAAAAGTCAAAAGAGACGCACTGAAGACATACGAACTGGTCGAGCGGTTTAGGTCACTAGTCTATCACTTAGATGTTTATGTGTTCAAACCCTGAATGGAGTATTCGTTTTTTTAAAGTGTGTTCCTATTTTCATCCGAGGACTGAGAACATTTCTTTAAATAAATCTTTGGCAACTACTTTTCTCTCAAATTCCATTAGAAGGGAACATTATATGAATTGCAAATCTAAAATCCACAGCTGAGAACAAAATATTATGTTCAATATTTCATTATTATCCTTTGATTTGTAATGAAAAACTAATTATAAGCATTGACGATTTCAGAAGATTCTCCCCCGGTAATGGTCAATATATGAATGAGAGAAAACTGATAAAACATTATTAGTCCACTTTGAGCATGATCGAAGATAACTTATGGGCACCAAGGAGAAAATTTATGTCGACAGAGTCTCAAATTCTCCCACAGGTCTGCCCTGAAATCATCACTGTTTGAAAGGTTTCCTTAACAAATAGAATATTACATTTATTTCTCGTTCTACGTTTTGAAATGGAAAAATCATAATTTTAAAGTGAATTATAATACGATAAGCATCAAGATTTATAGAACTAATGAAGTAAATATTCTTGTGTAAGTTATCGATTTCTAATCAGATTAAAACTCGAATATTCGTTTGCATCGCACTTTAAAGTAAAACCTCTCTCTATATAATTCTTACTGGAAAGTATGTTTAACTCCAATTACTTAATCAATATTTTTAATAATATATTTTTATTGTAATACTTTTACTAATCAATGTTGTATACACTACATTTCCCAAAGCAGGTAGTGTAGGGGATTGACGTGAGCTTACTGGGCAGAAGACCTGGGTTCGATTCCTAACAATTTTTTCTCACTTTTTCTTTCTTTGAAAGTTTATTTTTATAGCATATATTGTTTGCCTACTATATACGCTGCCGACGGGACAATTGTCAAAAGGTGCGTTATATATATATATATATATATATATATATATATATATATATATATATATATATATATATATTATTTACATACGCTAATGATTATGACATCAAACACTATTCGAAGCTTTTTTGCACCCACTGGAAAACGAAGTATATTAATATTTATTTGCATATATTGTTAAAGTAGACTGTTCCCATAATGCCCACCGACTTCGATTTTACAAAATTTGAGAAATAAATTTCACTTTTTATTTTGTAGTCAATTTGAAGGCATTTAGTTATACTACCATTAAGAAACCCATATACATCATATTACAAATC